>NW_026534349.1:6213540-6662697 GCF_026225885.1 Hylaeus anthracinus
ATAATTGTCAACCAGAAGGAGTAGAGGAGGTGTCGGCCACGTGGCTCTTTGTGAAGACTCAGGTGAAAAAGTCCACCAGTCATGGATGACGAAGAATAATTATCAACCAGAGAAAGCAGATGACATGGCAACCACATGGCATCCTTGTGAAGACTCACATGAAGAAGTCAATCGTCCATTACGAAAAGCTAAACAATGACCCTTTGACAACGCCAGAGGCAGTGTGAACCCTTTAGGACTTATCCTCAAGGTCCTCATGACCACTTTTCTTTAAAAAGCTTCTGCACCATAATAGTGCTCGAAATACTTAAATCAATGAAATATGATTTCCCTGAAGCAAGGATGTAACAAAAAGCCATACGCTATTATTTTGAGAGCAGCGAAAAATTCCCTTTCTTTAGAGAGTATTCTATAGAAGTTGTACAACAAACAGAAAATAGATTTCGAGAAGGATGAATTTTTTCGCGATACATTTCGCCCCATCCCTGCAAATATGAACGTCTATCCAGGCTCCGACGAAGCTGTTTACGGTTCAAGGGGGGAAAAACGCCGCGCAAACATTTCTGGACGCAGCTTAATATCCGGGCGCATCTTCTTCCGAGAGGATGCAGCATCCCATAACCTTTCGCGGCGTGAGAGCTTAAGCAACCGTAAACAGAGCTCGAGAGCTACCCTCGTTTCCTCCGATTCATAAGCTGCGAACAGAGTTGGTCGAAATTCTCATCCCGGTAAAAAATGAATGGAGAATAAAGGAGACCCGACTGGGTCTCTTGTTCGATAAAAATTGAACCACTGAACTACACGACGGTGCGATTACGGCGTCGCCTACGAAACAATCGATTTAGAAATATATATGGCAAATATATGGTTCCGTTTAAAGACATCGTAGGAACCTTGACTTTTGCTAAAGGAAAGTTTGTCCCGACTGTGCTTTTAAAGAATAAAATTCTGCTCGACTCTGGTCGCAAAGGGAAACGGCCGTTGGGAGAGCTTCTAAAGTGAAAGACAAGATGAATCTGGATCGAAAATGCAGCTGAATGGTTCTCCAGCGAGACGCGGCGAGCTGGGCATTGACGATTTCTCGTAAAAAGAACGAGCTTTCGACGTTCAAGAAACCCGTCGGTCGGGCGACAATTAAGAAGAGATCGCCTCTTCGACGCGGTCGTTCGGCTGATGGAACCTTTGAAGACTCGGCTAGGCGCTGAAGCGTTCGGTCTCGATTGATGGATACTCGGAACAGGGAACAATAAAAACTGATGGTTTCTGCCTACCTTTTGTCTGCGCCGTCGCCTCGACCTATCGACGTAACTGGATACAACGGGCAATGGTAACAACAACAATCAACAACAACGAAAGGTGTGTCAACAGTCAACTACCGTGCAAGTGTCGCACGTGATGTTAGGCGAGGTAACGAACGGATGTTAAACGTCGCGAGGGTACATTTGCATATAAAGTCGGGGTGCACGAAGAACAAGGCTAAGAGCGTGATGCATATACAACAGCAGGCGCATTCCAAAAGACGAGGGTGTGAATGGTGAACAGCAAATTTCGGCGTGACTGGTCGATCTGTGGTCCAAGTTTCTCTCTTTTCCTCCTCGAACGATATACAACAACGATATACACGTTTCATCGCGTACCAATCTCTTTCTAACTGCTCCACTAATTTTTCGTTTGCGTTTTAGTAGAATCGTCAACATTTCTTTTACTATATCCAAGAATTTTTATAATCGTTAAAAATTCTTTCGTCGGAAAGAGCAGAGTAGCGACTCTTGCAGCGATAGATAAAGTTTTTCCGAAGCAAGTGAGAGCAGGTCGAGCCGGAGAAAAGGGACCACAGATCGATAGTCGCCGCCCTAAACGGCGCGTGTGGGGCGTTCGCTAATTAGGTAAAAGGGAACATCGATGATGCGTGCTCCAGAGAGATGGGTGAGGGGTGGCAGGAATGGAGAACATACAAAAAAAAAAAAAAAAGAAAGTGGGAAACAAAAGACTCGATGCGCGAGACGGGAAAAATGGCGACGACCGCGGGCGTTTCCGGTGCTTTCCCTTCCGGTTCCGCGTGGGGGAAAGTCTCGGTTGTTTCGTTGCTCGGGATCGAAGATCCCTTCCGTGCTGTATCGTTAGCCGCGCAGACGACGGAAACGTCGCCAACGGAACGTTATTGTGTCCAGAATAACGAAGCAAAAGGGTCGTCGTGTATCAAAAATGGAATTGAAAGAAAACAAGGGGAGGTATCCAGTTCGTTAAGAGATTGCCTTCTGGGGGACAACGATTTCTCAACGTTTCCGATGGCTTCATGCTATGAACTTCATAGTCGGATCGTTTTACGAAATCGACTAATGAAACAGGAACTTTTCGGGCACGAATTTATTCTAAATTAATTAGTGGCAAAAGAACGAACGACTGATTTAAACGATATATTTTGGAGAATATTATATATTTCCGTATAGTAGGCAATTATTTTCACCTCTATTGGTTAAAAATTTCACGTTGATAAATTAACAACTTTGAGACCGTCTCCTTCAGAGAATTTTGCTAATTTGCAAAACAAGATGATTTTACTTCTAAAATCCTCTGTAATTTTGGAAAAAAATCGAATGGAACTCTTGTCGAATCATTGAAATGAATTGCTATTAGTTATGGGTGAATTCTTGGCCCAACTGTGCTTCGTCCCAGGGGAAGCAGGATATCGTTCAATTATCTGAGAATCTTCGATAACCGGTTACGACGTAATGAAAATGTGATATCCTTTTAATTAATTCGTTCTAATCGCGCTGGAGGTGCGGCCATTAGACGATGATAGCTAATTAAGTCAACGGGTAACGGGAACTAATCCGTGGTCGGATACTTGCGTCGAGATCCTTAAAGGGGATCCTACGGAACGGAAATGGGATCCATATGGATCCTCGAGGCAATCTCTTACGCTGAATAGACACTCTGGTTTTTACGTATCGAAGGAAAAGGTTTGGAATTGAAACTGAAGCTTTGGAAGCAGGAATCCATCGAAGGGGTTGGAACGAAATTAATTGGTCACTCGAGATCGTAGATACATTTTTCAAGTGTTCGAGAATAATAAATCCCTCGAGTCAAGTGGAAATAGCCTCGCATCGATTGAAACTTTAGTGAAGATTAGAATAAAATCAAACATGGTAATAATTTACTGTGCTTCATTTTTCAGAAAGAATAAAAGTGGATAATCTGTTGCTAATGAATTAACAATATCGAGGCTTACGGTGGCTAGTCTACCGTGAATCATTTGTTAAAATCCCAGTGCTTATGACAATACGTTATATATGATTTACAGTAGACTGAGCATCAAATCGCCCAATATCGTTAATTTGTCAACAAGAAATAATACCCGCCTGACATTTTCCACATGAATTATATTCGAAAAATAAAGAAGCTCAAATTATTACCATAATTGATTTTGCAACTCTCAAATACACGCAACGAGACCAAATTTATTATTCTCTTTTTAACTCGATGCAATTATACAAACGGTAATTTAAATTCGTTCCTACCGCAGAAGACTCATCCGTCGATACGCGATGGATCTCGAAAATGGACTCGTTATTTGGAAAAGGAGTCTCGACCATATAAATTTTCTACGTTCGAACTACTGGTTTCTCAAAATACTCCTCGGCGAACAAGTTCCAAAAAACAAAAGACTATCGGCAGCCATCGAAGACTGACCAAGCAGACGCTGTAACGAAGAAGGACTCGAAAGGAAAACTGAAGCTGATAAAATCGAGCGTTGTTGGGGGTGTTCGAGTGTACGGAATGCTTCGAAGAGGTCAAGCGAGGACAAGGGTGGGTGTCGTGCTGGTTTTCGTACAATCTCGCGTCAACTCCCGGCCTGGAATATTAGAAGTCTCTGTACCTTCGTCTCGCCGCCGCCCTGGGTGCAAGGACGAGCGGTGCAGCTGCAGGCGATGGGGTCACCGCGGCTGCGGCGACCGCTGCAGCTGCAGCTGCCGATGGCGCCGCCGCTCCCAGCCAGCTCCACGGCATGGCCGGCAACCTGTATCCTGTTTTTGTCAGAAACTGTTAGTTCGTTACATTCCCTGACAACCGGCACGATAATCGTTCGCGTCGTGTCCGTCCATCCCATATCGTGCACCATGGATCTCTGTTTTGTTGCCAGCAATGTTCGTTCGTTTTTTAACCATTTATTCCGCGGTATCATTGCTCATCTACTTCGAACGTTCTTCAGAGCGTGAGATAAAAATGGTGGCCGAGCTCTGAACATATTCTTGGCTGACGAGTCCTCTCGAGTAACCGTTGGAATAAATTTGGTAAGAAAGCGGAGCTCTTCACAGGATTTATTTCAATAGCTAACGAAGAGGCATCGTCGGTCGAAAACATGTTGGTACTATTCCAGTAGATTAGCTTCATTTAAGCTGTAACGCTCGTTTGGAATTCTGATTTTTATATAAATATCTGTCGTTGTGTTAATTTAGAGTCCAAAGGGTTTAGGGCGCTCGATCCACGGTACCGATTAGGGTAAAATGGCAATTTGTCGTTCAGGAATCTGCTCTCGTGACACGTGGATTTCTATTCGTGACTAGAGTCTCTTCTGGGGGGATTCTAAGCGAATCGAAGAGATTGTCAATCACCGATTTCGCACTTTTGGGGGGCTTAGACACGGATAGATATCTAGCGTCACGAGTAAACTTAATGGTACTGGAAGTACGTTCGTTTTGGCATTTCTGGTGTCAGTTAGCGAGTTCTTTTTTAGGCGAGCGCTGCTTTCAGTCTACGATATTAGTCCTATCGACTCTGATTTCTTTTTCGCTTACGTTTCCTTTTTCATTTCTCAAGAAATTCTCATTTCTTTCTTAGTGGCAGTTTAGAATGATCTCTACTACTAAAAGTGTTAGACATTCGGAGAATATTATATCAATAATCATCGAGGCGTTCGTTACACCGTGCAAACTCCCAATTAACCAACAAATTTTCATAGAGGAAGAACGTAGAATAATTATCCATCAGTGTCCCGACCATCCTTGCAGATATTTTCTAACTTTCGATCAGAAACACTCCTGCATAACTATTCTAAATTTCCTTCTTCATACCGTTCCTCCATTCAATTTCATAATTAATTTCATAGTTTACAAGTGTGTTAGACATCCGCAACAACAGCGTCCAAGTTGACCAATTCACCGTTCTTCCCCGTTTTTCGCAGGATATTTTTATCGTGATCGTACAGAAAAATAGCGGCGGTAAAGTAAGTAAAGGGAAAAGTGTCGCAACAGCCCGATCTGCGGGAGGAATTGGACACCTGTTCCGTCCGCGTGAATTGCTCTGTAGCAGGTAACACGAGAGACGCGGTAACCGAATATCGAAACGGATTAACACCGCCACGGAATTTCGTATTCAAATTTCATGCAAAGCGCGGTGGCTAGAGTCGTCCGTGTCCCACATCCGTCCTTCCGGTTCGTTAGGAATAATATTTCGATCCGGATTTATCAAATTCTAGTGTCCTCGTTTAATTGCTAATTTCAACGTCGGCCATTTTCGCGTTTTACGGCCATCCCCTCTTTCCCCTATTAATTTTCAACGAAAAAGTGTCTCGAGAAAGGTTTGCGAAAGGGTTGCAACAAAAATTCCAAATCGTCGGTTACCGTTCGCGTATTCATCGACTGGGTTTTCTCGGCGTTGATTTATTCCCGTAACGATTGTGTTTTCCCGTGAACACGGCCGAACTGCTAATTACGACTGTGTTTGTTTATCGATTCGGTCGCGATGAAACCGTCGTTTTCTCTATAGAAACTATGCAATTACGTTTTTACGCGGAGATGCAGTATTCGGAACTCGATTGGTATGTGCACTGGTTTTAATTACGTGTTTCGAGGACAGAGCCTTGGTCGGAGACTGTTGTATAAAACGAGAATTCAATTTATTATTATTTACGCGACGTTGTGATTTAACATGTCCGTTCTTAAAGGACAAATTGTAAGTATCAATTAGTAAACTTTCGCCATAATTCCGACTATCGCATCATCCAATTCCAAGCCTGACCACGTGTGAATCCCCTCCCATGTGGCTCTGGGCCCTTTCCACGTGCCTGATTCCCCCACCACGTGCTCTCTACCCCTTCTTACGCGCGCGGCAAAGAGAGAGCGGGAGTCAGTGTACCGTGGAGCGTAGAGGAGCGAAGATCTCCAACGTGCGCCGTCGCGTAACGCGCACACCGGTCGGATCGGAGCGGGGGAGAGCCATCGAGAGCACACGTGTCGACTCGTGGACAGGCCTGCAATTTCTTGCGATGATTTAACAAGTGCAGAGCTTCACGATCCCCATCGTTCCCCATGGTCCTCGGCATGAATTCAGAAGGGCAGCAACCTCGAGTGGGCCTCCCCGTAACCACCCTTCAAGGGCCAACGAAGGGCACATTGTTACGAGTAGTTAATACGTCTGAATTGCTGCCTCGACGGGGCGAATCAATTTGCGGGTGGTTTTTGCGTAAGTGGAAACCCAATCTAAGCATCTTACGAGGGAAGCTTGACGATTGATACACCCCAATGAGTCTCACGTTTCACAGAAACGAGGTACGATATGCACTCGTATGTTTAATTGGCGTAGCAAGTGAAACTTTGATGTTTTATCAATTTGGTAGTATTTTGAAACAGTGTTATAGGGCATTAGGAACTATGATGCTCGTTTACTTCAACGTTTACTTCAAATTTCATACTTTTGTTCCAATTTTTTTTATTAAGTCACATCTCGCCACGATTATATGGCAAATTGTTTCTATTTCCACGGGAAAATCCTGCGACACTGCGTATAATACACAAAAGGCGTTCTCCCCGATTCGTTAAACGAACAAACTGACGGGGAATCAATGAAATTTCCGTTCCAACTTCGCGTGCGTCGGCAGTCATTCCCGATTACGCTGATTAATTAACAGGGCTGAATTGAGTCGCAATTAATTATGCAAATAGCTTGCGCGTTCGATTTGTTATTAGATTCGTTTTGGGCCCGCTTCGCGATTAGGGAGGCCTGGAACGAATTACAAGGAAAATGCCCCCTCTCCCGTGCAAAATCGGATTTGAAAACGGAATTCTGCTTGGCGATTTTTGAATGACACTCGAATTTATAAAGAAGGATTTTTTCATGAGATGAAAGCGAAATCTTCTTTGAAGGGGTAGATCTTAGTGAAAAAGACAATTTAGAATTTGCTGATTAAGTCGTAAAGAGATATTAGAAATTATTAATGTCTTAGGCGTATACAAGTTTAGATTATAGTTTGAAATGATGCTTACTAAAGGATCATTTTCGCGAAGGCATATCGGTGGATTATTCTTAGAGAGAATTACTTTAGATCTGCAATTTCCGACGAGGAAAAATAGAGCGGGCACTTTTGATCACTTTTCCAATTTTCGAGCGTATCCGAACGCTGCAATAAATGTCCGGTTCACCCAAGGAAAATACAATCCTAAGAAACGAGGTTACTTTCGTGGGCCTGTTGGTTTTTACAGTGAACCGAGCTTTCAAAACAAAGATATAAAAATATCCTTGCAAGGGATCACCTCGGAAAACTATTCCTTCCAAAAGGAAAATATAAAACTGCCCCTTACACTTTAATTTCGACTTTCCCAGTTTATATCCAAAACATCCACTGAAGTAAAACGCAACCCCCTCGAAATAAAATTACTTTGACCTCTTGAGGGACGAATTGCTCCATTAGAAATAATCAGAAATTCAAGTTGATATTCACTTATATATTTTAATGTGCAAGAGACTACAAAATGCAAACAATATGCAAGAATATAAAAAAACAATGAAAGTAAAGTTCGTGTTGTAATATTTGCAGAATAAAATAAATTCATATTTAGGTTCAATTTTTGTAGGCAACGTTCGCGAAAATTTGATTTTGCGTAAAGATCTCATAATTGTATTGCATCGTTGGAAAATTTAACTATAAACATTTGTTTATCCTTGTAATTATCATTCCTTTCCTAATAATACGTAAAAGAACTCCGAAGCTAAACGTGCACGTATGTGCCAGCGTTCCTCGAGAGGTTAAAAAAAATTGCTACAAAATTGACTATCCCCTTCCCCAAATTCTAATATCGAAACGGGAATCCCCTCGAGGATCGATCCACGAACGTTGACGATAAAAATTCCTCGCGTAACCTTGAGTCGATGAAAAGCTACGGTTTCCGCGAACGTCGTTGTATCGACGGGGGTGTCTAGGGGGTTGCGTCGGTTTACGTACGTCGAGACTCATCGACGGTCCGCGACGCTGTGAGTAATTAATACGATTGAATTGTATTCTCCAGCGTCGAGGCATTCGCACGGAGAGGCTGCGCCGGTGCCTCGGAGGACGAGAGAGACTCCATTGACGAAAGGGGTGGCTCGACGAAGGGCGCAGAGGGGGTGGGCACCGCTGGCAGGGTTGCTGCAAGCGATCAATAAACGCTGCTGCCAGCATCCACCCCCGGATCCGCGTCTGCCTCCACGCTCCTCGTCGCTCTTTCTCACCCCTGCACTTTCTTTGCCAACCCCCTACCCTCCACAGACGGCACAGCATTTTATTCGAGTAATACGCCACTGGAAAAATTCACCGCGACGCTACTGGGGTAAGTCAAACTCTAAGAATACGTCAACATTCGGGCGAAACTGTTGCTATAAAAATGAAGTCGAAGGGGTCGTTGCTCGTCGACCCCTTTTGAACGATCGAAGTCGATGTTAATATCCTCTCGAAGGGGAGAACCGTACAAATTTCTTGATGTTTGACAAGCATTTCGCTGCGAAGTAAATGTAACACGAACGTAGGTAAATTTGTTGAGAAACATCCTTTTCCGAACGGATTGTGTTTGTTTAAACGATCAAGCTTAGGAACTTGGAAGGAATTATTCTATGCATTCGTCAAATATCAAAGAATGAGTACAATTAGGAGAGTCGTACTCGAAGGAGTCAGATTTCAAAACCTAGAATCCCTGTTTAAAATGGAACGGAATTAGACGATGAAGTTTAGAAGCTTAGAAAGAATTATTCCATGCATTTATCAAATATCAAAGAAATCGTACAGTTAGAGAAGTCCTACTCGAGGGAGTCAGATTTCAACGCTTAGAACCCTCATTTAAAATGGAACTGAATTACACAAGTACGAACAACAAGTAGATTTCGAGACGTTTAAACTTTAACGCATCTTCAGCGAACGCGATAAATTGTTTCAGCAGTGCGAACGAATAGAAGGACCACTCCCGAGTCTTCGACTCCATCTGTTTTTCTCATTATCGTCCCAAACCCCTTTCCAAACCCCTCTTTTGCTCTCTTTTAGAAGTAAGTCGATACAACGAACGGAACACAGCGAATTTATTCCTCGGAGTGGCTCGAAACCAATTTCCTGCGAAAGCCTCCGAACGCATCGGGAAACAATTTTTCTTCACCTTCCCCCCCCCCCCCCCTCCCACCCCTTTCAGACGGTTCTTTGCTGAATTGTCAGCGAACCGCGTAAAAGATTTCTATGCCGCGTATAACACTACCGAGGAAAGCTCTTTATAAAGGACGTTCCCTCGACAATGCCGGATCCTCGTGGGCGTTCGAAACGCGATCGGTATCCCGCTTTGGGAGGACAATATCATTCTCGCGGCGTCTGGCGTTCGGTATTACTTTAACTAACCCCCGAGCCACGGGGAAAACGATGGAACGGAGGGAACATTTTCTTATTTACGTCACCCCATCTTGGTATTTTTATCTTTTCCATCGATTAACCAGGCCGACTCTCAATTTACGCGTGAACCGATCATCGGTTGGTTATTTTCTCTTAGTAGCGATTTATATTTTATTTTTATATCGTGTCGATGTTTTCGAAGATTTCGAATTTGTACATTCGAGGCACGATCTTCCGATCATTCACAGAGACGGACGTCAAAATTGTCGAGTAACCGATCGGAAGAATATTTTCGAAGAAATATTTCAACGTATATTTGAAATAATACTAATCCGGTATAGACGTAGGATGTTTACACCAGCCGCGCCTCGTTTCGATGCGTACGTTTGTTGACAGTTTTTGCTAGCACCAAGTTTCAGTGTTTATCTAGTAACTCTTAACCGTTCGAATTCGTACCACGAGAAAGACTTTCAAATTCCTCGAATCGGTTACCGAGATTTTTCGATTTTCCAACGAATATCGCGATTGTGAGTTTAAAAAATTCGTAGCCAGAGAAGAATGCCCATCTCTGATTATGCAAAGAGGGTGCGAGGGTGGCGCGACCGTGTGAGAAGGGATGGGTTGAGAGAGCAGACAGAGGAAAATGGGATCGCGTACGCCCTTTTGAGAAGCAGCTTCCACGTTCGTTTTCCGCGTAATGCAATCACGCGACTCGCGGCTCTTTAAGGCGTCATTAAGTCAAATTAAATCCACGGTGGGGTGGGGGGGTGACTAGGGATCGTTGAACGTCGAGTTTTCGCTCTCCGGCACGACGAACGGGTGGATACCATTGCCCAGGGGTTGAAATTTCGAGCGATCGAGGCAACCGGCTTAACGAACTCGAAGACGGGGCTAAATGAGGATCAGAACGTCGAGGACTGGATTTTTTAGTCTGCTTTTTAGCTGGTTCTGCGAAGAAGGGGCGAGAGGCTTCGAGGGGGTGAGAAATTATTTCCTACGGGTCGCCTTCGATGCTTCCTAACGAATTGGAGTCTACCTCGTTAAACAGTACAGACGTGGCCAAATTAACGCAAAAATCACGCTATCGAATACTTCTTTTACCTCCCTGTATACTAAAACAATATAATTCGTTAGTTTTGATATAATAGATATAAATCCGATATGAAATCTCTCGTAAACTTAGCGTTAATATTTTCATTTTTTTTTTTTTTTTTTTTTTGACATACCTCTTCCGTTCGCTTAAAAACGCGATTAGGCGTCCGTTTAAAAACTCCTCGATTTATCCAATGATCTATCAATTTGGCCATGTCTATATAAGGAAACGCGTTCAGAAAGCTATTAAAAAGGGGAACTGGAAACCCGAGTTTTAATGAAACTCGCTATTTCCCAAGCAGCCGATGAAAGTTTAGAACTATCGGCGCTGAAGAAGTATTAGATGTTCGGATGTTGATCTTAAGAGTTCTTCTAAAGGAGATTGCGCGATGTTGACGGAGTAGCGAGATCGTTCGAAAGTATATCGAAAGAAGCGATCGCTGGTCTCGATGGAAGTTGATCGAGCCTCGCGATCATCTCCCGTGGATTCTCGGTAATCTTACGATTCGAACCCGTCGAAAATTGATATTCGTTAGAAAACTGGAGAAAGAGCGGAAGGGAGGCGTTTCTCACCCCCTGAAAGAACTCTCGGCGTTTACGAATAGGCTTCTGTCACATTTGCCAACGAGAATGATTCACAGATCGTTCCATTGCCAGGCTCGATCTCTCCAAGTTTCGACACTGCGTGTTTCTGGAAAATAAACGCGTCTTCGTCGGAATTAAATCGCGGTTCCTCTAGCGGCCGTTCGTCTTTAGAGGTACAAGAAATTAATCAGGGAGCTTTTTATCTAGACAGCAACTCTTAACCGTTCGAATTCGCACCACAAGAAAGACTTTCGAATTCCTCGAATCGGTTACCGAGATTTTCTGATTTCCCAACAAATATCGACGCTATACGTCGACGCTAATTAAGACTTGCAAGTATCTTTAAATAACACAATTCTAGCATCTTCAGGGTTCAAATATCTCGCGAACAAACTAGACCTGCTACCCCTCCCCCTAAATCTCATCCGAATCGAACCGATTCGAATCCAACTGACAAAAATAAACGCACAAATAAAAACAAATCCCCGACGGATCCAACAAACTCCTCGAATAAATTACTTGGCGTCGCTTTAATTCGCCATCCGTTACTCGAATATAATTTTGCCCGTCTCTCGGTGGTCTAGGGGACGAGTGGGGGGGGGGTGTGTGTGGATAAACATAGCGCTGCGATTCGCGACAACGACGAATCGATTCGCGGAAAGGGGGTTTGAAAATGGCGCGGGTGTCTGGGAGCGGGAAGGCGGCGGGACCAGGCGGCGTGGGAGGGTGGTTAAGAGAAGTAGAGCTAAAACAGAACATACATCGACAGACGTGAATACAGCCCCGGGCTGGGGAAAGTCAAATGCACTAGAACCACAGTCGCATGACCCACGAGTAAAGCAACAGTGATTGGGTGTGTGTAGATTACGCACTCCTCGTGGCAATTATGCGAGTAACGTCAACGTTAAGGGGGTGAGTGAGGGGGCTGGTGATCATCGGATACCGATTTTGGTCGCACGGATTGTAGAGGGTTGGTCCAGGAACGGAGGATGCCGGACCAACCCTCTTCGACCCGGGCTTGGACAAGAGATGTACAGGGTGGCTCGAAAGCGACGGGCAAGTTCGACGATCTGACTCTATCGGAAAGATTCTGCGTGGCTCTGGGGAACAGGGTGGCTCGCGTAAGGGGTTGCAAGCTGATTTTCCAGGGAAACTATAACGTAGATCTCATTACTGCTGTAGATAGATGGCTGCGGGTGGGTGTAAACAGATTTGCCCCCTGTGCCATTTACCTGTAGAAATAATGAAGTCAACAACAGCTTGCAATACCCTAAGGGGAACACTCTGTGCACGATACAATAATGCGTGATCCTTAATCTGTTTTTTTTTTTTTTTTTTTTTTTTTTTAAGTTGAAACTAATATTAACCATTCTGTAACACTATTTTGGTTATTTAATGTATTCTTGTTATTATTATGCTTATACAAGAATATATTAAATAACCATAATAGTGTTACAGAGTGGTTAATATTAGTTTCAATTTTTAGAGAACAAAACAGATTGAATATCATTGATTGTAATATGCAATTACGAAAAGCCGAATATATCCGATATTTTTATATGCCCATGTCACGACTGCGATCATATAAACGAACGACAAGGGCTTCGCGACACAAAAATTGAGCGATTTCTTTGATTCGAGTACAGTAAATTCGATCCATGCACTTTTTGCAAAAAGTCAGAGTCGTAATAACCAATTATCAAGAAAGAAATCATCGAACTAGCAGAATCTTTCTCATATTCTCGCGTCTTCGAAACAATCAGCGAACGACGACGTTCGTTCGCGACACAAGGGGGGGTAGAACAGGGGGTTCGTCGGTCCGTTGTGCAACCGACGTGTTTCTGAAGCAATAACAAAATATGCATTCCCTGCTGGATATAAAGTGAGTACAAATAATCTCGCTACACAGATAGACTCAAAAGTCGCCACTTGAAAACGGTCTCGGTCTCTGTGACAGCTGTATTATTATTAATTTTTGTTTTTTTTTTTTTGTATCGATAATCCATGCACTAAGAAACGAGTCGTTCCAGAAATAACAATAATAATAATAATAATAATAATAATAATTATATATATATAAATATATCATATGGTTCGGTACGAAAGCCATTCAAAAAAAGGTACTGTACTCCGAGCAATGTGAGTAAGTATTACGCAAAAAGGTAGATGCAGAGATTAGTATAAAACGTGAGCTTCTACTGTTTCCTCAATCTCTCCAAAAAACAACACTACCTACTGAAACGATCAATTAATTGTAAAAACACGTTCCCAAGTGCTGGTACACGAAGCAACAACGTCCTCGGCGCTTATCGTACTCTGAATATTCACGAATAACTGTGACGGTGGGGTTACGGCCGCGGTGTCTGTACATGTGCGTGTACGAATACACAGAAAACTGAACAGCAAGAACGACGGTTTTCGCATTCTCGGGTCTGGTCACGTCGGTGGTTCACGCCGCGGTATCTCGCATCCGAACGTTTCGCTTTCCCATCCCCGTCGTTCTTCTTTCGGAACGAAACCGCGCGCGTATTACTCGCGACCAATGGCGATTTCGGACGATAACGCGTTCTAAATCACAGGCATACGAACACGCGAAAGTCCAAAGTTAGTTCCCTATCGCAGTCTAGCGTATCGTATGCATATCGATGTATCGCATTCACCGTTCAAACCGCGAATCTACGTCTCAAACGCCGTTCGGTGAAGGCTGACTGGGAGACTTCAATGCATGGACACTTACAATGGGTGTCGTCGAAATGGCCAGTGTCTTCTACTTGAAACTATCGCTTCTCCGAGCAGAATGTATTAAATCCTGAATTTCTGAATTTTTTAATATTTGCGATAATTGTATTTGAGAGGACAGTATCATCTCTCTTGGACTGCAGTCTGTGTGATATCCTATATTTATGTTCGAAAAGAAAATATCATCTGTTGCGGAGTTCAAAGCATAATGAAACATTATATGTTCTTGACTGCTACGATCCTTTGAAACCCTTTAACGTTTAAATTAAAAAAGAAATAGTCATCCCTCTTGGACTGCAGTCCATAGGACGGTGAAATTTCAAATACACTGGGCCGACACAATCTGATATTATATTCCACGGGAACGCGAGCTCTGATGAAAAGTGCGCCAGCATTGAATGCGCCCGTCTCGCAGCCACCACCGCGGCATAATAATTCGTTCATCCCCGAGACGACCGTGAAACTGTTTATCCGGTCCGAAGGGCGTCGTGGCGCCCCATTCAACGTTACGAAACCGTGAAAAGCGGACGTGAAACAACGAGAACGTTACCGAATCGGTGCTTCCCAAACTTCTCCCCCCTTTCCCTTCTTTTTTTTTTCTTTTTTCGTGATTCAGTTACACGCTGAAAGCGAGTGCTCCTCGTTAAAAAGAACGAAATGAGAAGACGAGAAACGGAAAAAAAAAAGGGAAGATAAAAACGGAACGAAAGTAGAGGAAAACAAGTCGTTTCTTTTCCCTTTCTGTCTGTTCCAAGGAGGAAAGGATTATCTTTCGAAAATAAAAGCGCACCCCATTTTATTATTCGAGGGTGACCACTAATTGCTGGCGGTGCTTGCACGCTCAGCGGTAACTAATTAAGGCTACGCACTGAGACTAATTACTGAATGCCAGACTAAACAACCAGTAAGAAAGGTGAAACGTTTACGTGTGTACTCGCATGTATGCTGAAACGACGTATGCCTTGGGGGACGGCGACGAGGCTCGCCAGGCTCTCGATTTTCACTCGGATCTCTCGTTTGCTCGACCCTTTTGGAATTTTCGGTTACGCGAGCATTTTCCAAAACACCGGGAACAGGCGAAAATTTTCTGAAAACAATCGCGACCGTTGCACTTTCCAGAGACTATGCACGCGCGATACGATATCTTTTTGTACGCTATAACATACCTCGATTACGTGCCGTGACACGATCGACAAACGAGGTACGTTGTAGCTTGAAAAATATGTTTCATCGTGCTCTCGTTCTCTGGAAAATCCAACGGTTCTACTTGACTTTTCGAAAGAAAAGTTCGAAAGAGAGATCGATCTGCTCGGATGTCGTCCAGGCAAATTTTTCAAAATACTCGAGTCGCTTTCGACGTAAATTGTGACCTCGCGTGCGACGCGTTCGAACGGTCAGGTTGAAAATCGACAGCGAGCGACGTGACCGACACGATAACGAGAATTAATTAGTTACCACTAAATCAAAGGCGGCACTTGTCGAGCATGCAGCAACCTTCGCCCCGGGCAAAAAATTATTATGTCATGTATCTCGCCAACTAACACACCGTGCCACGATCCAATAACATTAATGTCAATGACAACAGTTTCCAAAGAAAGTAACAAAACAATTAAGTAAGTAAATGATAGAAGGTAGAACGTACGTTTTAAAATAAAAATAAAAAAAAAAAAAAAAAAGAATAAAAAGTGATGGAAAAGAATAGAAGAGTACAGAACTAAAAAAGGTTCGATAGAGAGAAAACTAACTCGTGAAGTAACAGAAATTCGTGAACGATCGTGATCGACGGAATCGAGTAAAGAAAATTAAACGGAAAGAAGAAGACAGAGATAATGCAAGACCGTGCCGTCATGGCAGCTGGTACTGATTGGGTGGGACGAACGAAAGGAAAAATCCAGCGATAGAACTCGAGAGGGGGGTGTTACTGCTACGAGGAAGAGGACGAGAACGCCAAGAAACGTTAATTAAAAAGAAGATTATGGCCCTCGAATTGCGGACTTAAGAAAGCACGAACCGGAGTAACGAGAAATGATAATTTTTCGTTAGGATCCCAAAGAACGTTCTCGCGTTTTCATTTACATTTCAAAATAATTGTTTTATTTATCTCTAAATTACGCGAGTGTAGCGAATTAAATACTGGGTTAATGGGTATGTACGTTCGTTATCGTTATAGAAGGCGAATGCAAATTAATCCTCATTCGCATCTAAGTTATCTAAACATAACGAATACGATATCAATTTTAACGTATTTATCAATACCAAGATTTGCTTTAATTAGATCATTTAGAGAGAACGATACGTTCGCGATTACGTGCTTTTAATCGTATCCTTGAAATAACGCGCTTCGAGATATGAATTTCAGTAAAATAAAAATGTTTTGGCGATTCTGAGAAAAAAAAAAGGAACTAACTCACGCGTCGGAGATGCGCGAAGACGAAAAGAAATGAAACTTCCGCTTTTGCCGAGATCGAAATCGAGAAAAGAAAGGTTCTCTGGTAGCATGCTTCTCTTTTCCCCTCGTTAACGCGTGTTTTTTTTCTACTCTTTGCTAGCGAACGCTTTTGAAAACGCGAGCAATTAGCCCGACGACTCTCCCTTTCTTTTCTTCCGTTCCCACCCTCGAACTACGAAACCAAAGTGGCGGGGGTGGAGAAGTAAAGAGAACGACGGGAAAACTAAAAGGAAAATAAGAAGAGAGAAAAAACAGAACGAGACTCGAAAGTGAACGAAATAAAGATAAAATTAGAGAGAGAGAGAGAGAGAGAGAGAGAGAGAGAGAGAGAAAGTATGCGAGAAAAATGAAAAAGGAAAACGTACGTGTAAGATACACTAGGAAACGCAAAAGATCGTTTCCGGCAATCCACACTACTCAGCTCTCGGTACGTGTACGTAGGTGCAAAATATAATATATAGTAACTCTGTACGACTGCCAGGACGGACGTACCATAACACGTGAAATTATAATATAATAACAATACTATATAGCGTACGTGTCCATGCAGAACGTCGACCATTATACGTTTGTTATTATTATTTTTTTCTCTTTTTACTCTGGAAAGTGTATCAGTTTCGTATCAGACATTTGTCATTTTTTTTTTTATTTTTCTATTTGAAGAAATTTAGAAAGATCGACTGTCGCATAGATGCATACGTATATCGGTACATATTCAGTATAGATATATGTATCTATATATGTATATATATATATATACACATATATATATAATACATATATGTGTGTATATATATACACGTATCCACAGGTGAATCTCATATGAAGGCAAGCCAAGGCCACGACATGAGACGTGCAAATTAAAAAAGGTAATAATTATTAAAAAAAGAAGCAAGTAAAAAATTCTCTCCCAAAACCGCTTTCCAACCACAACCAAGCACAACCACAGGCAAGGTACGGGCCTTTGTCAACGAGACAGTCATCAACCAGTGAATATGTGGCGCATTACCGTGATTATTATATATATATATATATATGTATGTAATAGTAACAATTTGAAAAAAAAATCTATACATTGTATGTATGTATATATATATACGTATGAGGTACGAAAGGAGGAGGTGAGGGATCGATTGGGGGTGGGGGGTGGAGGGGGGGGGGAGGTGATGGGGTGGAAAAAGTCGATACGGTGGAGCTAAGTGTTCGGGTGGAATCGAGGATCGATTAATAAGTAAGTGTGCGGGAGCGACGAGCACCGTCGACGGGTGATCGTTAATACAACTGTTGTTTTAACCACAGCGATCGGTATTAATCGTTGACAGCGATGGGCGAAATTTATTTGAAGTCTCGATTTAACGAAGAATAAATAAAGTTAATTTATCAATTGTTCGTTGAGAAAGAATGTATTTTGTTGAAAATGGAATTCGATCGATCCATGGAATTTTTCAGTCGAATAAATCGCCGCTGGCTTTGCTTGTCGTTTGTTATTTAAACGAAATTTCGGCCATCCCTGATCGCGGACAATCGGTTAAACGAATCGTTAGCTAGGTTTCGATTCGACGGAAATGTGGCGAACAGTGCTGGGCGAAGTCTAAGGTATACAAAATGCAGGCGATTTGGACACTCGCGGAGGTGAGTTGAATGACCATTCGGTGTTACTTATGATAGGGAAACATTACTCGGAATTTTATTGTATTATTGTATTATATGATAAAATTCTACCATCGAAATTCTACCATCGACCCTGGAACATTTACATTCGCATAAAAAGTAGAATCTGAGTCAGTGTAACTGTCAGAATAGCTGTCCGATACTTTTAAATTACAACAAAGAAGCATTACTTCCAATGGCGTTATTTTATATCCAGAAATTCTACCATCAAAATTCACCCTGGCACATATACATTCGCATAAAAAAGAGTCTATGAATCAGTATAAAGCTGTCTACAAAAAGAGAGTCGAGTGATCGTTCGATAATTTTAAATCACAACAAAGAAGCATTACTTCCAATGGGCATTATTTTATATCCAAAAATTCTACCATCAAAATTTACCCTGGCACATTTACATTCGCATAAAAAAAAAAGTAGAGTCTATGAATCAGTCTAAGACTACCTATAAAAATAAAAAGAGTCGAATAGCCATCCAATATTTTTCATTTATAACAGAGAAGCACTACTTCCAATATTCTTACTTTCTCTCCAGACAAATTCCCCTCTCGGAGCTCGTGCACAATGCCGCGATTCACCTCGAAAAGATTTAATTTTCACCCAGTTCCCCGACCCCACATTCACCTAAAACAGAGTGTCCAAACACCGCGATCGAATATACAAAGGCGCGTCCGGCCCGAAGAACCATTCCCAGCACTGGTATGCCAAGTTAAGTGTCACAAGATTAAACGAGAGATTTGCGTTGCAGCCAAGTTATTCATTGAACAAGAATGATACGTGTGAAACAAACGAGAGTGCTCTGGGACGTGTGTGTGTGTGTGTGTGTGTGTGTGTGTGTTGCGAGCAGTGTGCGCCGCGAGATCCAGGGGTGGGTCGGATTAATCGATTAATCGTGGACGAGGGGGAACGATGAACGTGGAAAATGGGGAACAAGGGGTTTTGGGGGGTACGTAGGCACAGCAGTGAGTTAATGGTAGTAATCGTTACGCTAAAAATTAATCAAATCATACGAATTATTACGTACGAAGAATACCTCATGCTTTTACCACCGGACAGAGGAAACCCTAGAAACTAAAAGCTAGCACAGGCGAGATTTGTTTCTTTTTTTTTTTTGTTTTAATATATATGTATCTTTTTTTTTTATATGTTTTTGCATTCGACACTAAAGGGTCCCGACCTTTCTCCATCCTTTTCTCCGTTCGTCGGCGTCCGCAGCCCTTCGATCCGTTCGTCTCGTGTTCCGAATGGGAACCAGGAGATGCGTCGGCGTAATAGAGGATCCAGGGGGGTCCGTCGATCGTCGTCGTCGCGAATTTCCTACGGTTCCTCGCGCTTCCTGTCACGTGTCGTTCTACGTGTATCGGTCGGTTTCCCAATTTCGCAGTCGAAGGGTCCCTTTCTCTTCCGGTTCTTGTCTCTTCGTGCCTTCGATTTCTTTCGGGGAGCTGTACCTTCGATTAGGCTTCCGTGGCTACTCTCTCCCCTTGAGAAATCTTCCTGCTTGGACGAGGATCTTCCATTCGTTCGAATCCTTGGCGTATTCGAAGATTTCGGAGCGACTAGGTTCGTTTCACGCGAGTTCTCGGTATTCTTGACCTTCCCGACTCGTACGGTTGCGAGGATTAGGCGTCTTGCTCGCGAACGATCTCGCGGAAATTGCGTCGGATAGTTCGAAACATTGGAATACTAAGCTCTTGGGTTTCGAGTTCCTGTCAAATCTTGGAACTCGAAGCTCAGGGAAATATTTCCCTTCGGATTGTAAAGGATAAATAGAAACACTGATTAATCAGCTGTCGGTGCGGACTATTGTTTAGTTGGACGAGCTGGAGGCATTCCTCGGAAGACATAAGATTTGCATAATAACTGCGAGAACTGACCATTATGGAATTCAATAGATATCTGTTCCGTGTTTCGTTAAAAATAAGTTAAAAATAGGGCGTCTGCCGAGGTAGCGACGAGGAGTTTCTCGAATAACTCTGGATACATATTCAACAGAAAGTTTTATGAGACCTCGAGACTGTTATGTAACTGACCACTACAGAAGACTGTTAAAATTTTGTAATTTATAGTTTCGTAGTTATTATGTGCATCACATTGCAAATTTCTCTAATAGCGAAGTAATTAATTAAATATCTTATTTATTACGAGCAAACGAGGACTCTAATCGCGACAGAAACGCGAGTGCCGTTCGGGTGACATCGATGCGTGGTAAGAGGCTATCGTCTACCTTCTAAAAATTCTCAGTTGGCTGCTTCAAGCCTGCGACATTGTTTCCTAGAATTAAAAATATTCTTTCTCCCCCTAAACATTTCCAAATGCTCTCAATTCAAACAGACTCGAACTTCGATACTATTCTCCGTATTTCATCGATTTACGCTACCATAAGTATAGCTCGAATCGTAGCGTACGTTATAGGCCTGTGTGTCGTCACAGTAAGCGGAATGCAAAGTTTTCCAAGAGCTTAGAATTCCATGGTTAAGAGACCATCCGTAAAAATTCCGATTCGCACTGAAATTATCCCAAGAAATCCAATTTTAAATTTTCCCCTGCGCCTAATTGTCATTCGCGAGCGAGACAGCCTTCTTCTTCCTTGGATCTATTATCGGTTAGCAACGATCGTGAGGGGTGGGGGGCAACGATCGCGTATGCAGCTGCAACGAATTCACAAGAGCCGACAGACAGAGCAGGAAACGACACAGAGAGTACGTGAAAACACGGCAGAGACGCGATTCTTTTTTTTTTTTTTCTTTCTTTGCAACGACCTTAAAAATACATTACTTGTGAAGAAGGTAGTACACGTGGCATGCAAACGGTGACAAGTCTTCTAGATACGTTATCGAGCGTGTCAATCAAGCTTAAGGGGACTTTCGTCGTCGAGCAGTAGCGTTTCGAACGCGGCCATCGCTGAAACGCTTCTCCTTGAACGTTCATTTCGAGATCGCGCGAAAGAAAAGAATTACCGAATAGAACGATGGGTGTACCATGCTTGTTCATTCGAAAATTCCTTTTACGAGCGATGTGTCGACTTTTAGGGATTACAAGCTCCGCTCCTATCGTGGCGGAGTTTCTAGGAATACATCAATTTGCGAATTTTATCTATCGACGTCGAGTGTTTCTGCTTCGACACAGCTATGTAGCTGGGGGCTCAAACGTCGAGAAATAAAATAACAAATTCGCCCCGAAGTACCTTGCGTAATTTTATTTGTACGCAAAAAGATGAACGTGAGTTGTCAAATATCGAACATTTCTTGATAAAACCTCTATGTACTGTGAAAAATGGCTAGATTAGGATTTGAAAGTGTTCACACGTCGCTTGCGAAACTAGTCTGTTTAACCTTTAAATACCCTAAGTTTCAAATTTGACATCGGAGTTTTCAATCAAATTGTACACTTGCAATTGGTTCGTTTTTTTATATATTATGTCTTCTTTATATTTGATATCTTTTGAACAAAAGTAAGAAAAATAAACGTTGGCTGTCATAATTATTGAAAATAATAAATACAGATATTTTTTAAATTTAATTTGAAAAATCAGTCGAAACTTAACTCGCTTAGAAAAGGAATTCAAAACACGAGCCGCGGACTATTCTATCATTTCTATATTTTGAAAGAGGCCCATTCGAATCGTCCATTGCTCGACGCCAGGTGCCCGCATCTACCGGGTTACGATCGAGTCCGAGCTTCTTATTGTCACTGTTATTCACTGAAAGCTAAACGCCACTAATCAAGACCAAAAAAAGCCTACAGCATGCACACTTTTCGAAGATGTCCCGTAGTATTCGACGCTACGACCGTGGAGGTGAACTCGCTCGAATTCTTCTAAAGTTCGCCTACGGATCGATTCTTTAGAAAAGGAGTCCGCGAGGAGCATTCTCGAGGGGACGAAATAAAGTACGAACGAAAAGAACAGGGATACCTCGTGGCGGCATGTGTGAAAAGAAACGTTTCGAGGGATGCAATTAGACGAAACGTAACGAAGATAACTCTGTCCACGTTGAGTGTAAACGACTCGAGGTGTTGTTTGATAAAAAAAAAAGAAAAGAAAGAAATTAACAAGAAATCAATCGAACTAGCGGAGTAGAAACGCAAAAGGGAAGCTCGAACGATGCATGCCACGTAAATCGAGAACGCGAGATATGGACATTGAGAATTCGTCGTGTACTGATAAAGTAGAAAAGTTCTTCTTTATTTCCCAAGACAGAAACACAATGGATCGTCGAGGACTGTTTCGAGGAACAGTTCGAGAACACCCTGTCATGCGCGAAACGTAAATCGAGACCCTAACGACGGAGATGGGCGAAATTTGTTCAAAATCTATTCGAAATTTATTCGCGATGTTGTTAACAAACGAGTCTCCTTTAAATTTCATCTTTGATATATCTGCGATTAGAAATGTTTCTCCGGGTGGAAATTTCGCCCATCTCTTCCTTACGCAGAAACGAGAGAATGAGTTCTCGGGGAAGCTATCATCGATATCCTTTCACCTCGACAGTTCTCCATATTTTTATTAACATTCGCGCTAGTTCAACGTTTACGTTTCCTACTCTTCTGTTAAACATTCACCACAGGAAGATTCCACCCCAGAGAATTCCATATTCTGAGCGCATCGAAACGAGTTTCGTCAATTTCTAACGAGCAATAATTCCAATCAGAACTCCCACAACTCCGGTTCGAATAATTCCACTCTACAAAAGATGCTCAATCTTCTCGTTACCGAAAGTGGACTTTCCCAAACTCTCGATTCTCAATCTCCCGTCTCTGGCCAGCGTCGAGGACTCAATTATTCCTTCGCAATGATCGAATCCTGCCTGGAAAGTCGAGATGAGTTCGCGTTCGCGCACAGGTGAACCAAGAATAAAAAAAAAAAAGAAGAACCATTGTCCAGTCTCCCCTATGCGAGACACTATCGAAGTTCTTTCGCGCGTTGCTTAATTCTCGTCTCCTTGGTGGCAAATTACACCGAATTGTTCTTTTTCGACTTCGTGTAGGTCTCTTCTTTGTGCAGGCCTTCGCTTCTTCGTTCTCGTTTCCAGGTGTAGCTTCTTCCTAGGCTCTCCTTGTCGCAGTCTCTTCGCCGAGGAATCGTTTCCTCGGTTCCGCGTCGCCTTTTAAGTCGATTACGCGAAAGCTCCAAGTCAGAGATGAGCATTACGCTCGCCCGGAGGTAAAACGTATACAGAAAAGAAAACGTCGAGCCGGATGAAAAGCGAAAGAGAGCGCAATTGAATGTAATTTAAATGGATTGCTGATTTTCAAATTAATGGAAAATATAAACGAGATCTATTTTAACATTCTAGAAAAATGTTGTTATTTACGTCGCGTTTCGACTCTTCGTTTCGAGAGCTCCAATTTAATTTAGATACGATGCAATCATCCCCTTCGAGCGAGACTGCCGATCGAAAGCGAGCACAGTGTTTCCCGCCCATCTCTGGCTTTCTATCGGATACAAACGGTAGGAATGCGGGTGTAATACTGTTAATTCTACGTTACGGCCTACGGTACAGGGAGTAACTCTCTTAAAATCACTAGAAATAATACCCTGACGGACTCCCGTTTGGAACGAGCGAGAAATACCACGGTAAACTATCGAGTAAAAAAAAGAACAATAAAAATCGAAGGTACAAAAATATCTGATAATAAAGTTACGAGGCACGAATGAACGAGAATGTTCGATGGAATGTCGTCGCTATCGGCTACCCTAAAATCTATGTTGCTAAAATACTTTGAAATACCCTGTGGTTCCGTTAATATTAATCCTTAAAATCTAAAACGCTCGCGGATGCACGCGCGGGGAAACGTCAGCGCTTGGACTGGGAGCTGCTCGAACATCTCGCGGGTATTCGGGAATGTATCGTTGTCGGCGACTCGAGGAATCCACTCGGAATATTTTCGGAATCGCTGGGAATTTATTTCGAATATTTTCGTGGTCCACTGGTGCGAATTTCAAAAGAGCTCTCAAGTTAGCGCCATCGATCCCATCTCGGAATCTAATAAATTTGGAAAGTCCAAGCACTTTATTAAATCGTTAAATTAATCGAGTATCCGATGCTAATTTTGTTCAATATTTCTTCCGTGGTGCATAGTATTTGTATTTAATATACGATTAAGAATACAAGAACACGGTATTAGAAGAAGTTAAGAGCACCTGCGTATCATAATATTCGCAATAAATATTCATCCGCCAGCACAAAAAATATTCAAAATTCCGCGAGCAATTGAAAATATTCCATCGCGTAAAAATATCTCCGCGTTGGAATATTCGAGTGAAAAATGAACAGTCCCAGTCCTGATGGATCGCCGTGGACGCCGGTGGCCTCTGGATCGCGAGAATTCGAGCGATGATCGATAGCCGCGGTCCAAAGAAAAGTTGCCCGTTCATGGATTCAATGGAACGTGTCCACGCTGCAGTTTCTTTCGCGGTGCAACCGCGATTAGGAATCGTCGAGTTCGTTGACCTATGAACTAGAGGTTCGCTCTGTCTCGTGCCGACCTACCACTGACCGATAGACGCTACCCACGTGTGGCCAAGTTTTTCTCTAATTGCTCCGAATCGTGCCCGATCGAAGCTCGCCCAAGTTTATCCTCGTCGTTCGAGGAATAATCCGCGGGATTGGAGAACCGAGTTTCTCTTCGGAGTAACGCGATCTCGTCCTTGTTAGCTGGGGAAATTTTAATAGTTAGTTAGCTCGCGGGAGCAGATGTAAAACGGAGGTAAACGAATTTTACATCTGCTCGCACAGACTAAGTAACGTATTAAAGTTCAAGGAGCGATGCTCGTCAGACCCAACAAGAACGTCATTTTGATTCCTCAACGCGAGTCTTCGGACCTGTAGTAGTATCAATCTGAATCGTAACTTAGAAATTCGGGTGGATGAGAGAGTATGGATATTTTTCTGTTACCAAGGATATAATAATTACAGAAATACTTTATATTTATTTGAGATTCATATTCTTCACGCGCTGCTACACTGCCAGAAGCCTAACCCTTTGCACTCTCAGTCACCATTCACGCAACAAACCTATCAGCAATAATGTTTCTTTAGGCTTAATTTCTTAGGAACTCGAAGTGTCGATAAAATGACCGTCGGTGAGGTAAAGATGACCTGATTTTCAAATCTCGATAGCTTAGTATTCACGGGAATAGAACGCTAAGAAAGCATCTCGAGTGCAAAGGGCAAATATTCTGATGTTCATTTGTTTCATTCCACATATATAACTATTTCAGTAATAAACTAACTGCGATTTCCCTCGGCTTAAAAATATTTCCGATACTCTTCCATGCATCCAAATCTGCAAATTTAAATTCAAACCATAATCATACCAATTACAAGACCGAACGCGACCCGAATCTCGCGACAAATAACACCCCGGTGAGTCTGCTAAACATCGACCCTTACCGTTTCACTCTCGCAAGCTCCCCCCCCCCCTGCTTGGCGTATTTAAATATTCTCGAAGAGCTTCCGGATATATATATATAAGTGATCGCGTGTGTCTGCGTACGTGTGTGTGTGTGAGAGAGAAACGTGGGATCTGGGCCTGGTGTGAGCTCTCCCTCGCGTCGGGGGAGAACGAACGCGAAAATTAAGATAAATAAACAGTGAAGAGAAGAGTAGACAGTACTCGCGAGCTGGTTGAACGACGAGCAATTAGTTGTAGGTAAATAAAGTCTGTACACCCACCTTGGTTCTGCTGGAATCATCGAGAACCCTAAAAGAAAAGGCCTTGGGCAGAGCGTGGGGGGGTGGGGGTGAGGGGGTGGGGAGCGGAGCCTTTTTTTCGCGGGGACCATCTAAGGGTCAGTGAGCTGTCGCACGACGACGCTGGGAAGCGAAATTTCCCATTCGAGAAACGCGTCCTCGAGTCGAGTCAACTTCCGGGTGGATTCTTAGTAGACTTTTAACCCCAACAAAATTAGTCCTTTTTAAATATATCAGTTGGACCTCTCAGTTTCCCTC
Organism: Hylaeus anthracinus; assembly: GCF_026225885.1. NCBI lineage: Eukaryota > Metazoa > Arthropoda > Insecta > Hymenoptera > Colletidae > Hylaeus > Hylaeus anthracinus. Next base: position 6,239,651 of record NW_026534349.1, read on the forward strand.
TGGGGAACAGAGTGAAGCACGACGAATATATTCGACGTCTTGAACGGTCGAAATCTTGGCGAGTCGCGGAGCGAATTTCACCATCCAGAAACGTCGAATACGGCCATCGTTCTCGGCTATACTCGCGAATCCGAGTATAAGAAAAGTGAAAAATGTTGAGCTTGGATAATCGTAGCTGCCTTTGAATCTCGAGTTCCTCTACTCCCAACTGAAAGAATCCTCGATTGACTCGACTGCGCGGACTTGTCGCAAACGTTCTCGAGAAAACGAAAATTAAATGAGAGAAAAAAAAAAAAATGGTAAAAAAAGAGCAACGAAACAAATTCGACAAAAGGGTGGAGAAAATCGTGAATCGGAGAGAGCGCGATCTCTCTCCGAACAGCGATTCTATGGCTCGTGGCTGTCTTTTTGTTGGCTTGGTCGTGGTGTGTTGGCGGCTGTTGGGGAAGAAAGAAACGAAAAATGTGAACTATCTGTTTGTTTCGGGTCGCCAGTGTGCGTCGAGACTGTCTCTTATAGCGACACTGCGACGCGACATGGCCGTTCGGCGCGACCGTCCGATCCGATGATTGTCTCTCGTCATCACTGTCGTCGCCTTTGCCACCGATCATCGCCTTCAGGAGAACCCGTGGCAAATCTCACGGATCTCGAAGTAGAGATTCAGCAGTGCCGATTCGGGCACGTCGTGGAAGCACCTACCCTCTGGCCACTGTACGCATACTGAAACAAAAAGCAAATGGATACGTTCAAGTAAACCCGTTGAATGTCGTCCAAACCTATCATTTCATTTAGACAAATTCCTTCAATAAGTCCAGAGGTTATTTATGGGACTGGCTGTACATGAAGGAGTCTCGTGTATATACTGTGGATTTTATGCATTTATGATACAGGCAAAGGTAGTACACGCTAAATATACCAAAAAGATATGTGCACTCGAGCAAAACAAAATAAAATTAACGTTACATTAATTGGGCATTCAACATACATCATATACATATATTTTAGGCACGTTTCCTAAATTATTGTACGTCACAAATGCATAAAATCGTATCTTAAAATTTAGTAGACTTTGCCACGGATATTTTCATAGATCTCAACGTACAACTTGAAATACTCGAATTAATTCGACCCGAATCAATGTTTCCATCGATGACCCGATCGATCTTATCAACTCCATCGGCAGAAACGAATGGCAGACACTCGAGCCGCGAATCGCGTCTGCAAAAATTCGCCCCGCTCCTCTCGACACACTTTCGATAATTCCGTTACTCAACAGACGCTCCAGTTGTCGCTCCCATTAATGCAACATTCGCTGCGAAGCAGTAATTGCAATTAGCTCGGGTCGTAATTGGACGTCGATTAGACGAACGAACCGCGGGGAAGGAACCCGAAGCCTCGGTGGAAAAGCAATTCCTCCGGTGGAAAATCACGTCGGAAGACCCACCGCCGGTTTTCCAGGTGGGACGCGAGCGCTTGCTTAGCGAAGATGCTGATCGATCGGCTTTTATTTCAATCGCGGACTCAAAGGACGCCGGTTCGCGAAGTGGCGACCGAGTGCGTTTTCTCACGAAAGGAGATCCCGTGGATCACTCGCGCGAGGGATCGATCCGTGCAATAAATTATCCGCGTGTCGATATCGGCTCGCAGCACGAGATAGATTGTCTCGCACGAGGCATTCGTCTTCTTAGAGAGGATCTCCTTTCTCTTTTTTTTTTTTTATCCTCGCACGCTGAGCTTTGTAGCTCATGATTCTACAGGGAAGATGGATTCCTTGGTGGTCGAAGATATTGTTGAAAATTTGGGACGAGTGTCTACTTTTCTACGAATTTTTAGAGTATCCTATTCTCGTTGGATTTTTATAGAGAAATGCGAACTCCAATCGTTTGAAAGTATTTAGAAATAAAAAGTAAAGTAGAATTCCTATAGCCGTGTATATTAATTTGTAATACACTTAGTAGCTGATCCCAATATTTCTATTAGATATCTATTAGATTTCTCGTGCATTATTTCTCTGCGCAGCAGTAAATTTAGACGTGAAATAAAATAAATTTACCAACTACAGAATATCCCCTGATTAACGTATATTATTCTCCATCGAACGAAAGTTCTAAATTATTTTAAAACGACCAATTACCGGAATCGAGCGACTGAAATGAACGTCGAACGAATAAAATTTGCACGTTGGACGAAATTTCGAATAATAAACGACGCGATTCGTTCCTGGCAATCACTCGATCATTCGCGGTTTTCCAAGATCTCGAGGGTATAATAACTTTTTGGGATTTTGGAGAATCGCGCAAACCTTAAAGGGAAGCAATAATTCTCGCGCTTCAGCTGTTACCGATTATTCGAAATTTCATCTGGAATGGAGTTCCCTTGGCTCCAGACGGCTCCAGTGAAACCGTTGGGCGAGGAATTGACGAACGCCTCCGAGAAGATCGTATCGGAATAAATGTAAATCCCTATATATCGGTTTTTCATGAATATCGCGAACGATCGGATTCATCGCAACCCAGTCGAAACCGAGGTGCCCCCACTTCGCGGGATGAGTTGCGCGATACTCCGTATTTCACTCTATAATTTCGAACGACATTTGTAATTCGGATTGCGCCGCTCGCGATAATGGAATTTCAAATAAAAACCCTGGGAACGCCGGTTGCCCGAGCCTCGTGTCGCGAGGAACACGAAGAAATACTAGTATCCAATTGTTCCTGTTGAAAAATGTTGGTTAGAAAAGGAACAACAAATAAAATTCGAGGGCTACCGACAATTCGTATGCGCAGATAAATTGTAACGTCCATCAGGTTGAGACTAGCAATAGGACATGGCATCTACGAGATTCGCATAACATTAGTCGTTTAGATTTAGTCGTTTACTTTATACATGTAGGAAAAATCATAGCTCTCGAAGCTTTCGTGTCATTGGGCCTCAGTTTTCATAATATTAATCGTCAAAGTTTGCAAAGATGCGATGTCCTTTTGTCAGATTAAATATTCATTGTAACAACCAGGTTAAGCATCTGGATTATTGGCAATTCAACGAGTAAATATTTTTATTTAAACTACAGTTATACACAATCGAATATAAAGGGTGAAAGTTAATTTCTACGCTTGATATTAATTAATTGCATCCCCCAGATTGATCGAAGGGTGCCGAATTGACTCTCATTCGTGTCAACGTTAACTCTTATCGACGTCGATTTCTCGCGTCGATTTCTCGCGTCGATTTCTCGGTCAACTCGAGAAAGATGTTGCTCGCGACACTAGGAGATGGTGATTTACGCGCAAGTAACTGGTCCCGATTCGGGGGATGGTCAGCTTTGACGGACGAACGTCGCCGAGAGGATTGATCGGTGGATCGCGTGCCAGTAGGCTGTATCTCTCGCGATGCGGCCATAATGAAACGGAAGGTGGCGAATTATTCGTCCAACCTTAACCCCCTGGACAAGCACCCCCACAAGTTTCCAGCCAGGGTATCGCTGGCGGCCCGCAAACTGGACACGCTATCTGGTGTCCGTGGAATCTCGTGCATATCTCCGTCTAATTTAAATCTCAATTCTCTTCGTTGATAAACAACGGTTATGCACCTCCCACCCTCACCCGTTCTCGAGGAAACGGTACTATACGATGCTCCACTGGCACACATGCGATCGCCTGAATGTCGGGGGTTACCGTTTCCCAACTATTCCTAAAAAGGGGAATTTTCACGGGTAGCCACCCCCTTTTCAACGGGCGTCGTTTAACCGACACGAACTTGCGAGTTACTTTATTTTAAGCTGACGCAGTCTCACTCGGAGATCACGAGATTGCTATTCGATTGCTTCTCTTCGGGTAGATAATTTTATTAGGGCTCTCAGGGCTCGTCTTTTAATCAAACACAAACGTACCCTCTGTGTGTGTCGAAGAAATTTGTTTAAATTAAATGGTAGGTTTGAGATTTGTACAAATATGTTGATGTATAAGCTTTATTCATACGCAAATTTATAATGAAAAATTCGTTTTGTTACATCAAAATTATTATTTAATTTAGTCGAACTTCTTCAACAGACATAGAGTGTGCGAATATTTATGAGATTGGCTGTACATACATATACGATCTTATAGATAGTTTAAACGAAGGTATACGCGAACGTCTACAAAATTAAGACAGTAGCAGTGTATCGTAGAAACTGGGGCCTACATATTCGTCGTAAATTAGTACGTCAGAAATCGATTAAAATAATATCGAAACACTCGCGGTGATATTTCGGTTGATATCGGGATTACGGTATTTTGATTCGAGCTACTAATATTCCACAGTTTCCTTGTTCGCGTCCTCCAATCGCGGTCGATGGACTCTATTTTAACTTTCACAATTTTCCCTGGAAACGTCGAAACCCGTCGCGCGGACGCTGGAAATAGTCGCTTTGAAATGTTGCTTTTCCGAAATGACAGGCACGTCGCGTGAAATGTCGGCATGGAGGTTGAATGGATCTCTCCCCTCACGACCCGGGGGAAGTGTTCCAGAAAACCGGGGGAGAGGAACCGCGACCCATCGCCGCGGGAGAATTAAAAGTCATCGAGAGTCGGTGGGGCGCAATTTTCTCGCGATCGTTAGATGCGCACAGTCGTCGGAAAGAGTGCAAAGACATTCAAACGAGTCAAACAATTTCTTTCGATAATTTATTTTAACGCGAAGTAAGACATTTATTTTTCTTCATTTCGTTTTACTTTTTTCTTTCTATTTTATTTTATCGCATTTCATTTCTATGTTCTTTCTTTTACACTGCATAGAATTAATCAGATCGCCTTGAACAATTAATATCAAGTAGATAGAATAATAATAATCTAAACACAAAGCATCGACGACATTCGTTTGCATCTCAACCTTGATGGCGTTCCAAGTTAGAATTCTATTAGTAACTAATTACTATATCTGCCTTCCTAAACGAGCACTCATAAACGTGGCATTATAAGATTTGTAAAAATAGTCCGGTATAAACTGTCCCCTACTTTTTCGACTCGAAACTTCGCCGCTGCAAGTGTTTGTCTATAAAAACAGGGGGCGATTATTTTTAACGAGTGGACCGTTCCATTTCCCGTGTAATAAGCAACCGGCGAAAGGCGTTCGAAGTTGAAGGAAAAAAATCTGCTCGTTCGCGACAACGATCGGGGGTCGTGAGGGGGTGAATTGCACCGCGGCGATATCAGAATGGCTCAGTCGTATCCCCGGGGTCGTTTCATTTGCCATAATGTACGAACCATCATCGCGGATCGGAAGGGAAAATTTAATTAATTCGAGGGAGCATCGTCTAATTCCCCCGCAATATCAGATAGCGCGACCGCCACAATTTCATATCGTTATTACAGCTCGCCGCTAATTTTCGGATCAACAAATTACGGATTTTATTTCCGGACGATTCCGTCGTTGTGTCGATAGCCATCTATGGGGCTAAATCCGTTGGATTTATTGCGAATGAAACAAAGAAAGAGCAATGATCGATCTATATTCCAGTTTCACGTGTTTCCATTATTGCTACTTAACTTTACCGGGAATATAATCAAAACAAAATGTAAGAACAAACGTTCTATGCCAAACATAGATTCTGAACATTTTCAAATCTATTCCAAATTGTTTTATTTGGAATAACTTACGACGAAGGACTTTAACGGCGAAGAAGATTCTCCACTTTTACACTAATAAGTCTTCCTATTGAAACTTGCGAAAATCTCTTCGCTAACAACCCCAGTCTAAAAAAAAAAAAAAATGGGAGGAACTTACTTTGACGGTTCATCGGGGATGAACAGAATTAGTCCCGATCCAAGGTTCGAGGAAGATTTCGCTGGTAAAGAGCGTCAGCTCGAAAAATACCGATGTTCCTAGTCAACGATGCGTCAAAACGGTGGCGGGCGTCGTTACGTGTAAACAGAGGGGGAAGGTGGGCGTTGTGCGTGAAATATGGATGGAAAAACGAAGCAACGGGATGAAATTTTCAGGAACCAACCAAAGTTCTTTGAGGATGCGCTTGAATATTCACTCTGTCGTCTCTGGTCGCTCTATCCGTTGTGACGGGCGAACAAAGAAAATAGCAACACGGATGTTGAAAAAAAAAAAAACAAAGTGAGGGTGAGAAAGAGGCAGAAGAGGGACAGAGAGAGACGAAGGGACAATCGCGCATTTCCAGCAAGAATTAATCGTGAAACGCACGAAAATTACTTTCCCTCGCCACTTTCGGAGCTCTCTTCGCGATTAAAATCGCAGAGGAAGCTGCGAGGTGCAGTTGAAATGAAATGGCCGCTCAAGACCACCGAGACCCTACCCCCACCACTCACCCTCGCTTTGTCTCCCGTTTGTTTCGAGTGGAAAAACAATCAACGTGTTCGGTTGGCGTGATTTTCTGAGAGGTCGAGCAATTATTTAACGTTCTCGCAGTTTTATATATAGAAAAAGACGTTGTTTGTATCATAGATTTATTAGATTTTCGGGACGTTCGAGCCTATTCATTTTAACAGTTTGTTTCGTTATTTCTAGCGCAGTTGGCCGCGGTTGCACGGAGCCTCTAGGATGTATGTTCATGGCAGGGCGTTACGAGAGTCTACGAGAGTTTACGTGAGTATCAACCAAAGATACCATGGTACACGACATTCAAAATCTCGTGTTTCTAATTTCCAAAGTAAACGAACCTATACCCGATCGAAATTTTAAATCCCTTGTACCCAATGAAACCCGCGACGATCAGTCTAGAACAACGTGGATGGTTCAACAGGTTCAATGGTGGCATTCGACTTTTAGCCTCGGATATGGATTTACTTTATTTGCGTCGAACTCGAACTCGAAATCGCCAGGCATCGACACGGAAATTTGTGGGAAATGCCTGTCGAATCGATTGTAAAGAGGTGTTAACCCCTGGACGCATACCGGGTGCGCGTGAAACGATCCAAGTCGACCTTAATCTCGCCGCGTGTGGGTGAACGCGTGGCTTTAGTTGGCGGATAATTGCGCGATCCGAATGCTGGACTAAATTGGTGAAATTTAGTTGGCGAGACCCATGTGGTCGACAAGGAATTGGCTCGACCGGGTGGGGAATCGATCGAACGAGCACGCGTGTACGGTCGGTTAGGCGAACGAGTGACGTGATCGCGACAGCCCCTGATCCTGGTCCCTTTGCGGGAGGTTAACTGGTCAGCTGGGGGTGAAATTATTATTTTACACCATTTTTGGTGACGGGAGGTTGCTAGTATCAGAGTCAGGAGTTTAAAATTGTTTATATAATATATTGCAAAATATCTTAGTTTCGAGTAATGGTCAGACTGTTGACTGTTAATTGTCGGAATGAAATAAGGGGTGGTATTTGGAGAAGAGAAAATATAAATTAGATACCATTGACGAATTTAGAACTGTGATTATTAATATTCGAGTTCATTAGAAAGGTGTAATTTACGTAGAGAGACGTTGGGCCTTTTCGAAACAAGTGTTGAAAGATGGGTACTATTGAAAATCATAGAATCCTTCACAAATAATATTATTCGAGGAATTATACGACTGCTAATTGACAGAATTAAATAAAGGACGGTATTTGGAGAAGAGAAAATATAAATTAGATACCATTGACGAATTTAGAACCGCGATTATTAATATTCGAGTTAGAAAGGTGTAATTTACACAGAGAGATCTTGGGCCTTTTCGAAACAAGGTGGAAGCAAGATGCCAAAATCGAGCGATCACAGGGCGAACGGAAGCGCTGGAACTCGCTCACTCGGAGCGACCACGCGTCAATTAAGTGTCCGATTACGGACTAACGATATTCGCCCTATAATTAGAAACGCTTTCGTCGTCGGTTCTCTCACGCGCGATCCAGGTTATTCGAACGGTTCTCGGCTTGGGAAACACTTGGCAGCGGGCGATCGTCATTGTTGTTGGAGTGGCGATTATTTATAACCGCGACTCGTGCTCGAGTAGAAAAAGTCGCGATTAATCGATCGGGGTCCATCGAAGAGAAAATGCCCTTTCGTTGCTAGGTTTCTGTTTGAATGCAAGTGCGCAGTTCGTCTGGGTCGTATTTGGTTCACATGGCATCGATTATGAATTATCTAAATAAATATTCTGCTGTTTTTGTTGGTCTACGAGAAAATGTATGTAGCTGATTCTTTGCGGGATAAGGGTTGACGTCGACTATTTCAATAAAAATTCTGTCATTTCTGTTCAGTTAGCCGTCGACTATTTCACCGATTGCCGTCATTCAAATTAATTAGCTTTCGTCTAAAATGCAAGCTCGGTTGAACGTCAATCTCATTCCAACTCGAACTGTAATCGCGAATAGAATTCCCTGCGAGCTGCGCGAAGAAACTCCAAGGTATTCAATCCCAATTATGAATAAGTTCTCGTGCTATATGCGAAGATTCGCTCCGAGATCGACAGAAGACTTCTCCATTTCGCCAAATTTGATGCTCGAGCACGTTAACAAAACCCCGAATGAAATTACTACATTATACCGCGCGACATTCCCAAAATAAATAAAGGTAGAGAACAAGTATTATTTTCCCTCGGTAATTGACTTTAACAGAGTCGATTAATTTTAGTATATACGCCGACGTAAATATCAGCGGAAATCCAATCCGAACTCGACCAAGTTTAACGAAGTTTAACCAAGTTTAACCAATCAGTCTTTTATACGATACATCTCTCGAAACAGTAATTTGTAGTTCCAGTGATGAATTAATACCGATATTCTGGTGGTTCCTGAAGTAGCTCGGCAACCTCGGTGGAAACGTCGGTTATGTAAAGAAATTTACTTATTCGCGAACGTTCTATTATCCATGGGGTGAATCCATTGTGTTAAATTTCCGATGAGATGAATGTCGAGATGAAAATTTGGCATCATCAGGGCCAAATACGAGTACTCGGTTGCGACAAAGCGTGGTTCGCTACTGGCCGATCTGGTAAGCCGGATTAAGTCGCGATTTGAATGGGGTCGAGCAATGGAATCGTGATTAGATTTAGATTAAAGCCAATTGCCCGGACGATAGGATTAGAACGAGACCGCGCGATCTCGAGGAGGATGTCGGCGCAGCGATGAATTGTCCTCGATGGCCTCGCTCGCTATCTGTTGATACCAGAACCTCCGCGGAAGATAGGATCCTAAACGAAATCGACCCTCGACGTCATCCCTTGCCCTCCCAACCTCGAAATTTGTCGAATACCGAGGTAACTAAAATTTATAGGACGTTTGTGCATTCGAGGTACTCGATATTTCGAAAGAGCGAATTATTATTTAATGAACGTATTAATTATTCTGCAGGAATTGCAGGAAATATTTCACATTTTATTTATCATTCAAAAGTATTACCATCGGAGTCTACTTTATACTAGTTTCATTTTAAAATTGCACAGGACGCACGCTGGAGTAATTATTTTTAATTCCAACCAACGCGTCAACTCCCCAACTCGCATCGTAGCGTAACAAAAATGATCAAAGACAGGTCCCATTGAGATCGTACGTATTTTAGTTAGCAAAAAGGTTGTCCTAGTTTCTGGAACCGCCCTGTACATCGTGAAGAGTTTTTCCATGTTAGAATTAATTCGATCGCGGTCGAAAGGGGTCGCGAAAAAATACGATATAAAGGAAAGGTCAAAGTTTATTTTCTTTGCGTTCAGTCCTTGGTAGGAATTTTTAATAAAAGTAATAGTTTCGATGGTTGCAAGAGACCTTACTACTTTATCGCTGGGAGAGTAATAAACTCTTTCTATACGAATTAATTAATGCATTAACGTAGACTATATTTTTTCCATTCCACGTTATACCAAAGGCTTTCCTGGCCAGACTATTATATAGATAAATGATTTTAATTTATGCGCTTGTCTATGGTTTGCCAAACATACAGACGAAGCTGACGAATTTCAAAGAGCATCAAAAATGATTTCGAAGCATCCAAAGCAATAATCCGTGACAAAGTATCTCGCCTATATCGAAATAAAGTGATAAGAAATAAATTTGGACCTACCGTTGGGTACCGTCGGTGGTTTTTTCGTCTGCACCCTCGCTGTCGCGTTGTTCACCTGCCAAATCAAGAACAGAGCATTAGACATCGTCAAAGTACTCCCGAAGAATGTCTACTAAACGATCACTCGGATCCGCGATGGCCAAGCGTTCCTCGTCGAGACTAGTCGCGCTTCCCTATTACCAAAAAATCCACAATCGAAGCGATTCGAACAAAGGAAACCACCGTTTCGAGTTTCTAAATCGCGCTCCTCTCGAGAAATGGAAATACCTCCATCGGTGGAAATTGTCTGTGAAACTGTCTCGGTGATACAGCGTGTTTCATTTTTCCCTCTTTTTTTTTTCTTTTTGTTTTTTTTTTTTTTTTGTTCCACGACAATGAGACGAGAATCGAACCACAAGAGCTCGTGTGAGAATCGAACAACGCCAATTTCGCGCGGCCACGCACGGATCCTGTGATCGCGAGCACGTCGATGGACGCATGATCGCGTACGTCGATCGACAATTCCGCTCGGTTTTCGTTGAAATTACTCCGAGGTGGGGAAAAAAAAAAGCGACAGACAAATCGCGTTTGTGCGTCCATCGTCGAGCGTACGAGCAATTCGTCGGCGGAAATGGTTGCAGCTGCGCGTCGTCGAACTCTGCTCTTATTAATACGCATCTTTGTTTCCGGTGTTCGTATATAATTTAGACAATTAGCTTTTTCGTAGACTTTTGCGGAGATTTTAAATATTGCAAAGGTTCGTTGACGTTCAGCTGCAGTTTTCGCTTGAATTCAGATATTTCTCGGGTGTCTATCGAGCGATCGATTCCGCAATTACGGCGACCGAGTGGTTCGTTCTTGTCGCGTCAGAAAATTCGTCGCGAGAGATCTGTTTCGCCCAAATTTCGGAATCGACGGCGCTCCTCGTGCTCTGAAATCTTGTCTAAATTCAAGGAATGCTTTAAGTATCGCTTATCTAGGAGCAAGCAGGGTCTCCGAGAGGCTCGAGACCTTCCAGAAGCTCAACTTTTATGAACGCTGTTTCAGAATTAGTTTCTTGAAATTTAATTCACGGTAGGAAGTTCAGAGAAAGTGGATCAGGTTGGCTTCTGGAGAAGTTTCTCGAGTCTCTTGGAGACTCTGCTTGATCGAATTCTCTTGGCCAGGAAGACCATACTCGAACGCAATGACTTTGGTAAATCCAATGACGAACGAGCTTACCTTGCTCGCGATTATAAATATATATCGTAAACGAAATTGTTTTCGAGTTTTGCGTCTTCGGAGCCAAGAACGAAAATATCTGATCGATCGTGTTAATGTCCACGATTTTTTTAATCATTGCAACGATCAATTTTCCTGTCTCGACTTGCCCAGAGATGGCTGGAATGTTATCCGAGCAAGGTATGGCGAATTCTTCGAACGAACAGTTCGATGTTTCGTTAGTTGCAAAATACATCTGTAGAACGGGGTCTGATTGGTTGGTCGATTCCCTGCAATTTCTTGTACGTAATTCATCTTCACTGAAAAGGACCTTGATCCTTCAATATCTCTATGCACATAAGATCAAGACATAGCTTTGAATTTCATGAAAAAATGTCCGATAATTCTGGATTATCAAATAGCAAACTTTTTTTCGTTTCTACTCCTTTATGTGTATTTTCTGGTGCATAATTTTTCCCTCACTGAAAAGGTCCTCGATCCTCCAATACCTCTATGCCCACAAGATCATGGGCCACTTTACATTCCATACAAAGATGTCGAATAAATCTTATCTAACGAGCAACCAACCAATCGCCATTTCTATTCACACAAAGAAAATAATTTTCGCTGAAAAAGACCTCGGTTCGACATATGTATCTCTGGAACTTTGAATTCCATAAAAAGGTAGCCAATTCTTCTATACCCAGCAACCAACCAAACATTCCCCACTCTTCGCTCGTAATTCGCCATTTTGATCCAGATAAGGGTCCAGCTCATCTCCGCAATTTCCCCTAATCGATGCGGTAACGTATCGCGCACGTTTCCCACCGTTTTCGCAATCAGCGTTTTAAAGGTCTCATTTCCAATTCATTATTGCCCCGCGATCGCAATCGGAAAAAGCAACCCTCCGGTTTCTCGGGACATTAAGAGCGATCGATCGACGTTTCTTCGGAGCTGAAAATTCCAGGAGAGCGGGAGCGCGCGAAAGGAATCATCTCGAGCGCGAAACGTTTCCCGGACTCGAAACGCAATCTCGACGTGGAAATAAAACGAAATAAAATAGAAAAAAAAAAAGGAAAAACTAGAGACAACAAACGACGCAAAGGCGAATAGACATTTCGCGTTCGTCGAACGCTACCGCTCTCCTGGACGGTTGAGAAACGAAAGGGGAGGGGGAAAAGATTAAAAAAAAAAAAAAAAATAAAAAAAAAAATGAAGAAACTGTTGCCGTCGATTTCCGATTATTTCAATTTCACGCGAGTACTTTCGACGCTGGCTGAACGAGACGGAAAAAGCTCGACGAGCTTGACTTCTCTTTATCGGCCGGCTACCCTCTTACCGTACGCTTTTCACCATCCACTCGCTGCGAGGAACGGAAAAATCACGCGTCAAAGCGAGATCTCGACGATTGGTCGTCGGGGAATTTTCGCGTCTTGCTTTTCTGCCACCTGCGTTTCCATTTTCGTGGGGGATATCGACTACTTGTCGCTCGCGACCTCTGAAGAGCTCGTTTCCACGCATTCCGTGATCGGTGGAAGCGAGACTCGCGAATGAAAATTTCATCTCTGACGTTTCCACGAACGTATCAATTTTTCCTTCTGCCACCTGTGCTCGAATCTTCGACTTATACGTGGAGATATAGCTGTACATTTTTTACACCATCCTTTCGATTTATATTTTATTTATATTCGAATCACTTCGTCATTTATTAACGTAGGAGTCGTACGAAAAATAAGCCATCAGTCGTGCTCTTATTTGACTCCTCGTTCTATTAATTATGACCTGTACTATCCTACGATTAATAGCACTGTCTACTCGTATAATATATCTACAGGGTTTCCCAGCCTAAGTGATACAGAGCTCTGACTCCAAAACTATCGGCCGAATGCACAATTTCAAATATGGAAATTGCACGGTAAAATGGGGCTCATGTTTCAGCGCGAAGGAATTTTTGTTAACTTTGTTATTTAACGTGATATGATGGTCAAGTTCCGGTACAACAGAAACGGTAATAATAAACAAAAGTTTGATCGTCGCATCAGCATTGTCTCATCGAGATATTCGATCCCGGATCATGTTACTGTCCATTTATCGTAGAGAAACTCGTGCGTTTAAGGAGATTGTTGAATTATGTTGTTCTTCACCCTTGGTACTCTCATAAAATTTCAACGTTTTTAAATGCCCTCCGTATCTCGGAATCTAATTAACCGTTTTATTTATCACGAGAGAAGATTTCCCTCGCAAATAAAATTCCTGTGGAGTCAAACTTGTTTACGCCCACTCAGGAGGGGGCGGGCAATGTTTCTACACCTTTATCGTAACTCGGAATCGCGTGACCTGTCGTGTCAACGTTTTTTGGAGGGTGCTGGCGAGTGTGCCAACAAGAGGAGCAACAGAGCTTGAAAAGTGCTGAAATTTCTACTCGCGCCCCTCGAGGGGACACTGAATCCGTAAACCCTAGGGTTCGAGTATTCGACTATTTCTCTAGCATATCTCTGTCGCCATATATGGGTGACAGTGCTTTTCACTGAAAAACAAAGACTATTAATTCTGAAAGTCAAGTGTCATAGAAAATGAATTTAAATGAAATGCTTGAAACTTGACGAAGTTACAGAACTAAATACCAAAAGTCCGTAAACAAAATTAAATCGAGGTAGAAATTTTCGAGAGTATTAGTCTGGCAGTGAACGTGTCGAAAATGAATCCTAATCGAACGTTCAGCAAGAATTATTTCGCGCCTCTCGCGACCGAATAACCTCTACCCCCAACGAACTTTCTGTTCGTGTGTGCCGTTTTCCCATTCGAGAATTGTAGGCCAATCGCCTCGATACACCATCGGCCCCCATTTGCATTTTACGATCTTGTTTCCAGCGATGGCTATTTGCTGCCGCTGTCCTGCTCGCGTTATAGTTATGGCCGGATTAAACGAACGGCGCTGCACCTAACGAGCAATCGTGTCTAATTTTCCGACGAGAAATTACGCTCCTAAGGTGTCCATAAATCGTACAATCGGATCCCAAAGCTGACTTGGCGTTACGAGAAACAGGGTTCGTGAAGTCAATAACAAATTATCGTATTTTGTTGTAATGCTTCGACGTTGCTTCAAAGTATCGCGAAGGGGACTACTATAAACAAGGGACGACTATCAATTGTGTCGTTCATTGCACAAAATCGATCGACTCCATAAAACAGAAAGTTGAGAAATGCGATGAAATATAAAAAGTTATGGTCGTACCGAGTGCTTTGATACATAAATTGAAGATTTTTCAAAAAGTCGAGTTAATCGATTTGTACTGTGAACGGGCTCAATTATCACAGAATTAATAATCGATAATGAATAATGCATCATTTTGTAGCCTGAAGTTATCTATCACAAATTTTGCGTTTCGACTTATTGATTTTTGGAGATTATCTTTCGAACCTATAAATGTTACAACTGAGTTAATTTCCACCCTTGTTTAGTAATCGGGTCTAAAGATAAATAATTCCACCAACAACGGAGCGATGGAAGATTTTGTGGCGAATAAAATGTAACGCGTGGAGAACGCTGCTATTTAATATTCACGAGTAAACAAATGATGGCCGACGAGTATCAGGGACCAAACTTCCGCTTGATACGCCAAGGACCTTATTATTAGTGAATCGAATTCGCGAACTAATGAATATTGGTTTGCATCGGAGGCGCGAGGGGACCAGATGCAAGTAACGTTGTGGGCGTCGAAATTTCGTCGTTGGAACGATGAAACATAAAGTAACTCGTCAACAAAATTTTATAATACGTCGGTACGCACAAAATTTATTTTGCTGATGCATGATGATCTTTTTCATGCATTTATGGTCCGACAGAATATGACAAATGCATGCTAAACGAAATCAAAAGTGTACCGATGCGGAACAAAATATTAATATTGTTATATTAACTAATATATTTGAACGTAAAGCGTAATGTACATTTCTTGTAGTACAGTTTAATAACAATTGTATGTCTCGAGTGAAATTGAAAAAGGAAAATTCACGCGTGGAAGTAGACGTAAGTGTACGTTTTGCACAAGGGCGAGGTACGGTTACAGGCTGCTATTAACCTAACCTCCATCCATATTAATAGTTCCCGAGTAAATAGGACATAAATAACGATACCAACTACGAAACTTCGAACTGGGGGTAATCGAAGATGAATAATAATGCCAGCTGGTCGATTCTGAACGTGTACCTTAGAAACCCGATTATTAATCAAATTTCTAGTATTACGAACACCGTTGATCAACCCCCTCGACACTAAATTTTTATTTTAATCTCCGTAAAAAAATATTCCTGGGTTATCTTAGGCTTCACCTAATTATCAATTAAATTCGTAGTTTCATATTCATCGACCCTTTCGTTACGGAATTTTCATTCTAGTCGCGACAACAAAATATTCTGTCTCCGTTATCAATTAAATTCATAGTACTACAATCGCAACTCCCTCGACACTTGAATTTTCTTTCTACGCCTATTTGCTTTCTACCCATAAAAATAGTCCGTACCCATATCTATGCTTTCAGACTCGTTTCTCGCGGTGTCTCGTAAATAATACATCTTCCTTTTCACCCCCTTTCAATTTCCTCGCCATTCCCCTTCAGCTTCAACTCGCCAATACACCCTTAATAAAGTTTCGGACGAATCCCGCCTGAAATTGTCCGATTCGAGGGAATCGTGATCGTCGTCCACGACAAACAAGCAAACAAACGACGATACGGCGTCGACGGGGGTGGGAAATCTATGGTCCCAGAATCGATTCTCGCGGTGCCTTGTTCGCATCAACGGATAACAAACAATACGCGCGCGGGATGAACCTCGAAATCTTTGTTTGCCGTCCGTGTATCGCGTTAAACGTCCCCGTTGAAAGCCCCCGGCGCTCGTCCATGTAAATTCGCGCGGCGATTGTTTTGCAAATTAGTCCCGCGATACGCGAGCTACACCACCCGCTATATTGTCCGTTTCTGGATCGATTTTATTTCTCCCCTGGCACGAAACGTTACAAAAGAACCATACAAATTCGTTCATTTTTCCCTTTCTTCTCTCGGAAAAGATTCACGGCCATTGTCTTCATAAAATTGCGAATCGCGTGTCCTTTCACGGGACTCGTTCCGCGCGCGCGGCTTCGAAAATTTATGAAAACTGTTAACTTACTGCAAACGAGAGCTGCAGTTGAACTATAGTCGCCTTTTAACGATCTCTGTTTTAGCTGGATTTCTTAACAAGCAAACTGACGCGACGACTGTTGTCAAAATTGATCAAATCCAAATATACAACAAAAATCATCACAAATAACCGCTTGTATCTCGAGGATCTAGAATTCTTTTCCTCGACGCTATAACATCGATTCGATCAAGGGAATCCCATTGTTTCTGGGGACAATTTCCATCGGACGCAGTCGTGACGTTCGATTAATTGCGAAAAACTGGCCTGAGAAGTGGATCTGGTTTGGAATACCGCTCGCCGTGCGTTTAGGCTCGGAGACCCGGTTCGTGGCGCGGAACTGACACGGAACGATCCACGATTTCCGCCAGATCCGCGTTATCAGCGCGATCTGAATTGAAATGCAGGAAGCGAGTAAATCTAACTGGCCCGCGAGTAAATCGCGGGCTCGTTAGGTCAGCCAGGGATGCATCGATTTTCCTCCCACGGTTCTTCTGGCTCCTATTATAATTTAATATTCCGTGTTGCATAGATAATTGCTCCTAGGTTCTGTAAATTCGGTCTGAAAGTAAAATGTAGGTCGATTCTCTTGGTAAATGTCCTCGCTTTGCTTTGCTACTTGAACCTTTGCAGTATATTTGCGTATCGTAATTTTTCATTTCTTCGCACTCTCTCTTCTCGCATTATTCTTAACCGTCAGACCACGTCGCCTCCACTCCTGTTCGTATTCCGACTTTTGGCGTTGTACTAGATTTTCGCTGTACATTCAGGAACTGATTGTACTGGTATTCATGTACATATGATTACCCTTTCAAGTTTTCACGAGCTTTGTTTCTATTTCGTCTTCTTTCCATCTTCTTCTCCTTTCCCTTCAATCTTCGCGAGTACGCCTACGCACCTCCACCCCCTCCACTCGTACTCGTACCACCGAGTGGGGGGCAGTCCTCGAACGACCTTCGGCGACGCACATATCTCGCCTCTACAAATCAAAGAGAGCCAGACGTCACGGTTCCCAGCCAGTTTCAGAAGTTTGGCGCAATCTGGCTCGACAACCGGCCAGCCTGGCGGCATCTGCATAAATTTGACTTGCTAAGCCCTCGAAAAGCCGACCTGCCGCCACCTGTCGTTGCGCTAGACCACGGGCTACGTGAGGTACGGGCGGCCAGGCGACGTCAGTAGGTCGAGGAGTCCGTCTTCTTGGAATGTCGCGGTTCCGTTCGGCGTCGAGGAGCTTTTTGTCGTTGCTCGTTAATCAGCTTCGACCTTCGGGGGTCCACCGTTGCCATTTTCACCGGCACGCCTCGCTCTCCTGGGAAATCGATTTAGCAGCGAGACAAGGTAGCGTGTTCCAGGTGTACAGAAGCCTGGATGGTAAATTTAGGATGACGGGGATATCGCTTCGGCGACCTGGCTAGGTCGACTGTTGGGCCGTTTCGACCCGCGGGATGACGGATCTGGGATTTCGGTCCAGAGCGGTCGAAGGAGTGGGCTCTTCTGTTTGTTGTTCGTGGATGAATGGCGGCATCTTCCGATGAAGGATGGAGCTCGTGATTCTTGTCAAGATTTCCCGAGGAAGAACTAATTGACAGTTTGCTACGTTCGGTTGAATAGGTCAGGGATCGCGGGGGTTGTCCGCAGTGCTCGGGAGGAACGTCAAGGCAATGTTGGTTCGTTAGTTATGCTACCCCCTGGAACTGGTGACCTATCGTGTCCTACTTCGATGAACTGCGCATAGTTTTCCCTTGTAGTCTCGACACTTGTGACTGCACTTGCGTTTCTAGTGAAAGATTTCCTAGAGTTCCCTTCCTAGAGTTGAATCTTTTTCCTATACTCTGTCGGTAGTGTAATGCGTCCCGTCGGTAAGACTCTGCAATGTGGAATCCTGATAGGTCGACACATTTACCGACCGACTGTACTGCGTTACCAGTAACTCTGCCTGTTGTATCGACCAAACGTTCTACCTTACCGAGCCATATCGAAAGAGAATGATTCTCTTCTTGGAGAATAAAAATATTATTTTTAACGTCTCCCGTACGATCTGAACAGGGTAAGCCTCGCAGAAGCGAAAAACGACGGGTAAACTGCATTCTTCAATTGCAGCTAGCAATTCATCCTCACCTGTTCTGACAGATTTTCCATCAACCCGAGGGTTATCAATCTTCGGCAAATACTCAAAAGAAAAACACTTCGGATCGTTCCAGCAGTTGTTTACACAACGTTATCGTCCGACGAGGATCGATCTCCCACGGTTCCCAATTTTCCTCAGTTTTTCAAGCATCCGTATCACTCCCGTTCGCGGTGACCCGGAATCCTCGCGAGAACTTTCTTAACCTCACGTGTCTCGGCGGATTTTCGCTCGTTAATCTGCATTCTTGGGCCGATCGACGTAATTCCAGGTTCCCCTGGTCTCTATCATTTGTCACGACGTCGAGTCGCGTACTCCGGGACATTTTTAGATCCCTCCATATAAGTTCGTTCATCGTTTATTCATTCGGCTCGTTTAAACAACGTTCCGCTTCTCGTTGGGTTGCCACGAAGCCTCTCCACCGATACCTTCCTCTGCAACGGGGATTAAATTTATTCTGAATAATATTTTAACCCCGCGTCGTTAATTTGTATAATAATTCCGGGAATGACGAGATCTCCGTTGATTGGGTCTTCGAGCGTTTCCTCGAAAGACACTTGGAAATATTCGCCCACTTCATTTTTCAAACGTCTGACAAGGCTTCAGAAAGAGTTAGGATTCCATCGGCATAGCTCGCGGTAATGCAGAAAATTCTCTCGGTAAATAAGTAATCGGAGTTCTTCAATGCCGTGTCTTACCGACAGAACGCGCCACATTATCAACAGAGTACTCTATAGCAAAGTTGTCTTCGTAGAATCTCATCCTGTTGATACAATAGGTACTGGTAATGCAGAAAATTCTCTCGGTAAATAAGTAATCGGAGTTTTTCAATGCTGTGTCTTACCGACATAGGTAGAATCTCATCCTACCTCGATCTTGTCTACAAAATCATATACTCTTTTATGTTTTTATCCTCGTTTCGGAGATATCGCGAAAATAAAGGCACTCCGTCGCCCTTCGAGCGACAACACCGCCAATCTTCCCGTCGTTTCACCCTCCCGCGGAGGGTTGACTGTGCTTTCAACCAGCATGCAAAATTCAGGCGCTAACGAGGCGGAAAGACCTTCGATAATCGACGAGTATCGGGCTACGCTGGCTCTCGCTAACTACTGCCGGTGCTTAAACCAGTTTAAACTTCCCGTGGACCTTTTAACGGGGGTTGAAACGCGGACACTCGCCCCCGCGACACCGTCAGATACCCCATTCGCTGGCCCATTATCTTAACGAACACCCTTTGTGCTCGCCGACGAGCATTGTACCCGCTCGTTACAAGACTCGAAAGCTAGCAACTTCCCCCGGCGATATATCGCTCGGGGGGTTGGGGATGATGGAGACCAGGGTCCTTTTCAGGACGACATCGATCCCTCTTTATCCGTCATAGGGACAAGTGTAATTTCTTCGACTATTTAAGAGACTGGACCGCAGCTCGGAAATTAGAGGGTGGTTAATTTCTGGAAAGTCTCGGGGATTCCTCTTCGCGATCGAGAGGTAGAATCGATTTTCTTCTGATGGTTCTCGATCGTCTAAATTTGTGTCACATTTTATCGACTGTATTCTTGTAAGCGAAGCTTCTTATCCGGGGCCTTGGCTAAGGTTATGAAATATGGCAGATCTAGTCAGTGATTCTCAATTCTGTTTCAACCCTTGACACAAAAGCTACCGTGTCAGGACGTGATACCCCATTTTTATTAATGTGTATCTCGTATCAACACTGGTTCTCAGCCCCACCAACCCTCAAGAGACTTATCTTCAACCATAAACTCGACGCATTTACTTCCAACCTTGGAAAACAATCTCCCACTTTTGCAACGCAACAAACGAAAATAAATATTCTCCATCGATAATTCGCGTAATTACACGAATCCTCGCAAACATCCGCGCCGAGCGCGTCAAAAATTAATCCCGGGTGATTTTATCAAAGTGACGCGACCGTCGCGGATTAAAATCCACCGAGAAGAAACGTCGCCTCTAATTTGAAATTCGCCTTAATCCTTCCGCCAATTAAAAAGCTCCGCGAGAAGGGATCTTCTCTCGTCTCTTTTATCGCCTCCCCTTCCGCAACCTCGTAACTTTCGCGGTCTTTAATTTCTCGTTAGGGTCGGCGACGAAGCACCGCCATCTTTTTACCAGGCTCCCCCGAGGTGGCCTGAACGGTGCTCGAATGTTTATCCGCGGAAAGCAACGCGAAACTCGCGATCTAGTTAATTCATTGCTTGTTCTTTTGGCGAGATGAAAAATTCAATTACGCTCTTTTTCATCTCGCTGCGACTCCGGATCTGCTTGGACGATGGATCGGAGGTTCGGGGTGAATTTAATTGTTGGCTAACGAGGAATTTTCGTAGTGAGTTTATATTTTTCTTTAATATATATTAATACGTCTTTGAAGAGGCTTATCGTAGTCCTCTAAATTAAATGGAAGCTTTCTCTTTAAAAAGGCTCCTGACTAGAATTTTCATTGCAAGTTAGGAGTTCACTATAATTTCGTTCAATCCGTCTAAATGACGTACATGGATCGTGTGGTTTATTAAATCCTCTATGTTAAAATAAAAACCCAAAGATACCTTAGACTCTGCACCAGTGCTTCTGCAGTAAAATGAACTCATTATTATTCATAAATCTGTCATACAGCCTCAAAATTGTACGCTATTTTCTTTCTTCGACCACGTTATAATTGCTCCAGAAGTAACGTTCATCTCATCCAGATGCGTTCACGAATCATCTTAGTACCATAAATTTTCTGAACGAGTACAAACGCGCACAGGGTGGCAGAAAAATCGTGGGACGCGTTCATTCGTCTCACTCCGCCGAATTACGGCGGTTCGAACCGGCCACCGGCATTTTTCCCAGTTTGTACAAAGCAGGGGCGCGTGAAACACGCCAGTATGTTTCAATTATTCGCGGCTCATTACGCAGCGACGGAAATACGAGCCGGGGGAGCAAACGTAACCCCGTAATTGGGCATTAAAGCTTGTTAACTGCGGCTCGACTCGCGCTGCGTTACATGAAAATCTCGTCTGAGTTGCGATCCTTCGATCGAGACCGAATAGTATGGATCATTTAATCGGGGAGACTAGTGTTCCTCCCTTTTTATCAACCTCTCGCGCTGGAACGACTACAGGCAGTCGAGAGTCCATTATCTTAGGGAACAAAATGTAACGAAAGCAAATGAATTCGTTTCGTAGTATATAAAATATTCATACAAAAGGTATCGATATTTGCTGAAAATTGAAATCGAGTGGCTTTCTGTATCGTACTTTCTGTATTGGTTTGGATATATCATCGCGTAGAAATGATTAATAATTAACCCTTGAATGTCCTAAGTTTCAATATTTGATACCGGAATATTGAATCGAATAGTACACTTGCAACTAGTTCGTTTTTAATATTTGGCTGTATGTGTGTTAATTTGGAAAATCAAGCTTTCAAGGGTTAAGATCATTGTACAAGGTGTCCCTAGAGCTCCGCAGCTCTCGTAGAGTCACTATAAGAAACAGTTCTCAGCGCAAGAGGTCGATACACGAGCGTAATTTCGATCAAGGGAGCGATATCAAGAAATTTGTATCTCGATCTTTTCCTTGTCAAACCATTTCCCCGCGCGATTTCCGAGGCCGAATCTCCTCGTTTAAATCCAGAGAAACGCGAACGCTCAGCGATCGCGTTCACTTCCCGCGAATTTCTCGTCGTGCTCTAACGTGCGTCTCGTCTCAGCAACCGTGAAAGTACTCGCGCGAGCGTCTCGCTTATTTTACGGTTCGAACTTAACGCTAGACTTAACGCTTGCGACTGAAAACTACGGGACTTGCTCGAAAACGCGTTTTCAGTTCGAGAGGGGGGGGGCGGGCGGGCCCATCGTGAATCGAAATCTGGAAAACTCGACGAGTGTTAACTTCGGCAAACTCGGAAAACTTCGAACGGGCGTTATATCTGGCATTGAAATACTCGAAAAGTACAATAAAATAAAATTACTACGCCGGAATGATGAAATTATACAAATTCTCGCTTTCTAAGTGAATTCATCTAAGAGTCTTCGATTTTTCTTTTGAAGTTTATGCCGTAATATGAGACGCGGGAATTGTTATTCAAAATGAATCAAAGTTCCATAAGAGGAATCGAGCCAGTTTGTATTCTCCTACTCTCTAACTCCGGCATTGCGCGAGATGAACTGTTCGGAAGAAGAAAGAAAGAAAGAAAAAAAAAAAAAAAAAAAAAACTCGTCGAGTCTCCCTGTAAAACGGGGCGAAAAACGATCGGCAAACTTTCTGAGGGTGTGGGGGTGGGGGCGGGTTAGGTTTTTGAAGAATAAAGCGTTCGGTGTGAAATCGGTCGTGCGATTCCCGTGTACATCGTGTGAGAGAGCGGGCAGTGCGAGGCGATATACAATATTCTATACAGTTTGCGTTTCGGTCGTCTTCAGAACGATTCCTTTTCGTGCGCGTGATTTATTTATCCTTACCTTTTCGGACACTTCAGGGGATCGTATTTTCGACACTCGGGCCCTCCGCAGTGTCCCTCTTAGGCCCAGCGTACGCCCGCGAAACTTTCTCGCAATATCTCTTTCCCGATCATCAGACAATCCTGTCTTTTACTTGCTCTCTCTCGCACGCTCTCTCAATTATATCTCGGTACAATATCGATCGATCTCTAACTCTTTATCATTGATCGCAGAGGAACTCTATATTGGGACAACAAGAGACTCGGCGTCAGACACGTGTTTCTCACGGGTTTCGTGCATCTTTTTTTTTTTTTTTTTTTTTTTATTATTCATTATCTTTTCTCAATTACTTTTGTTACTATTATTGCTACTATATTAATTCAGAAGTTCGTGACGCCAGCTGTTGGGTCGTGTGCTCCCTGGCCAAGTCACGGCTTTTTTTTTTTTTTTTGTCCATTATGCACGTGGCACGTGGTGTCTCGACACACTTTCTTTCAATTTTATTTATTTGAGTTTGTGTAGCTCGTGGCGTCGATTTTTCTCTTTCGAGCGCGTCCACCCCTTCAACTTCGTCGGCTTTTGCGTTGCGTCGCGCCACCCACGTCGTCACGTTCACCTGGCGTTCATTCGATTCGACCAGGTGTACGCGTCGCATACGTAAGTCGCGGGTCTCTTGATTAATTAGGCGTACGCGTCGGTGGCGCGGCGCACGCCTCGGATCCTCCGCCTCGCGGTTCACTGGAGGCGTCGCGACGCAGGTCGACGATGGCCGGAACCGCCCCACCGGACTTTTGAAAATTTTTAAACATCTTTTACTCGCAATAACGCGACGTGACTGGCGACTATTGCGTTGAGATAATTCCACAGCAAAATTTAGCGAGTTTAGAAAACAAAGATTGGAACATTTTAAATCGGAAAACTTTTCAAATGCTGAATTAAAACTTGAAAATATTACACTTTATAAAAGATTTATTGAAGATACTTTCTCCCATTAATAGAATAAAATAGTTTCTGTTACGAATTAGAATTGGAAATACAATCGTCGTATATAATGCACATGTATCGAGATAAAAGTGTCTATAACATCTCCTCTGTGTATCAAACCACAATTAAAAAACATCGTGCAGTGAATCAAGTACAATAAATGAATTAAATTGTTTGGATGCATCGTCGCTGACTTAAACAGAGAACGTGGATAGACAAAAGATCCCCAGACACGTCCACAGTTTCGATGTTTGATAACCGATAAATTTGTGCGCGGTTTTCGAACCGCCATCGCCGTCACCTGCCTCGCGATTAATTCTGGCGGTGCCATTTGTCCACGTAAACTTTTGAAAGTCTGACTCGATTCGCTCGCGTTAGAGCGCGATGCTGGAGAATTCAATTACTCATATACGTATACTACAATTACGAAAGTTTCTTTGTTCTTCAAACAAACGATGCTCGAGATTCTGTAAACTCGAGAAAGAAAAAGTTGTAGGAACGTTACTTCTTTTCTCGATGCGCAAAATTACTGCTTATTTCATTATTTTAATAAGTATAATTTAAAAAATTTGACAAGATTTCTTTAGTCGAATGGATCGATCGACATTACGCGCGATAAGACTGGTTTCCAAAAATCGCTGTCATCTCCAACCCGCAATAATTCACGTAATAGTCACGTAAACAAAAGATCCACGACTTCGGCTCCGCCAAAATTCGAGATCTCGACGTCCCGCGGCGTCGAATCGCGGAGTCTCTCATCGCGATTCGTCCGAGAGGCTCGAGCGTCTCGCGTGGAACCGTTTCTCGCTTAAAACTAAACGCGAGACGCGCTCGTAAATCGCACGCGTACAAGAAGAACTGTTCGCGGGTGATTGAAGGTTGAAATCGATCCACGTACGAGTATATAAACGATAACAAAACGGCGTTTACGAGCGCGATCGATCGCGTGGCTTAGCGTCTAAGAGATCAGTCTGAGATAGGCGACCAACGCTCCGCGATTGTTATTGAATGAAATCTTACAATTAGTGATATTAATGAGAGAATCTGAAGAAGCGATAGGAGTCATGGTCGCCTGCTGACCGAGCGAGAGGCGACCGCGGGAATTGGAACAAAATTCTGTTGTTCGTCTCGCGCTCGCCTCTCGCCTGCCCCTGGAAAGAAGTACATATCGTGTATCGATGAATTAATGGCGAATGTATACATATATATATGTATGTATATATATATATAAGTATAAGAATGTTCATGCACACCTCAATCTTTCTGCCCTCAACCACGGTGCCGTGTAGCCTCTCACGTGCCCGGTCCGCGTCAGCACTATTTGCGAATGTTACAAAACCGAATCCCTGCATGCAAGGACAGACAAAACAACATGCATTAAACTCAACTTACAGACTGCCAGCGCTCGCCAAACAGCCGACCGGCACACCCGACATTTCGTGCTTTTTTGTCCTCGATTTCTGTCCGACGCAGAAACTCGCGGAAAAATCAGGAGGAAAGAAAAACATCTTCGAGACGTTTTATGGCTCGATAGAGGCACAATTTTTGGGGGTGCTCCGTGTTTATCCTTCGGAGGCAACCTTCCCGCGTGGTTCTCGATCGGTCGCGAATCGATACGAGCGACTTCTCGTTCAAGATTTCGCGAGCGGGTCCACTGAGGTTGCCGCGTTCGCGCGACCCTTGCTTCTTTGTTCTCGTTTTTTTACCCTCCGCGCGGCTCTTTCGGTGTCCATCTCGCCCCCGCGACCGCCCTCTCGCTCCTTTCATCCACGAAACTATTCTTCCGTTTATTTCTCGGACGCACAATGGCCGTCTGCGAGGGCCCGCGCTAATTAATTCTCGAGATTCTCTCGAGACGCGAGGAGCACGAAAGTCTCGCGGCGTATCTTTATCGCGTCTGGAGCGTCGACGGAACCGCCGCGACGCGTGTCGACGATCCATCGAGACGATTCAATACCGTGGTACTCGGCTAGAATTCGGAAATTTATAGACACTTGACGCGAACGAAACGTTATTCGGATTTTTAATACGCGATATATGCAGAATCGTGTACTCTTGCTCCGAGGGATTAGAGTTTCATCGTAACGCTGCTGTGAACCAAGTACTTGGTGCGTGTGACTAACCCTTTGCACTCGAGGCTTCGATTTCTGGTATCTATCAGCAACTCGAGATGCTTTCTTAGCATTCTATTATCGCAACGAATGCTAAGATTATATTGACTTCGAAAATGAGATATTTAATTTGCATCGACGACAATCATTTTATTGGCACTTCGAGTTCTAAAGAAATGAAACCTAAAGAAAACCTAGTGGCAGAGATGGGCTAAACCCTAGGCTTCGAATAAATTTCAAGTTTGCCGATGTGTTTATTTCGTTTCCTTCCTTGAGAAATGTTCAAAAGAGGAAACGAGGCAAACATATCGGCAAACTTCGGATTTATTCGAAGCCTAGGGTTTTGCCCATCTCTGACTAGTAGCGACTGAGAGTCTCACCTCTCGAGTGCAAAGGGTTAACATGTATCGTATGAATGTTTCGTCTCAGCTCCATTTCTACGGGTTAATAATTATACAAGAAAAAGAACTTTATATCTATCGCAAAAAACAGTTTAAGTTTCTAGGGCCAAAATTGCGAAACATACCCGATACTAACGATACTACGTTAATTTTTACAATTCTCGCGTGGTATTGAATCGTACCCTTTAAAAGTACTCGAAACAATTGCTGTGAAATTGTTCGTGGACGTTCTTTTCTTTTTTTTTTTTTTACCCCAAAAAGCGTTGCGTCGGAGCGGAAGAAGCGGGTCGAAGGGCGCAGAACGGGCCGCCAGTGTTGCCGTTGACTAACCGAAGAGTGAAACGAACGTTAAAGCACGGTATTTTCCTTGGCGAAATGTCGGTTATGCCAGCGGGTCTGCGAGCGCGTCATACTGCTTACGGAGACGCACCAAACAACGTGCAACAAATAAGTAAATATAAAATCATGGTAAGAAATCATGGTCATGGTCACATTAATCATCTCATTATCATATCATATCATATCGTGTCATGTCATCATGGTCATCGTCATATCATTAAAGACTCTTGCTTGTACCGATAGGTGCGTGTACGAGAAAAAGAAATTAAAAAATATGAAGAAGTGGGTGGTTAGTACAGCGGGAGACGAGGGAACGGAGGAAACGGGGGGGTTTGGTGGTCTTTCGTGGAGGAAGGGGTGGGCGATGGGATTTAATACGGTGCGTGTGTGTGAGAGAATCGCGCGGGTCTGTGTGCGTGTGTGACCTATTCCGTTCGCTTCGATAGCGGTGCACGGAGAAATTTGAAAGTCGAGGCCCGTGGACGCTTTTTCGAGCTTCGTCTAAAATTCTCACGACTCGAGGAGAAAAGGAGGATATTTTCGGAGAGTCGACGCAGCACGCTCACACCTTGCTTGGAAATCGAAACGACGAGCAAAGTCGTCGCTTCTCGATTCGATAATCTCGACTCGAACTACTCGTCCAAAATTGGCTGTACTTTCTTTATCGCAAGACGAAAGACGTATGAATTATACGAAGATGAGTTAAAATTGGTTTTCACCGATGGAAAGTAGTTTCTCTATCCGCTTCAATGCATCGATTCGAAGAAACTATAAATAATCGAGAGTTGAGTAAACAGCGACCCTGCATACCCAGAGATCTCCGTTTTCCTGAAAGCACCCCCAACGAAATGGAAACTCCAACTAAAATTAGTTTTCACTGATGGAAAGAGTAGTTTCTCTATCTACTTTAATGCATCGATTCGAAGAAAGAAAAAAAAAAATATACATGTCGAATCGAGTAACCTCCTCATTTTCGAAGTCGGTTAAAAATATATATAATCGAGAGTAGACCAAACAGCGACTCTACGCATCCAGAGATCTTCGTTTTCCCTAAACCACCCCCCCAACGAAGGGGAAACTCCACGTTGACTGGTTTCGAAGCCTGGCGAATCCTCTCCGAGGCGTCGGGATCCTTTCAGCTGCCGCGACCTTCGCCTCGCAGGGGTGTTTCTTTCTTAAAGAAATTAATCAGAGTTTCGCGAAAGTAGAGGGTGGAGGCCTCGCGCACGGATAATCGAGTTCCTCGGGACTCGACGCCCCTTCCGTTGGGCTGCCAGGGGCGGTTACGTATCGAGGCTGTTGCCGCGGCTGGGAGAAATCGTATTAAAGCCAAATCAAATACGGCATCTTCGAGGAACGAAAGAGAGGAGGGAGGAATGCAAAGTTGCCCGGTGGCCCCTGACGTAATGCACGCCGAGACGAAACGCTCTGTTTTCCCCTCGAGGAGCACATCGTAACTCGTTTTCGCCCGGGGTGCTATAATCGAATCGATGGGAGGAAATTGAATTGCCCCGCCGAGAATTGCCTTGGAATAATCGAGCTACAATTTCACCGCGTTTCGTTAATTAATCGCGCGGGTTAATTGAGGAAACTAGTCTGGAGACGGGGGAGAGGGAGGAGGGGCGTTCCGTGGGAAATCTTCGCAGTGATTCACTTTGGTGATTTTCCGAACGAGTGGAGGAACGTGTTGCGCTCCGTGATGTTCGATGGATTCGGAGGATCTTCGAGAACAACGTTCGATTGTCCAGACGGCGTTCTTGTGAATCGAGGTTCGATTTTCTGTGGCTACTCGGGAGGAATAATGCGGAAGGCTTGTCCAGAGAGTTCCAGTTTTAGAAAAGTGTACCTAGGTCGACACATAGGAGAAAAATGATCGAAATTGCTCGAGGATAAGTGAACTTGTCACCCTTAACTCTTTGCACTCGAGGCAGTAACTCGAGAGGTGGCTCTCGGTCGTCACTAACGTAAGTTTGACGCAACAAATCAAGCAACAATAATGTTTGTATAGGTTTAACAACGTTGGAACTCGCACTTGAATAACTCGCACTCAAGTCTCAAATTAGCTACATCTACGAAGCCAATCTAAGATTACCGTTCGTGGCAATAGAATGCTAAAAAAGCATCTCGAGTGTAGATACCAGAAAGTAAGGCCTCGAGTGCGAAGGGTTAATGTCAAAGATCACTGACCTCTCTACACGATCTCGTAGTCAACGAATTCTTCGTTTTAAACAGGCCTACGACACTTCTAATATCAAATTAATCGAAGACTCATAGTAAGTAACCTCCTCTTTTTCGAAGTCGGTTAAATATCTTTGCCATTGACAACTCTCCGAACTACTTCCACGACTGTTTCAAATCTCATCCGAAGTCTTCGAACTCGTACTTTGGCTCGGTGAATATTTTACCCTCGTCTCGATTTCCACCGAGAGAATTCGGGAATACTCATCGAAATAGATGAATTCACAGTCCGACTTCGGAATTAGAAAATACTAAGTGGAATATTTCAGCTTATGCGTTCGCATTGTTCCACGTGGCGAATGGTACGGACGGACATTTTTGTCACGAGGTACGGACGCGAATTGGAACAAGAAAAATATGTTACAAACAGACCTGGATGCCTCGAACCTGAACAAATCTCCTAATCGCAGGTGAAACTGCATTCTGACACGGAAGCACATTTTTGTCACGCGTTATGGACGCGAATTGCAACACGAGAATACATTATTGAAAGACGTGGATGCCTCGAACCTGAAAAAATATCCCAGTCGCAGGTGCAATTGCATTCCGAACTTTTCAGCGAGTTTCCACGACGCGAATCGGTACGCATGGCGTCGACTCACTTGGGAAATCACCATAATGTCGATAAGCTGCGCCGACGATACAGCGGACGGAATGCGTAAAGGGAATCGAATAGACAAGCGAACCGATCCGCATGTCGAGTAAGAGTACAAAATGCATCGAACTGTACGGTATCGACCATGGACCCGAGACTCCGCGTTTTAAATAAAGCCTAGTTTTCGTAAAACACGATAGCAGCGGGAGAAAATGGCGCCGAAGGGAATTCAGATTTCGTGATCGGAATTATTGAGGAACGTTATTTCTGCTGCTGGTCGATACAGGAAGATCGAAATCGAGAATTCCATTTAGATGGGGCGTATTCGAATAAAAATTAGAAGAGGATTTCGTAAGCGCAGAATAATCGAAGGCGGGGAAACGAAAATTTCGTTTAATTTTAGTTTGATTAGAGAAGACAGGAGACAGATTTAGGCGACATTTTTTAAGTAAAATTTGATTCTCTTTAAATAGTTTCGCAAGGTGTTTTAACGAGTAACGAATGTATAATAAAAAAAAAAAAAAAAAAAAATAGAGAATTTATAGGTCCTTTAAGGTAAATTATGTACAGGAAAATAGATTCGCTCGTATTGTGAACGTCACTTAGGGAAATTCATTACAAGCTCTTGTTTATGGAAAATTCCACGGAACTTCACAGTACCGAAATCGAACTAACATTCGACTAATAAATAGTCCAAACGAAACGTTGGACTGAAATACATTGTCGAAAAATGTTCGTACCTATTTTCCTCGGTAATTTTCTTGGCAGAAAGTCCGGAAGAACGGTTTGCTAGCAAGCTTCACGCGACGAGAGATCGCGATCTCGGACGAAAAGCTCTTTAAACCTCTTTTAACCTTATCAGCCTTCGGAAAATTGAGGTTGGCGTGACCTGCACGCCAACCTCTTCCTCTTCTTTCAGGAAATTAATCCACAACGGAGTCTTACAAATCTTTCGACCAGTGGCCACGATACAGGCCTCGCGCTGATTCTGTTGAAATAAAAATTCTACCCTGAACTCGCAAACTGGAAATTCGAAAGAAATAGCTTATCCAGCAGGATGAAAATCGAACTTCGAAACGAGGGAATCATGTCGTAGAAATCGAGGAAAATCGATCGAGACGGAAGTAGATATATCTTCGTTAGGCAATGGCTCGGCTCGCGGTGATGTTTCTTCGTTAAAAAATGTCTCCAAGTATGCGTAAAAGTAATTTATTTTGATCCTTTCTTGATACGCGACCAATCGAAAGAATTTTATTTATCGA
This sequence comes from Hylaeus anthracinus, assembly GCF_026225885.1. NCBI lineage: Eukaryota > Metazoa > Arthropoda > Insecta > Hymenoptera > Colletidae > Hylaeus > Hylaeus anthracinus. The sequence continues at coordinate 6,270,475 of NW_026534349.1, forward strand.
GATCAAATTTAATTTAATTGAAATTTCAAGTTGTACTCGGCAATTTAGAATAATAATTTTATTAGGCTATCCGAAGCTCCTCACTAAACATTTTTATAGAGATAACAATGTTGCCTATCCCTGGCTTCGGGTGATGCCGAATTCGTTTCGTGGCCAGTCTCAGCGAAATCACAGTGCCGCCATTAATCAGCGCCACTATCGTACAGAGATGGGCGAAATTCTTATCTAAGCTCACCCTAACTCTACACCCTTATCTACTTTCGCAAAGTTCCTATCCTTGCTCGTAGAATAACAATTAAAGTTCGCATTGCACAAAGAAATATCTCACAAACACTCTTTATCTGCTTCTGCAAAGTTCTCATCGCTGGTCGTGAAATAAAAAAAAAAAAAAAATAAAAAAAAAAGAAACCTGAAGTTTAAATTATAGAATATAAAAATTTGAAACGAAGAAACAAACTGTTAACGAGTCCACATTGTACGTGTTTGCGTTGATACGATCGTCTTAGCTTTTCTTTATTTAACTACGTAATCGTAGAGTTCGATACGATCGCATTTGCCTTCTTTTAGTTAACTAAGTTAAACAACGAGAAATGAGAACATTATTTCTCGGATTCATTTCAACGTGTATTTATTTAATATATTGACTCTCGATGCTCGTCATTTCAAAACTCATCTTTTTATTATTAAAAAAGAGGAAATTGGCGTTGCAAGTGCAATTATTTCATATCGATCGATACTGATAACATCAACGCAAATTAAGCGTTTGCAACGACCGATGCCATTTGTCTTTGTTTAAACACAGCCTTGTTTTCCTCCTTGGTTATTAACATACTGGCTATAGAATAATTAAACAGGCCATTTTTTATACGCTATAAATATTTCAATGACATCTCAATGCGACCCAGTGCTCCTAAATTGTTCGTAATCGAAGGAAAAAGTTATCTTCATCGAATGGAGCAATCGTGCATGACACGTAGCCGATTACCAATCCAAGATCCGTCGAAACGGATACGAGACAGTGTAAGTAACATGTCTCGGGCTACAGATACGATCTCAAGATGACTAATTGTCTCGTCGACTGTGATTAATTGCCGCGACTGACGCACCAAGAAAACGCAATAAGAACTACGCTCGTTTGTTTAGCGAGTACTTGGACGATTGGGCATCGAAAACTGGAGTCGGACATAGATTAATGCCGAGCGAAATGGTCGAACTTTTGCAACAAGCTCGTTTCGCTGTACTTGATGTTTGACGTTTCAATTCAATTAGAATGGTTGTGGTATAGTTGGGTAGATTAGAGTTGGGTAGCAGAGAGAAAATGTAGTCAGATGATGAGTCGAACCTCAAGTTTCAATTATGATGGCAAGTCAATTGATTTGGGGGTGTAGAAGTGGTTGCATGATGAGTTAGATTTCAATTTTAAACTGTGACAGCCACTTGGTTAGATTAGAAGAGAAAAATGTAGTCAGATGATGAGTCGAACCTCAAGTTTCAATTATGGTGGCAAGTCAATTGATTTGGGGATGTAGAAGTGGTTGCATGATGAGTTAGATTTCAATTTTAAACTGTGACAGCCACTTGGTTAAATTCGAAGTGGAAAACGTGGGCAGATGATGAGTTGAATTTCGAGTTTCAATTATAGCAGGAAGTGAATTGGTTTGGGGGTGAAGAAGTGCCTGAATGCTGAGTTAGATTTCAACTTTCTCAACTATCCTATCGATTTAATTAAACTGCAAGCGAAGATATGGCCAGATGTCGAGTTAAATTGAACCGTCGACTATACCAGCGACTCAATCGAATCGAAGTACAAAGAAAACTGCAAGCTCCGCCACGAAACTTAAAATACCAATTGAATTCCCAACGAAGAAATTGGCCAGATATCGAATTAACGCGAGCAACTCGATCGAATTGGATACGAAGAAGACGGATGTCTACAACACGAAGTTAAAAATACCCAAGTACGACTCGAACGGCCCATAAACGTAGGAATTTCGCTCTACGGTACTCCAGTTCCACGTTTCGTTTTTCCGTAAAGGTCGTTGGTCATCGTTAACGACTTCCTTAACGATTTCTCGAGTCCTCGACGACGCGACTCTCCATTCTCTCCACGGCCGCGAAATCCTGCATCGCAACCGCCGAGGTGAAGATTTCTCCCGCTGGTAATGTCCCACCGAACCGAACATTAGAAGTCTTCCGCCTTGTTCACGCACCCTTCCAAAGAGGTTCCGCGCCTTTATCAAACGAACTGCGACAACGGAGTCGCGATTGGCGGTTCTCCACTCCAATTAGGAGACAAATGCGCACACAGGCTTCGATTTGACGAGGTTTCCTCGCGTGTTACGGGGGAAGTGACAGTGATCAACGTCGCGTGTTGGAGTGTAACAATGATCGACCAATTACTTAACAGCTAGGTGCAAGACGTGGCAAGACAGAGTAGAAGGAAAGAAATAAAAAAAAAAAAAAAGAGAAACAAAGGTGTTAACACTACTTCCACCGAGTGTGAGCGTGTGCCGTGTTCCAGAAGAGACAGCTATCCAACGAACAACCAAGACAAACGATCAGTCGACCATACGTTGTGTGGATTAATGCGTGATTGTCGATCAGGTTCGGAGAGGGAGGGATGAAATCGTCGTGATTTATTAAAGGGAGGAAATTGGATCGGGTGATTTGTGTTTCGTCGCGATCGAATCTTTTATCGCTTCGTTATTATACTTTTTCCTGTGATCAAGCTCGCGAAAAATTGCTTACGTTCGCCGGGGAACGAAAAAAAAATAAAAAAAAAAAATAAAAAAAAAAATTAGTAAACTTGAACAGTAAAATTGAAATCCACACGTGGATAATTAATACGCGAAACGTCCGTCGTGAGAGTGGTGCGAATCCATTTGTTTCTACGAAGTAAAATAAAATGTTTCTCTTATTCGATACAGAGAAGAAAACATAGGGACTCGTTGAAAAACTGAAACTTTTAACGAGAATCACGATTGTATACGAATACGTAAATAACCAAGAACATCATTCTCGAGAGATGCATGCAATAAAGATCCGAAATAATACGGACCTCCACTTTAAGATACTTTTAAGATACTTTCAAAGCACTGCTTCCATCAGCCTCGTTTCTCCCAAAAATGGATTCCCACCGCTCGCACAATGAGCGGCCTCGTTTAGGATAATTAAGATAATCGGTGCGATCGTCGTGTGTTCGCGCGGATAAACGTTCCGTGCGTGTTCAGCGTTAAACGTTCGGAGGTGGGCAATTAGGGGTCGGAAAGGAGGGGAATGGAAGTGGAGGGTGACGGGGAGAGGGGAACTTGAAGAATACTTGAAGTTTGTGACCGAAGCTGGCAAACAGCGATATAAAAGCGCACAAAACAATACGAGATTCAAGATTATATATATATAGATACGTATAGAGAGAGAGAGACAGAGAGGGTGAGTCAAGAGACAAGGAGCGTTTGCGTCTGTGTTCTGCAATGGAAGTGGCACGAGATATAATATATCCCTCTCTCAGTTTCCATCTTTTCCTTTCTGTGATCTCTCCCTCTCGTTAACTAGTACCTTCTGGCCAGGAGTCCAAGGGGTTTCAAGGCTTCCCGTAGGAATTCTTTCGATCAGTGTTGCAAATTTCACGGACAAGAAACCAACGTCGATGGGATTGCTTCCCGAGCTCTGCGAGATCCCTTCGGAAAACTCTCGGTGAATCTCGAGATGGAATTCTCACTCCACGGATAAGGGTAGCGTAAAAACCGTTATTCGTCGATTTTTCTCGCGTTACGTTCGCGGATGGGGCGTTTGAAAAATATTAGAATCGCGACGTCCGAGCTTCCACTTGCCGCGTTGAATTTTCAAACACGAAAGGGAGGGGATTTCAAAAATTCTGGCACCATCGCGGAGCACATTTGAAAAACGTTTCGCGAGATCAGACCGTGCGTCCAAGCATCTACACGGGGTGCAAGACGTGTATTTACCTTTTTTATTGGGGTTCAACCATAACGTGGCTAATTTCGAACAATTTTCAACTTCACAAAAGCCAACAGTTCAACTATGAACACATTTTAAACTGCTTTGAATAATTTTAGAAACTGGAAGAAAAAAATAAAGATTCGACGCGGTTCAGAATCACTGGCTCCGAAGAATCAGTTGATAGAAATTTGTTAAGATAGACGGTTCCTGTGCGTTTCATTTTTATTTATTTAACGTCTTTACTGCGCGCAGTTCGTTATATTATGCTACGTGAAGCGAACGTTAATTTGCCACGAGAAGATAAAATGCAAGAAAATATAGTCTACAAAGATGCTCCATTTCTCACCCGCGGAAAGATAAATGGGTTCGAAGAAGCACGAAAAATAGTTGTTTCTCAAAACGTCATATGGTTACGGTTGTTATTGCACCCTTAAGGATTCGAGCAACGAAGACGTTGAATAAAATAAAATAAAGTAGAACCCAGCCGATCTCGTCTAAACAAAATTTCCTCCAATTCAGAGGCGAAATTCCATCTCTGAAAAAATATTTCTCTTGCACCCCGGAGGACGTGGGAAAGGGTGACAGGGTTGAATTAGGAGGTTCGCTACGAGGAGACGTCGAGGATGTGGAACGTTTTCGACAGAGAGAATAATGTTGTTGCAACGAGAAGAGCCAAACGGCGCGTGAAACTGTAAAAACGTCGGACATAACGATTGGTGAGATCGAAAGCAGCATTTCTCTATCCTAAGACACATACGTGAATAATAAAAGTGGTAGAAGCCAGGGCCTTTCATTAATACCTTCGACTCGCCTAGACAAAAGCGTGCGACTACTATTTACATATATAATAATGATATAACAATCAGATAGAGATACGTACGTACATGTATAACGTGTCTGTGTGTGTGACTGTGTCGTGTTTGCGTGTTGGTGTCGATATACATATACGTATATTCGTTATATATACATATATATACTTAAGAAACTTCTGGAGGATGCAATGGTAATATAAATATGTACGGTATCATGCTGTATGCGTTGGGCAGCAACCAACGGATTGTCCGCTGCAAAAAACGAAGCTGTTCTTGTTTAATATCCCATTTCGTTTACTCTATATCTCCGCATCAATCGTTTCTATTCATCGATATTAAAGCGTTCGTAATAACTTATGTTTCGAACGTATTCGCTCTAGTAAAAGTCTAACTTAAGTTAAAGGAACTTACTGTTTGGGTCTCAAAGTTTCACTAGTGCCGCCAGCAGAGGAATCACGCACCCTGTCGCGCCCTGCGCGAGGTAGGTGCGCAGAATTCTTTCCACGCATCTGCCCCGGGCACGCGTAGCATCAAGATGATTAATTCCTCCCAGAAATGCGTCGATAACACCGAAAATGGTCGACGTGTGAAATTATTGTCGAACAAATAAAGCGGACATCCCATGCGTTGCAGCCCAACACGTTTTGCAGGTGGATTAGTAGAGACTCGGCGCGAGTGTGTGAACCATAATACTGTGTGTTGGATAGATCGAGACCGTAACAGGTCTCTCGAGAAGTTATCGAAAGCAGGTCTGAGCTCGGAAAGATCGACTCGGTGGACAGGCAAAGATCGCGGTAGTTTGTTAGTCGGTGACGGTAATATTTCTGTTTGAACTTGCTGCCGCTGATCGTATCGTGTGCTGGCCTTGAAACGCCTTGGGGAAGACTCGTCGCAGAAAGAAAGAGAGAGAAAAAGGAACGTAGAGTGGAGGGTATGGTTAGAGAAGTATAGCGTCGGATGAAACGAGGTGTGACAAAGTTTCATCAAATCAAATGGGGCAGCATCTCCCGAGGGTCTCCTCCGCGACCGGAAGTGGCGGCAGTCGGCTCACCGGGTGCACCGTGTGTCCACTGCTGCGTCCATCGTTCGGAACGATCCACGAACGAGAATCAGAAGACGTTAGAGCCTCGATTACTGCTCGAGAGCCATCTGCACGAGGTCTGTGCAGGTCGACAGGTGGAGGGACTGGTCGCTTAAGGAGGTTTCGCACATGGTAGGGTTGCGAGTGAATTAGGTCCTGATTAGGTTGTGATTAGGTTGCGCGACGAACCTCGATCGTTGAAGGAATCGTAGGTTCGTTTGCTTGCAAGAACAGAGGTCAGATCATTGCTTGGAGAGCTCCAGTAATTTACACATAGGAAAGATGGTGCTTGATATCAAGGAAAGCTTCCTTGTTACTGTGCAAAAGTGGATTTCTTCTAATGTACCTCCAGCTTTTTCCTGCAATAATCCAAGGTCCGTTGCACGGAAAATTACTGTAACCTCGATTATTGCATCAAGTGCGATAATCTTCTTACAATGGATCGAGAAGTGAAGAGGGTGGTCGCTTAGTCGGAAGTGCATCGGAAGAGGAAATGGAACTATCAGTGCTCTATGGATGAACCGAGTTCCTTCGTGATCGGTTGATTCCTGCACGGACCTCGTACATCGCAGGAACAACCAGGCTCACTTTCCCGCAACAATCGAGGTTCTATAATGGTTAGATCCGCGAAGGCTGTTGCAAGTCCAGCTTCCACCGAACTGTACAAGAAGATGGACGTTGGAAGGCCGCAGGAACCGCCGAGAGAGACGCAACGTGTCGGGGTGGTGGATGACAGGGGAGGGTTGGAAGTATGTTTTTAGTTACTTCGTACACAGTTCGTCGAAAGCAGCCGCGAACACAGTTACGCAAGGTGCACCGAGCTGCCTTATAACCAATGGGAGCTAAATAATGATAAAATGCGGAATGCTAGCTAGTAAAAATGCAATAGCTCGTCTAACAACTACGAGAACTAACACCATTGGTTATATTATGGTATGTATGTACGTGTCGCTGGCACATACTCAGCGCTAGAGAAGCGCGCCAACCACTGCCCAAAAAGCGAACTTAGTCTCTTCGTTCCACTGATCCATATTCGAATCGAACTCTTCTAGAATCCCGCGAGTCCGCGAACTTCAAGATCGAAGTAGCGAAGAAAGATCTTGACGGAAGACGGGCAACGGGATCGGCGCACTCCTCCGCGCTGCTCTCAAAGTATATATATCTCTTCTCCAAAATGCTGCACTTCATTAGGGATGCCACATTCCATTTACATTGACGAAGCTTTCGAGAAAAGGTCTCTCTCACAGACTCGCGCGATCATCACTCTCTCGCTCACCTTACGGCTAGGTAGCGTGGCTCCCGCGACGGCCATCTTCTTGCCAGGTTAGAGGACGCTCGCAGGAGCCACGCGAATAATGTCGCGCGTGGTCGTGACGGGATCCATCGAGGGGTTTTCACGTTTCAAGAATAAAAATGGGCTCTCCTTAATCGCCGTTAAATTTTATTAACGAAATCGTATCGGATAATGTATATAAATAAATAAACTGCGGACTACGTGGGGTAGGCTAACGTGGAAAACATACGGAATGTATGTAGAAAATTATATTATTAATATAGCATATAATGTACTGTGAAATGTACTTAGACAAATACGTATAGAAATAATTCTATTAACACGTTGACTGCCAAGCTAAACTCGTGAAAATGTCTAGAAAATTCAAATTTTGTCACGAGACTAGATTAGATAATTTAATATTCATCGCGGTATTTAATTTCCTGACGTTATCAAGTACACGGAATTTATACAGATTTATTTTCGTTATTGTTTTACCTTTGGGTCTAATTCGTTTAGTTCATTGATGATAAGTCACGTCGCTCGTTTCTGGGTGACGCGGCGACCAACGTGTTAATCGATCTAAGAATATTAACCCTTTGCACTCGAAAGGTGACTTGAGAGGCGTGATTAGGTTTCATTCAGCAAATCTACAATACCTAATGTTTCTTTATGTTTAATTTCTTTGGAGCTCGAAGTGTCGATAAAATGATTGTCGGTGAGGTAAAGGTGATCTTATTCTCAAATCTAGATACCTTAGCATTCGTGGCAACAGAATGCTAAGAAACATCTCGAGTGGCAGATACCAAAAAAAAAAAAAGATCTCGAGTGAAAAGGGTTAATATTTCGTTTTGCGTAAGTGCTATATACCTTTCGATCACGTTCAGCACATACATAACATTTTCTCAAACTATAAACGCACGAAGTCCACAGTTAATATATAAATATACACGTTCCGTTTTAATCTTCGGAGATCCGAAGGCGACCATCGGATCTCCGAAGATTAGAAAGTGACTTTCGGCTTTCGAAGGTAACCTCCACTCTCGAGATTCGAGGACAGCCTTCGCGTTTCCAAAATGAAACGCCGCATTCCGTCTAGAAACGCCCCTGGAATAAGGTCGTCCGACGTCGTATTTCGACAAATAATAAATTCCATCGAGACGCGAGGGTCGCTCGCGCTCGATTGAATTTTCCCCAGGTATGTATCGCGTGCATTTTCCGTGGCTGGGGGATCCCGTCACGTCCCCGCGATCGCTTAAATGCTAAAATGCGACGGCAACGAGCGCCGACGCGTATTTCTTCTCGAAATATATTTGCAATGCAAACGGTAGACGGTGCCATTGTCGGTGCCGGATCTCTGACGCGTGATGAATGTCGACCTGCGTTTGGAATTATTATACGCGCGACGGAGGCCGTTTTTGCGCGATTTATCGGTGGCTTTCCCGCTAAGGTTTCCATTTACCACGGCCAAAAGGTCCCCCTCGCGAAGTCAGCCGCGTCGACCGGCCACAAATTGAGGCGGCCTCAAAGAACAAAGACTCGCTATCGCTGTCGTCCTTGACGAGCCGTCGTTTCTCGCAGATTCGCGTATACGATCGCGAAAACACGATTAGATCGTGTTTTGTAACGAGCTACAGGCCTGGCTTGGGGTTTGGATTATTTAGGGGTGTACTGGGGTAAATAAACGAGGGACGAGGAGTGTTTTCACTCTCGGAAAAGATAGTTAAATGGAAAAAGAAGAAAGTGGTAGAATTATTGTCAATATCTGTACGTGATAGTAACGCCAGTGTTATAATGATTGCAAGGAAACTTTATCTAGACACGGAATAATACTCGATTGTATTTCAAACTTCGTTCTTCGATATTCTAAGTCATTCTTGGATGGTTCATCGTGGAACCAGCTTGAATCCTGACGAAACGTCGAGATCGATCCTGAAGATAGACAGGGAGGACGCTCGCCGATTCGAGAACTTAACCAGACACCGTTTTGGCTCACCGTAAGCGTCACGACCAATGACAGCTTTGAGTGACGATGAAAGCCTTGAACTACCGACTAATCAGCAGCGGAGAGGGTCCACGCAATCGTCGTGACGAATGAGAGCGTTCAGCAATATTGAAAGATCCGAAATCCTCTCTAATCGTCAATGTTTATAGCCGAGATCGGACCTCGAGTAATCTTCGAAATGCGCCACTAACTAACCAGTCGCACTCATGATCACATGAAAATCTCTGAACCGATAGCACTTGCTACTATACAGCTATAATGCCGTCGATAAATAATTAATCATCCTTGGAAGCTAAAGAAACAAGCATCCACCTCGATGAAGCTATCAGTCACGAGTAGTGAATATCGAAATTTGCAAAATCCTCTCACAATTGTTTCGAACCTCCACTAAACCAACAAAATGTACCATCAAATCTAGAGTCACGAATCTATTTAGAAATTAATCCCGTAATCAGAACTTGAAGCTGCAATACCTGCGAAAATTAACATCCCTGGAAGCTAAAGAAATCAACCCTCACCAATGAAGCTTCGTGACATCACAGGCCTTGAGGATATAGAATCCTCTCACAAAAATGTACCGAACCCGCCGCATCAACCAACAGAAGTTATCATGAAACCTACAGCGATGAACTAAAAACCCTGAAAACCCTTGAAACTCTAAGAACCCTATCCAATCCCCAAGGATCCAATATGAACAGGAACTCGAACCAATACCGCGATCCATGAATAACAAACTGGATAATTCTCCTTCGAAAAGAAGATGTAAACGACACGAAGATCAGTCAGGATGGAATTTCTCGGTGACCTCTTCAAGGATCAACCGTGATTCCTTATACGAACTGGACGCGACCAATCGAGGCCAATCGCCACTAGGGAGACGAAAGACAGAGTTGATGCATTTCGTGGATTCGCGACAACATCCTCGTTGTTAATGGGATTTAATTAATCTCCCTGGCAGGTCCGTAGGATCCTCTCTTCCCCTCTGCAACTGGGAAAGCCGTGTACTCCACTTGGGATTGGTTCTGCCTCGACGACGGATGCGCCTGGAACCGGACTTCCTGTCAGACCTGCCCCTGAACGATCGAAATAGACCTCTCCGCGCCATTATTGCTCAACAGACGAACGCTAACAGCCGGTGACGTCTTTTATTTGATTTTCGACGTCACCGGGAAATCGTCGATTTGTTCGGTCCATCGATTGGCCGGCACGAAATTGAAATTCTAATCAACGAAGCAAAGAGAGGATGTAATCGGATCTGCGGAGGTGTTAATCACTGCTGTAGTAGTCACAAAGGCTGGATTAGTCGCGGTTTCGAGCTCGCACCGAAGTCTCTATAATCGTTCGATCTTCCATGGAACCCGGGAAGAACTCGACTCGACCCAGGTCCTCGAAAGCGCCCTCGGGGATGGAAACACCTCCGGGTTCGTGTTTCAGAAAATCATTATTCGCCGAGGTGTTGGTTGAAATAATGGATTTCTGATCCAATTACGACGCTCCGCCCGCGTCTCGATCCTTTTATTTGAAGATCCTCCGCCTTTCTCCGTTGCAATGTCTCTTTTCCTCTCTCGGGAGAGAACCTGAGCAGAGCTCCTCTCTGGACGAGTTCGCAGACTCGAAGTTTCTAGAGTTTTACCGCAGAAGAGAGAAAAAAAGAGGGAAGTCCAATTAATCCTTTGGGAACGTTGGACTTTTGCGATTAAACACACTCGCTGGGAATACATATTTCAGTCACGATTCATTTTCGAATCGTCCTCTCCAGAGCCGAAGTCTGAGTCCGTGGCGGACACCTCCGGGAATTGGACGAAACGCGAGTACACTGCTGCTCGAAAGTTTCCAGATGCCGACAAACATGGAGCGAACGGTAGATTATGAATTTTATTATTACCGTGGAGTACGAACGGAGGAATGATACTGAAAAAGAATTTTAATGCGTGGAAGGCTTGGAAGATACTTTTAATGCTCGTAATTTTAGCTTTCCTGCCATGAAGATTTTATTAATAATTCATTTCTACCACTATGCCAGTATGCCGGAGCATACTCTGTTTAAATAATACAAATCTACGAACAACATGCAAGGGATCGGTTTGATATTTGCGGTCGATGGTGCTGAGAGACATATAATTAAGACGTATACGTTATCTTGTGAGAAAACTAAAATTATTTGGTAAAATAATACCATTTACATATTAGCACGCGATCTGAAAGTTACACGGGCCCATAGATGGTCAGCGATATTATACGAACTATAAAGAAATTTCACCATTCTTCTTCTTTTCTACTAACCTTCACGTACAAGCCACCAAATAAATATCTTCGCATTTTTCCAATGTTTCAAAGTTAATCTCCAAGCCTGCCAATGTAATAAAAGTTCTATCGTTCGATAGAAAATAATCTATCTCTCGTCCTTGGACTCTTGAGCAGGCCTGTACGCGAGGAGTTCGATGATCAATATCGGATCTAAAAGTCCCCCCCGGTGGAAACTAAAGAATAGCGAACTTTTTCCGAGCAAATCGAATCAAGACTGTCCCGGAATAACTCGAGCAATATTCGAGCCAAGTTAAATCAAATCTAGATCTTGGGCTCCAGCGAGGGAGGGACCGAAAAGAATCCACCTCGTAAGTGAATTAAATTCAGCCAAGCCGCGCGTTATATTTACCGAGCCCTTCGGGAGCCTCGACGTTAGAATTTCAGATATAATATCGAGAAACTACGCGGGAAATTTCATTTGACCAGAAATTCCATTATCGATCGGTCGAAGGGTTGACCGATACGAGTAGTCTTGGTATTCTAGATGGTCCAACCCCGCGGAAGTCACCGACCGAGGTCGAAGGGCTCTCAGCTTCGAGGGGCTAAATTAAGGGCTGTTGCCGTTGAGCTCGATCCAAGGTAGATCGCAAGACGAGACGGCACTCTCGACTCGAGGAATACTTAAAATCGAGCATCGATTTTGTTAGAGCTGATCAAACGTAGCTCATACTTTTCGATTGTTCGAATAAGTGCCAACGGTAATTTGATATCAAAGATAGAAAATAATGTCACGTTTCAGCAAGGCGGTAATATTAATACAGTACAGGTTTCTTTCGCGAGCTTGATATCATTTGGATAATTTTTCTTTGAGATTCTATTTACCTAAGGAGGCATTGTACTTAAAGAAGAAAATGCAAGTGACGTTAAGAATATTCGAAAAGAACCGCTATAAAAAAATCCTGGTTCTGTCAGATGCTATTAATACCCAACCTGGGATGCATCCCTTAAATTCCAAAGTACAGAAACGTATGTACATTTCAAAGAGAATACCTTGGACTCCTCGAGTGACCAGCGCAATCAAGATACGCTGTACACTCTCAGTAGATTGAAAGCTTCCCTAAGCAAGCGTTCCTGGCCAAACAATCCAATCCAGATGCAAGTCGCCAGGCTCCGCGGAGGTGAAGCTCGATCATCATCGAGTGGACAATGGACGAATGTGCGTGACGTCGTCAGCAGCCCCCTACGCTAATAGGTTACCGGTACCGCGGGAGCTTGACGAAGTGCACTTGAGTGTGCTTGACGCAAAGACGCTGAATATGCAAGCTCACCGGATGCCAGCTGTCGGCACGATGTATTACTGCGGATCTTATCCAGACCGTTGTCATCCATATTGAAACCTATTTGCATTTCAAACTCTCTGCCGCCGTGACGAACTCCGTGGCTCACCTTTCTTTTTTATTCCCACGGGCTTACTTCGACGACTTCCTTGTACGTTTCCCGAACGAACGTAGCTGCATTTTTCTCTGGAGCTCGATACTGGTAGAGATCGTCGAGATCGTACAGAAAATCTCAATTTTTAGTCTTAAAAGTAAAGGAGGAAATAGACGAGACTAGAAGTAATGTGAACACACCCTGCATCAGTCAAGATCATAAAAATCCACCGGATGAAAAACAGGTAGCAGTCGTGCCTGATCTACAACTCTATCGGTTGTTAACTGATATCTAGATCTTGGGCTCCAAGAGAGACCAGTCGTTAAAATCCACAAAATAAATCAAGACACCTGCGAGCAAAAAACAGTGACTTCATCTAACCATTTGGAGCAAACCTCCCTAAAGAAAAATTCATCCAATCCCAAAGTTAATAATCGCAGCCATCGTTGGATATATTGCAGAATCGACGAGGTCTTTTGTGGAGAAATATGAAAGGCCATTGGAAGTAATTGTCTGCGACTAGCTAGGGACGGGGATCGAATTTAGAATCCTGATTGCGCCCTTTCATCGAATCCTGCTGTCCGTGGAAGATCGCGTGTAAGAAATATGAATTATGGGACGTCGTTGTCCGTCGCAGTTTCTTCCGCGTGAAATAAAATTCATCTACTAGAGAGTTGGTAAAAATAGCCGCGTTAACGACCGGGGACCTGGGAATCTGACTTGTGTAAAAAGAAATATAAAAATTCCGATGCACCACGATTTCCTGTTAGATTATGCTCGATTTTATATTTCTACTTATTTATGCCATTGAGATTATACGCTCGTGAATTTTGTATATATCTTCAGCGCGAGATCCAGGGGTAGAAGAACCCTTAATTCGACAATGGCACCGTGAGTTTTTTTTTGTTTTTTTTTTTTTATTTATTAGATACCATTTTTACAAAATGGCACGTCGTTGCCGCCGCGCTGCAAAAGAACGTACAGAACGAGAAGACGCAACGTTCCAATTTCGAATTTTTTGGAAACTAGAGGCAAAATTTTGATCTGGAACGTTCTGACCAACGAACAAATGGTACGCGAATTTTTGGCTGACATTCGTTGAACCGAAAATCGAAGCGCGGAATGAAATTGTAATTGACGAATAAGAAGAAGCAGGAGCTGAGAATTCTGATGCGATTACGTTGCGAAGCTGCGTCTCCTCGAAGAAATGATTACGGCATCGTGACGTCCTCGCCACTGGGGTATCTCATCGCCTGAAGTTTTCCAATAAGCGAACGTGATGTCCGAGGAAAAATCACGACGTATCGCTAAAGGATGGACGAAAGCACCTGGAGCAGGAAAATTGGGAAAGTTGCTGTAGGAGTTGGTCTGTCGATGGAGAATCCGTTGGAATGCTGATGAGAATTATTCCTTGACGAGTTAAATTCATTTCAAGTTAAGAGTTCTGTTTACAAAGAAATAATATAAATCGTTAATAGGAATGGATAAGATAAAGGAAATGTTTGGAATGATTTTACTTTGGTTCTCTTTGAATTCACTGTTTTATTATGAAAATAGGAATATATATATATGTATGTAAAATATCTGCATAGTACAGTACTGATACATAATACAATATGGAATATCTGGACAATAAAGTAGATGATATGTTAAGTATACAATAAATAATAGAGGAGCGAAGAGGTGGGATTCGCAGCTGAGGGTGGATTAACGTTCAACGATGGAATAAGGGAGTTGAGGGTAGATCTCGAGGTGGCGCGAAGCGAATTCATCCCAGGAACGAGGATTTCGTTCGAGCCGACAGTGTGACTTAAGTCTAACAGTATTTTCGGGGGTGGGTTGACAGGGGTGGCTCGCAGCCTAAGGGCGACGTGAGCTTACCTTGCTTCCCCTTTCGTTAAATATGATTTCCACGTCGAGGATTGGCCCGAATTGCTGAAAAAGAGAAAAGCAACGTTGTCTCGAGAACATAACACTATAAAAACTACTCCGAAAGCAAACGTACAAAACCGTTAAAAAAATAATTAAAAACCAAATACTTTTACTATATTTTTCACTCCAAGAAAAACGACGTTCGAATTCTCGATGTTAATACTATCATAAGAATTGCGTTTCATAAGTTGAAAAGACGAATATCGTGAACAGCAGAAGCGATCCTTTTAAATTACGTGCAAACGGACGAAGGGATGGGCAAATTCTTTATCTGGTTCTTTGATAAAATTACGGAGAATGAATCGTCTCAATAATTTACGTAGTACTTATATCAATTATTCAACGTAATAACTCGTTGCAGTTTTAATAATTCTAGCCACTCCAGCTTTAAGAACGAACTATATTTCACAGTGGAGGACTAAATATACCTTCACTCGGGTTGAATAATCAATAATAGTGAAACAGAATTACTTTTAAGTCAATTAATAAAAGTCATTTGTAAAAGTCAATCGTTCAAACGAATAAATGTCACGAATAAATCGTCACAGGGTGTTCTTTTAATGGAATTTCGCCCATTCCCGATGAAAGGAAAGTATAGAGAGAGAGAGAGAGAGAGCACTCACCCCAAACATTGCCCTGAGATCAGGGTCCCGGAAACGGAAAGGTATGTTGCTGACGTGAAGGCGTTTTGGTTGACTTTTCAGGTCGGTGCCTTGTGTCGCTGTTGCAGGTGTCGTTGCACCGGAAGTGACAGGTACCATGGTGCTGCCCTCGACGGTACCCTCGGGGCTGGTCTCGTTGCCAGCGGGTGTCGGTGCTGGTTGCTGACCACCGCCTCCTGCAGCTGCAGCTGCCGCGGCCGCCACTGCTGCCTGAAACACCTCCGACTGTCGTCGAAGATCAAACATATTCGAATTAGGCCCGTGACGAAAAATAGTAGCTCCCTTTCTCGCTCGAGATTGGTCGATCGAAATCAATGCCAGATAATCTTTCCCATTTACACAAATTTATATTTGTTAGTCGATCATTTCTTACACGGTCTCAATTACTATATTTCTAGTTCTATGCCAGGAAACAATGGCTGCCCTCGTCACTCAAGATTAGACTACTGATATCAGTGGTTTCTTTCAAAATTAGATAACGATTCCCATTCGTACAAATTTATATTTGTGGTTTATAATATCGCATAAAATTTCAATTAATGTGCTAGTAATAGTACGTTAGTCACTCTCATAGTGACTGAACATCATGGAGTACATGATCAAAATGCAGTTACTACTCTTTTCCCCCCCCCCCCCCCCAGTGAAAGAGTTCTCTAAAAAGTACCAAATCGTACGATCGAGTGTTATTATTTAATTTTTGATGAAGCGATAAACCGTGCACCAATGCACGTTTCTCGTTAAATTTCTAAATCTCGGTTAATTGGACTCGCTCGATCTTCCCCTAATCTCGGTAAAAAATCATTCACGGTCTGAGAGGGTTCGTACACGGAGCGAAGATACAATCGTCGTGGTTAAGGTTTACGCAAGAGGTGGGCGATTTCTCGAGCGTTAGGGCACGATAATCGGCCAACAGTTGAAGGCAACCATTTTTCTCATCTTAATTAGAGTTTGCTTCTCAACAACAATTGCAAAAATGGAGCACGCACGAAATGGAAAAGGTACAGACCCTGTGTAGATTAAAAATTATTTCAAGAAATGCAATCGAATGCGATCAATTTAATACACGTAATATAGACAAATTTATTTAACATAGAGGCCAATCTTTATTTACATATTACTCCTAACGTTACAAAAATGTAACAATATTTAATACTCCGTAATTTCTTATATTATATTCTCCATTTAAATATCCTCCTTAAAAATACCGAATATATTAAAAAATCATTTAGAATTCACTGCCCTTCAAACCCAACAAAAATAACATCTAAATTTTCCAAACTTTAAACAAGCACGAGCTATACTATCAAGTACTGATTAACCCTTTGCACTCGAGATGTGACTCGCAGTCACCACTGGGTTTCCTTTAGGTTTCATTTCTTTGGAACTCGAGGTGTCGATAAAATGATTGTCGTTGAGGCAAAGGTGACCTGATTTTCCAATCTCAAATTAGAGATCTCATTTTCGAAGTCAATCTAAGCTTAGCATTCGTGACGACAGAATGCTAAGAAAGCATCTCGAGTGCAAAGGGTTCATAAATATACTACATATTTAACGTTTAAATGGATGTGTACACCTCGTGTGCAACGTCTCTGAAATGCACAGTCCACAGGACTCCGAAGTAGAGTCGTTCGTAAGTGGTCAGCCGCGCTGGCTGACCTTATCTCCCTTGCGCTACTAACGAGGCTAAGTGAACACACGTCACGTATAGTCAGACGCAGCAGCTGCTACGCGGAATTTCAGACTGCACTACTGAGTACCGTTGGCCGAACTTTATCACGACTGTCTGCACTGTGGTACCACGGGAGCCGACCGCGAACTGGAACTAAAGCAATTTGAGCCACGCTCCGCGTGCTATTAATACATACTTAGACGAAGAAGACATTCGAACTTCACCGTGTACACCGGGTAGAAACCAGCGGGGAGCAATTAATTCGAAGCGAGCACGGTTTTAAGGGAGCTTCGATTTATTCGATGCTAGTCGATATTTGGTGGGCGAAACTTTGAGAGAATGTTGATTTTCGTAGAGGTCGTACCAGGGAAGAAGGTGGTGATATTTGTTATTCAAATTATAGTTTCGAATGTTACGTTGTTCTTGGAAAATGAACATTAAGCAGATTGTTACGCCACGAGAAGGCGTGTAGATCATACACAGAGACCATTTTGGATAAAAATTAAGGAATTTCAGTTGAAAATAAAAAAGTATTTTTTTATTTCCAACTTTACGAGCAATAAATATTCACGTGCCGCGAGCACAATTTTATCAGAATCGTAGGTTCTATGGAATAAATTCCTGAAGTACGATCAATGTTGTACGTATTCAGTTTCTTGTCTACTGTACAGCTACGAGAAGTTGGCTAGTGTACACACAGTATTGTCTCTCAGTCTTTTACTATGGAATTGTACAGTATCGTATAGATCATAATATAGAATTCTACAGTATGATCAACGAGCTCTGCTACCAATTAGATCCACTGGCCATATTCTTATCGTTGCATAGTGCCATCGACAAACCTAGCTGTCCATCGAACCGAAATAATTTCGTCTAATTGGAACGAGTGTCCCAGGGTCGTGGAATTGTTTCGCGCGAATGGAAACGGCGGACCAATAAAGGCAAAATAAAAAAAAACAGGAACACAGCAATTTCGTTCGATTAAACGCGTGACGATCGGCTTGGTTTTCGCGAGAAGTTTCGATGGACGTAGGTTGGAGAATTTCTTTTTTTTTTTTTTTCTTCATCAATCTGTCACCAGAAACAACGCGAATTTTTTCAATTACACTTCGTCCGTGTCTGAACCGTTCTTCGATCATTGTTTTTCGAACTTTTTCCCCGGCGGTTTTATTTTCTGGAAAATCTCCATTTTCCGCGGAGCGAAGTAACCGAAATGTAATTGCGAATAGCCGCGTAATTGAATGGAAAATTTCGCCTCAAAATTGACTTTGAAGCGGGGCACGTTTTGATTCAGAGGTGGAAAATTGGGAACGGAGAAAAATACCGCGGGTGCGTAATCACGTCGAGCGTTATTCGCAATTAAACATTTTCGTCCTAAATTGCCAGCCCTCGGTAAGAAAATTACGATTTTTAAACAGTCAAAGGATTGTTGCTGGGAAAATTGAGAATAATTATTTTTGATAATCGAGCTACACCGGAGAATATTCGGCCTTTAATTTTTATATCAGTTTAATCGGGAAAGTGTACCGCACGTTTTGTTATTGTAACTTGAATCTCGATCCTCGCTCTTCGTTAATTTAATTATACGCCAGCAGGCTTGCATATTATTCGCTTTAACTATAAATTGATACACAAACGTGCAATGTTTCTCGTGATATAATTTACTTTTGAAACGATGAAAATAAAATTCCATGGAAGGTTAATTACGATTTCCTAGAGTATACATTTTGAAAGAATCGAACAATTTCCAGAGGGCTGGAAATTCTCCGATATCTCGAACGTGTTTCTCGAGCATCCACCATTGGAGTCTTCGAAATTTTTTATGTTGTTTGAACGCCACCGGGGGTGGCAACTCGGTGTCGAGCGTCGAAAAGGGGTGAGACGCGAGAAATTTCCATGACGGCATCGTTTCCGGTGAAAGATCGTTAAAGAAGAGGGTACGTCGAAAGAATGGGGGACGGGAGCATCGCGGGGGAAAGGGTCTGTTTTCCACCGTGCTAAACTGTCGGTGCAGGCTGGGTCTCTCGCCTCGTTTTTGTCTAGGCAAACTCGGCGAAGAAAGTTTTAATCTGCCTCGAAACAAACTTGCCGCGTCGGTGAGCGTGTCCAGGCGATCCCCTTCGACCCTCGAGGGGGCAGTCGGGTTTGTCGTCTGAAAAAACACATCGTTTCTCTGCGCTTTCCTAGGGTTGCTTTCGAAAAATAAATTGGAAAACAACGAGGATATACGGACGTGTTACACGAACGATTGGATGTGTCGACAACTATTATAGTATTCTGATCGACTCAGTGGGAGAAATTTGTTGCAATTATTATTATAGTTTCTTAGAGCGAAGAGAATAAGGATGGTTTAAAATTTGTCACAGAAGTATGGACTATTGTACACAGTTAGTTGCACAAAGTAATAATTCAATTTAGTATTAATATAATAAATAATATGAAATAACGTTACAATAATTGTAGAATATATTCAACATACGTTATAATATGTAATATTATATATAATATTATATTATAATATATTATAATTTTATAACATTATTTATAATTATAATATTTTGTATATATATATATATATATATATATATATATATATATATATATATATTATAATATGTTGAATATGTTGTACGTCTTAAGTGCATAAAATTCGCAGTGTACTTATGGGAAAGAAATTCTCTGAAAGTTCCGTAATTTTTATGGCTCGAGACCAGACGTCCCTTTAATCTCTTCTGGCGTCGATAGCCGATGAATAATTCCCGAGTCTCGTACCTCCAGCACTAGACCCGAGATCTCCGAGTTTAACGTTCACTCGAACCGGCGCATCTAAATTTCATCGCGTCTACCGCATTGTTGGACAGAGGAATTAATTTTGGTTTCGATGAACCGTCGCGTTCCTCGTGCCAACCACCCCTTGACACTGAACTCTCGAATCGCGTCGAAAGTACAAGATCGAAACGCGTCTACCTTCGTTAACCTTTCTCCAATTTTTTGTGTACGGTAGAGTCTCATTTACGTAGACAAAACCATACTGAAGCATGGTAGTTGAGCCTAGTTACTCTCTAGTTATCTGTAGCTAGGCCTAGTTACCCTTTAGCTTTTCGTAACTGAGCTTAGAATCGAGCTAGTGGACCTCTGTCGTTTCAATTACTATCGAAACTACCTTGTCATTCGACACAGGAGTGTAGCATTTGGCAATTTTTCTCTCAATCGTAACCTCCTGCGACAGTATCTCATTTCGTTCCACATAAATTTTCCAGTCGTCGCAATTTACGATACATTGAACCGAATCAAATTACAATTAAACGGAAACCAGACGCAATTAAAACAATTTCCAATTTTCCCCGGAAAGTGTTAATGTCGCATATAGATTCGGCTTTGGGGAGAGGCTAATTGCTCCACTGCTGGGTAAACAATTGCACCCCGGGGGTAAATAATAGCTCGCGCTGGTTCCCGTCAGAACAATCTCCGAAGTAGACGGAGCTCGCAGTAACACAAACTTCAAGAATCAAATTTCTGAAAGCCACCAGGGCGCCTCAAAGGCTTCGGGGGAACGCTTACCGACCCAGTTTATGTTCGCGTCAATTCATACCAGCGTTATAAACGTCAGTTTACGTTCAACTTGCGTCGAATGGCGTCTTCAACGTGTTGCAGACGTCGAACTGTAAAATCTCGCGAGTAATGCACGTTTCGGCGGTTTCGGAGAACGCGTTATTAAACAAATACTGGACGGACTCGACCGGAAACGAACGCGTCCGATCGAAAGAAGAAAAAGAATTTAAAAAGAAGCTGTGGGATTATTCATCATGGGGATTCGGATCCCTATGGCGGCGAGTCGAGCACCGTCACGCAGCGTTTTGTTTCGACATGGACGCGCCCGGTCCTGAGAGTTGGTTTTGGAATGAGGGAGAGCAAGGAAGAGCGAATCAAGTTAAAAAAGCATGTGCGTGGCATTAATGATGTCTTAACATACTAATCAATCATTAAATATATTAATCACAAAAAGTGTCCAAATTTGTTCCACCACGCTTCTTAGAGCGTGACTCGCTGCCGAGGAATCGACAGTCAGTCGAGCGACGACGTGTAGTCGAGAAACATTAAAGAATTAAAATAGACACTGCGAGCTCCTCTATTCGGCTTTGCCGTTTTCCCATCCCTATCCCCACGTAACGAATAATTCCAGAACGGACGACAGCTACGAAACTAGCTATCCCCTAACGGCTAACAATAATTATTTCCTCCTACGCGATAATACCAACTCACCTCAAAAAAACGTGGTACCAGCAAGTTCACTAATAATCGCACGAATTCCCAGTACGATAAATCGCCTACTTCCTCTTGAAAAACAAAATCTGAAACTTCCGAGCACCGACAGGATAACCTCTCGAAAATCGACAAGCTTCGACAGAAGAGTCGCGAAAGTTTTTCAGGCAATTTCTGGGAGGTTAGAGGGGGTCGAAATTACGCCCGGGATCCGCGAAACACTCGAACTCCTCTCGAGACGCGACTTTGTATTGGTTAACGAGCGAAGAACCGAGCGCAAATGGAAATTTTCGAGATCGAGCTGGCGAAGTTCTCCGTCGGGTCGCGGCCAGCAGTCGAACTCCACTCGAACCCCTCGATGAAAACGGATTGCCCGAGGCTTGGTTCGACGTCAAAGAGCGACGACGACGCCGGCACAGACCCTTTCGGTCGCAAGAAGAGAGCCCGTCGCGCGAAAGGGAACTTTTAATTTGCGTTTCCGCGTCGAGCGATCCGATTCGCGACGACGGGAACGAGTGGCCGATTACTGACAGAGATTGGTAACTGTTATTAGAAAGGGTATCAGAAATTACGTAGGGGTCTACTAAGCTTTGCAGCTAAAATTAATAACATGTTTCGTTCGAAGGGGGTAAGGAGGAAAGAATTGTCTCAAGCTCCTATTTTTGTTGAGATTTCGAAGCCGTTGTTAAAAATGTAAACGTCAGCTGTTAAAATTGTTCAAATAATGAATACGTTGATATTTTTAAAAATGCAATTACGCATTTTTAATTTGGACAATTAGGCTTCCAAGGGTTCAAGGCTTCCAAGTTTAGCATTCGTGGCAATAGAACGGTGAGAAAGCATCTCGAGCTGCTGGTAAATACCAGAAAGAAAGGCCTCGAGTGCAAAGGGTTGACCATTTTCCAGGGTCCCTTTGATGTGTCCGCGGTTCGAAACTTTTCGAAACTTGGCGATGAGGTTCCTCGTGTGTCCGACGCAGTGAACCGAAGCTTCGATTCGACGAGGAGTCCTTGGAACAGCGAAGCCGCTGCATACGAGGCAATTCGCGCATGCAAAACTGCCAGAACGAACTATGCCTGCAGCAGCTTTACGACCCGCTGACTAACCGGGACTGGTTAATTGACCGGTCGGACCGGACAAAGCGACCTCGTCGTCCGGAACCGCGACATTGTTCGAAACTCTTCACGCACGGTTCAACCGTGCCCGAAACGCAGTCTCCGCCAGGTTAATTAGATACCATCGTCGTCGCGAACTGTTCTCGGGATCGTACCACCGCGACAACGAGCGATTGCTTCGCGGTAACAACACGCAAACTGTTCCGCGTGGTTAATGACGAAAGTGGAAAGTGAAGAATTTGAACGAGAGGTGGATAGAATTTGGGTGGACGCAATTTAGAGGTCCATAGAGAAGATCAGACGTGTCACAACCCCCTATCCAAGGCTTCGGAAAAGCTGGAATCTTAGACACAAGTATTCAGAATCTAACACGATCGGTACCTCTCGTTCAGAGGGAATGCTAGGCTTCGCGAAAGCTGAAATCTCTGATCTCGTCTCTTAGTAGAATCAAACGCGACTCGGTAGCTCCCATTCAGAGGGAGTAGGCCTTACTAGGGTTTGCAAAATCTGAAATCTGATCCCAGCCCTCAGAATCCAACAGAATCGATGGGATTTCCTTTTGGGTGGAAGCGTGAGAAGCTGCAGATGGCGAAAGGAGTGGATTTGAAACATGGAGGACGTTTTAGTGAAACCTGAAGAGCCGAAGGACCGATGAAGGTTCCAGAGTTGTTATTGAAAAGGGATATTCCACTCGAGGTGACAAGAGTCCGGAGCCCTTAACAAGGCGAGTGCCTCTCGTCGGGAATTCGTCCGTCTACTAAATTGAATTAACGAACGGAATTACTTTAATTAGTGCGGCTAATTAGGCAGCTTTATGGGCCGCGGTAATTGCCGCGCCGTAGACGAGTTATCGCGGCTGTTATATCGGCGTCGGTCTGGCCCGGATAAATCTGAATTGTTCGCGCACGAGAACGTTTTCGGTTGGCTCGAGCGTGTCGGGAATAAAGGCGGAAACGGAGGATTTGTTTCGCCATCGATGGCCCCGCCGCATAGAGAACGCGCTGCGTTGGGAAGAACGCGCGGCGATCGGGCTCGAACACTGTGAGATATAAATCGACGTGGCAACGAGGAATTCCTTTGCAACGCCAGCGTGGATCGTCCTTTGAGGATTAGTCCAGCCTGTCGGAATCGCTGCTTGGTAACGGAATTCGAAACGAAATGTGGGGGGAACAACGGCTCCTTCATTTTTACCACTGTAGCATGCTGGACCTTTCGTTCTGGATTAGGTCTGTCGCGTCTGTTTCCATAAGCGATTGATATGAATTGATGGGAAATGAGAAAGACTGCGCTTCGCTTTTGAGATAATTTTATTAGCCTGCGCTTCTACAGGCTACATACGAAGCAGCTCAAACATACTCCTAACAAAGAAATACGAGTCCCTAATTAAAGATACTCCATCGCTCAAGTAGAAACGTTAATAAATAAATCCTTAATATGATATAATAAAGTGCTTCAGATATGCTCTAAAAAGTCACCGATCCCAGAATCTTCCAGAACGAAGCTCCGCTCTGGAACCTCCGCAAACACTTTCCTCAGCCAGATCAAACTTTCCCCTAACGTCGATAGGCCTCCAGTTTTCGATCTCTACGTGCCTGGAATCATCGAGGCCAAGTCTACCGGGGCGTGACCCAGCGCCACGTGTCTCACATCCAAAGAAAATCAACGATCCTGGTTCTCCGTTGCTGTAGGGACTTTCGGTCGGAGTTCCTGAGGAGGCGTGACCACCGAAGGACAAGTAGTGGCATCATTTGGACTAGCGACGGCGTGAAAAATCACTGTTAGTTAAATTTATAAACAAATTTATAAATGACTGTTAGTGATTTTTCACGGTGATCACACAATCGCGATCGCAGTCGCGATTAAATCTTCGATCACGACCGTGATCCGGAAGATGGCGTTTCAGAAACGGTTCATATTAATTGTATCGTTTGTGTCTCGCTGTCTCCCCTTAGCGGAAATTCAAGAAACTACTAATGAGTGACATTTAAAGTGTATTAAAATTATATTAACACTGCTTTTAGACCATATTATAATACATATATAATTAAAGAACAACATAATTCGTGAAAAGTGAAAAGAATGTTCTCTACCAATCAGAAACGAGTCACTGTGAAAAATCATCGTGATTGAGAACGAACGTGATTGAATCACGAGTGATTCAAAAGTAGCAGTTCACGTCATCTCTAGTCTGGAGAACGACGACGAAGTGACCCGTCGTCTGTCGTTTCGGTAAACCGATTCGAGTAGCCAAATCAGCGTCTCGTGACCTCAGTTATACAAGGTCGAGTTTCGCCACTACATCCACCGGAAGACTCCTCGTTCCTCTTTTCGCGAAAGCCTGTTCGAGCAACCTGTGTCCTTCGAGTGGCATTCGAGGTTGCTACTTCGACCGGGGCTCTGGACTATTCTCTAGGCGCTTGTTAGGTAAGAATATCCTCTTGAATGGATTTGGGACAAGTTGGTGGCCCTTCATAGGCTTGTTACCGAGGAGGCATCCTGGTCCAGGAGGACCATGCTTGTAGAATTTTCGCAATGGAGTGTACTCGAAAGATGTCTGTTTAAGGGGAAATACAAGTGTGGTGGCACCTCCGCTCCTCGCCTCCAGAGGGAAACTCGCGGATCGCGTTTTCCACAAGCACTTAGTCCCGCCTAACTTTCCTATGTAAGCCTTTCCCGACCGAACTCCAAATATCCCGGTGTCTAAGGCACTAGCAGGCCCAGGACGAAACTCCTCTACAGGCATTCAACCCCCGCACAAGATTTCGGAAAAACTTGGAATCTTAGACACAAGTATTTAGAATCTAACACGATCGGTATCTCTCGTTCAGAGGGAACGCTAGGCTTCGCGAAGACCGAAATCTCTGATCTCGTCTCTTAGTAGAATCAAACGCGACACGGTAGCTCTCATTCAGAGGGACTAGGTCTTACTAGACTTTGCAAAATCAGAAATCTGATCCCAGCCCTCAGAATCAACCACGATCGGTAAGATTTCCTCCCAGAGACTATTATATTAGGTCTGGGTTAGAAAGTAATCTCGTTTTTGGAATTTTAAATACTTCTCTATCACTCATCAGGTCATTGATTTTGATCGATTTGGCATTGAAAATTCGCGCACTAGATGACAAGAGGCTGATAACGAGTGCGATTACATGATTAATTAAAAATAGAAATTTATCAAAAATTTGTTTGGATTTAATGTGAAAGAAACGACATTACTTTCCAGTCTACCTAATACTTCCTTCTTTCAGCTACACGGTATATCGCATTGATCTCGAGCCAATCTCGGCACACAAGGCAAATAAAAGTAACTGCAGAAGCGACTCACGATGGCCTGTTGGTCCACTCCGTTCGGTGGCGGTGGCGGACTAAAACTGGCGGCTGTCGGTGCACCGGGGGCCGTTTGGTGAGGAGCACCTGTCGGCTGCGGCACCTGGGGCCCGCTGGGAGGCGGTTGCTGGGGCGCGCCGGTGTTTTCTTCTTTGACCGGGACTGGAGGCGGTGGTTTCACTTCACCGGCTGCTCCAGCCGCCCCGACGACGCCCGCGACGCCGTTCACCGGCGGAGGGAAGACACCCCCACCGTAGGGCGCAGCCATTCCTGTCTGCACCATGTGCTGCAAGTAGAAAAAGAATTCTGTTTAGTCGAAGTAGCTAAGTATACTCGAGTGCCGAGATTCCAAGTAGCCGTCGGCAAGGATCTCCGGGAGTAAGTAAGTAAGGAGTAAGTGTCCAAAGTATCGAGCCCGTTAGCTCCTGAATCGCGCGGATATCGGAATTCCTATGTACCGCGGGGTACCTAGGCGTCGGATCGGCCGCGCAAGAAGCACGGACCGAGTTTTAAATAGCTCTGACCCGGCACCGAACGCGAGCAAAATTCAAATAAATATTCCATCGCAGCCCCGACCAAACAACGCAGGCTTTATTTTTGCATTTTAAATGCGACGGTCGGACGAGACGATGATTTGTGCCCGCATGCATTCCTCGCGAATGCGAAAGGTAAATAGGCTCGATGGCTTGTATTAAAAGTGGATGCCGCGCGGACAAGCCGCAAATCATCTCGCGTGTCGCACGCGCGACGATTAGCGACATGCTAGGAAAACCAACCCCTCTCCCCTTGAAGCTTGGTTCGATAAAAGAAAAACTCGCGGGTGGAGACAAGCATCCGTAAGTGGAAAAGTGTATCGTCTCGACGAGGGAAGCCTAATCCCGTTATTTCGCGATCGATGGACGGTACTTTTCGATCCCCGCCGACGAAATATCGATCAGCGACCCAGTTTCGCTTCTGAAATTAATTATTGCCAAGCAGATGGCGTCCTATATGAGAGGATGTGCAGCAATCAGTTGAAAGCTCCGTTCAGAGATTATTTGCGCCGGCATAAATTGCGTGTACGTCGGCCGAGTGAAGTTTCATGGATGTTTTCGTTCGCGAAATTATTATCCGGGTAAGATAGAAGATCATTGTCAGCGTCAACAACGCGATAGGCGCTTCGCAGGCGGAACCTTTGTTCCGTCAACCTCGATTAACGCGCATTTTCATGTACGTATGCATCATTAATCCCTAGGAATGATTACGGGTCTGTACGTCCAGACTGCTCCCTGGTTGATATACTATGAATTATGGCAGGCCAGTCTTGATATTCAAGTTCTACTCGTCGATAGTGTTTCTGTTAAATCGAACCTTTTTTCCTACCAACGAGTCATTGCAAGTTTAACTACGAATGCTCTTGGGTACCTGAAGAGTACATGACGAATGTGAAGAGATGAATCTTCAGGGGTACCAGAAGTATGATTAACTTAGAGAATAGTGGTACGTTATAGACGTAATTTAATTCCTACGTTCTCAATGTCTAAGAGCCCCTGATACATAATTCTTTACGTTCTTAACGCCTAGATGCTCAAATATCCAATTAATTCTGAAGACTCATCTTTCAATGTATCCACCAGTTTTGTTCGCACCGCCTTTTACAATCCTCAATTTTACAACTGATGCTCCTCAGAATCTCAACATCTGTATACCTAACGCTTAAGTGGCCAAATCTCCAAAAACAAAAGCCCAAATTATAGTCTCAACCCTTAATCGAGCCTCTCGAGCCTTTATCTTGCAACAATATTTTACAGCTACCATAATCCAACTCCTCATGGTGTCAACACCTGTACAGCCGACGCCTAGGTGGCCAGATCTCCGCCAACAAAACCCCGAATTCATTTTCACCCCCAACGACTCGCCATCCCTCACTCCGTTCACTTCCTCAAGCAATTCCCCTGTTTTGCAACGCGACCTCGTCCTGCCCCGTCCACCTGAAGGACAATTTCTCTAAGGAAGATCGATGTGTCCCCAGGAATCCCGAGAGAGAAGAAAAGCGCCACGAATGCAGATCCGAGGAGCGGTCTCGAGGCAGCCAGCCCTTAAAGTCGGCAAATGGAGCCGATTTCTCCTCAACCGCAACAGAAACAACCGCGACGGGCATAACTCCCGCGGGACAGCTTACGGATTGTACGTCCGGTCGTCTTTCGAGATTGCCTTGGATATACACCTGACCTTACGCGAGCCGGAGGAACGCGAAGTTCGCGGGGACCATTTGTTACATTTGTTGAGTTACGAAAACTCAATCCCGCGGAGCTGCACCGTTCGAAGAAACATCCGTTATTTAGAGGTCGATACGGAGAATCTGCTGAAAGTTTCAAGGGTGGAGCACCCGAGTACCGCGAGTGAAAAAATTGATCCGAGAGGTGGGCGAGCTGATAATATTTAGAGTTTACTATCTTTATCGACGTTTATGTAGAGCCTAGTTTACATTGAACGGACAATTTCATTATATTTAGTTTGAGATCAGAGATGCTCGAATATTTTGGAGCATGCGAAAATTGTGAACAATGCGGATTACTTTGAAAGTGATTAAATAGAAATCGGTGACTAAGTGAGTTATTTGTAATATGCTTGATTAAGTATGCATATAGTTCCGTACAGTGTACAGTTATAATCTTGACTGGAAATAAGTACAGAGGAGACTTAATATTATTCCAGAAAGCATGTGCATGTATATATGTACATGTTTGTATTAATAAGTAAAATAGTCAGTCTTACAAATACTATCCAAAGTAAACCTCTATAAACAATGAACTTGTTTTATTTAACTCATCCTGCAACTTTTTCAACAAGGTATCGCGTCCTCGTTAATCGAGTATGACGTGAAACGTGTTCCTGATCTCCATCATCCCAAAGGTGACGTAAACATCGGAGTAGAGCTTCAACGGAGGTGAACGTTACTAGTCGCCAACGTTTGAGGAAGACTTCGATTCTCAGAAACCCCGTTTAACCTGCTTCTTATCCCTCTGTTTCGCGCGTAATAACCATAAGACCCTGCCAACTACGTCGCCACGGTCTGCTGCTCCCGTAGGGGAAGCTCTGAATGGCCTCCTTGTGCAACCTACGCGGATGGTTCCTCCAATCTCTCGGCCGCAAAAAGCCGGACAACGGGGAATCGTTGAGCCGCTTATTAGGAGCCGGGTGCAATTTTTCCTCGAGATACCAGGAACACAACGAGAAACAATGCGCTCCAACAACAGCGGTGGAAAATCCAGGCCAATTTCGCGCGATGCTGCTCGTATCACGCTGATAACCGCGGATGTTCCCACAAGAAATTCTCAACCGATTTCTGGCGTCTTGGATCTCGATTAAGAAGGCCCATTCGGAAGGTCCGTTGTCAAGGTTTACTACCATTTCGTGTAGTCTGAGAAAGTAAAGTCTAGGATCCCGATGCTTGGTGGTTTACACCATGTTCTCCAATTTTTGCAGCAATGTTGCCACAAATTAAAAAGCTACAAGGCTAAAACCTATCGAGTTCTTAGTACCATGGATACAACTCGAGAAAAAGTTCCTTCTTTGTGGTCGCCGCGGATCGTTGCAATTAAATCCAAGGACGGTCGCGTTATTAAAATCGGAGGCTAAATTGCCAGGTTCCTGAGGAGTCCTTCCATTATTCCTCCGGAAGAACAATAGAGGGTTTGCCATGAAAGTGGGTTAACCCGGTGACACACAACCGCGCGTGGG
Organism: Hylaeus anthracinus; assembly: GCF_026225885.1. NCBI lineage: Eukaryota > Metazoa > Arthropoda > Insecta > Hymenoptera > Colletidae > Hylaeus > Hylaeus anthracinus. The sequence continues at coordinate 6,299,975 of NW_026534349.1, forward strand.
TAATTAGGTCGTGGGAATCGCATCCACCCCCATTATTCTGTCTTCTACGCGCATGGAACTACTCTTTCGTGAGATAAGAACGCGTGAAAAGAGTGGAGGCGATTCTTCGCTGGCGATCCCCGTTCGTTCATCGCGGCTCTTTCAACAGCCGGATCTCCTCGGGTCTTCATTCTTCGAGTCTTTCCGCCTAGGGAGCTTCCCTTTCGACGCCATTGTCTTCCCCCTTTTTTTCCCTTAGGCGCGACGCTCTTCAGTATTCCTTTTTATTTCTCTTCGTTCAGCTCGTTAGACCCTTTTCGACCATGTTTGGATCTACTCGGGATGGAAAATTACTCGAGACGCGGTGCTTTCAAGCTAAAGGACGAGTGAGGATGGATAGTCATGTGAAGGTGATTCTGAGAAGTTTGATTCCTAGATATATGGTCTTTGAAGCTTGGATGGTCTCTCTAGTCACGTGTGAGTGACTTTGCCCTACAAACTGGTTCCTTACAAAACTTTGACCTCCCTTAAAGTCTTGAACACTTAGAGTCTGTATCCACTAGAACTGTCCTCCAGTCATATATACGCATAGTACTCCAATTACAGAAGCCTATCTAGCAGTGTTAATTCACAAATTCTCATCAGCAGCATCTACATCGGTTTACTGCGTGCCACGAAGCGTTATCGACCGCGGGATAATGCAGGAAGGACCCTTACCATTCGAGCTTGGACCATCTCTGCCAGATCTGGCAGTAGATTGGTCGGACGCTGGGGGGACTGTCTAACGCCAGGGAAAATCTCTATGTGAAAGGGGCAGAGACACCCGCATGGCCACTGTATTGACGTACGTAGCTGACGCTGTTGTGACGCAATAGAAACGCGATACTAAAACGCGATGACGTAACAGGGTACAATATCAGCACCGTCTTCCGCAGGGTATAAGTTGCTTGTTTTGCCATCAATGTGGATCGCATCATCGTACCGTTGTACGCGGTTTTCCTGTGCGTCTTGAATCACTACTTTCACTGCTTTACAGCAGTAGCAGGTAATATGCTTTATGTCCTTCCATTGAAGGAGTACAATGATCGTTGGTATGCCTCTGCGTGCTTGGACACGCCTTCTTCTAACGTCCCATGCCGAGTTGTTCACGGTGAACGAGCACCAGCCAACACCAAGCGATGAAACACCATGTTCGCTCTTACTTCTTCAAATAATGACGCGGTAAAATACATGTGTGGGTAAGTGACTGCTTTAGGTAGCTCTCGTAGAGTCTGGAATTAAAGTCTGTGACATGTACACGGTAAGTGTTGCCTGGAGGATGGCTGCTGATGTGAGATACTCAGGTTTGGTATAATTATAGTTATAAATTTACCTTTCAATTACCCTTCACATTGCCTAACACATTGCCCTTTAACTACCTTTTGTTCATGACACATTCCCCTGAATTTTCTTTCATTTCCTGGTACATTTTCCATTAATTTCTCTTCACTTTCTCTGCTTTCGTTCGCCACCTCCATACTTGTCATCAGATCCAGATACTAAGTGTAAATTTCCGGCCAGAAAAATAACTCGCGGTATCAGGAAGAACATGATACGAGAAGAGGTGGCACGAGGAATCTTTGATACGTATCGAATTTTGGGAAAAATTTTACTCCTGGTGTCAGGAGAACATGACTTCGGGGCAACCTCCTCCAGGGTTGGTGAACTCACGTAGGGGACGTTTAGCCGGGGTGATCTCTGTTGTCATAACGCTCACCTAGCGTTATTAGCGCCGGTTTGGGAGTTTGTCATAGTGTTGTGCTAATTAACGATCAAATATTTAAACGGGGATCGAAGGGGCTGCTGGTTACGTTGTAGGCAATAAATTATCGCGTTGCCTCGTGGGAGAGTACATTCGTTTGAAAGACATTGTTGAAAGTTTGAAGTCTGGAAATAAAGCAGAGTGACACGTTTTTAATTATTTGAGCGAGTTGGCTTGCTTGCATTGACGTTCGAACGGGTTTATTTGGGTCACGTTAACGCAAACAAAAGGTTAGTTCTTTGTGAATTTCGTTCCATGCTTTGATAAATAATTTTGGACAGGAAATAGAGGATGGTGCATTTGCACTTGCTTGGTAAGGTTTCCTAACTCGAACCGCAGTCTCCTACTGCATTTGGTTCACTTTATACAACGCTAATATGAACAACAATAGAGATAAACTCTCTGTGATATTCTCCTCCATGAATGCTACCTGATTAGGAAGAGGAATATGTTTGCACCTGTTTGGCGAGGTTTGAATCGCGACGATTCATCCACGGTTCTCTGTCTCGGCTCACCGTTGTTAGCGTCGCGTTTTATTTGCGCTGACGCGCGGTCTTGTAATAGCTCTATTACCATCCGACACAGATAACGTTAATAGAAGCAACGCGAGTGACAAGTCATCGCCGCTTTGAATTGCAATTACGGTACGTAGCGCGGTCGCTCGAGAGAAAGAAGCGTTAATTGCACGACAATGCCTGTCTGCGGGACACCTGTATCGTTTTCACCGTTCGGAATCGTAATTCTTCAGGAATTCGAAAGAACTCGAAGACAAAAAAAGAAATGAAAACTTTCCGTCGCGTGTCTCTGAATTGCTACGTGTTTGCAAGGTCGCGCCGACCGTCCAACGTCTTCAGACGTCGGGGGTGGATTCAATATCCCGGATCACGGGTTTTGCGCGACGTTTAATTGCTGAAACACGGTGTAAGTAACAAGTCACCGGACCCATTAAACGGGTCGTTAGATGGAAATTTAGCGCGTGCTTGTAATGCTAATTTATTAATGCCCGCGGAACGGGTTGCCGCCGCGGAAAGGGAAATTTATTCCGCCAGCTAGGACCTTCGTCTGTCGGCGGACTAACGGCACATGCAAATTCGACTTACGATCTGCGCTGACTATAAACCCCGGGGGTTGGAAGGCACGTCGATCGTGGCCAATAATGCCGATACTGCGTCTGCGACTCCAATGTCGTGATTCGTGTCGAATGTACTGTTGGGGAGGTGGAAGAACGAGCCTAGGAACGAACGTGGTCCTATTGTCACCTAGTACGATTTGCTTTGTCGCTATTACTCCAAGGTTGCGATTCGAGGTTGGGTCAGGTGTTCAAATGTACTGTTAGGAAAGCGGAAGAACGAATCCGAGAGGAATATGGTTTTACTATGCTTTGTTCTGTAGCTGCTACTCCAAAGATGTGATTCGAGGTCGTCCCAAGAACCGAACGTACCGTTAGCCACGCGAAAGAAAGAACCTAGGAGGAATGTGGTCCTATCGTGGTCTACTATGTTTCGTTCTGTCGCTGCTACTCGAAGGTTGCGACACTGAAACGTCTGAAACCCGTCACGGATATTCCGGCCCGGTGCTTTCGATGTTTTGACGACAGCAAAGCGACCGGGTCGCCAAGAATAAACCTGGAATCAATAGCGGACGACCCCGGGGGAGACGGAGACGGGAAGAGCCAGAAAGGGACAGCCAGAGGGTGGAGACACGAAACCGAGGGAGGTCAGGGCGGAGATAGAACAAGCATCATAGAAAGATACCTAAGCCGCTTATTGTCTGAGCCGCTGAATCTGCAGACGTAAACGAGTACGCAATTATAAGCGCAATATGCCCCTAGGAGGAAGCGTACGCCGAGCATGGGGATGTGAATGCTAATGCGTACATCCATGGAGCGAAGCGTTTAGATATCGCGCTGGATCGGGATGATCTCCGAAATAAGCTCTGGATGGGGCACGTAACAAAGTGATCTTTGATTATCTGCATGGTGGAAGGTGGACAGTGCGCAAAGGATGAGAAATAGGATGCAATGAGCTTTAAGGTGTGTGCATGTAGGATGTTCACGATGGGATGCATCGTGTATCCCTGGAAATAAATGTTTAGATATCATGATGGACATACGCAGCAAAGTGATCTCTGATTATTTGCAGGGCGGAGGGTATAAGGTAGAAAGTGTCCGGATGATGAGAAATTTGATGCAAGAACCTTTGAGGAATCTGTATGTGTAATGTTCTCGATGGGATGCTTTGTGCATCGTTGGATATAAATATCCATACTCCACATAGACAACAAAGTGATCCTTGCGAATGGTTGATCCCGGCGAAAGTCTGAAAGTGTCTGAAAGTGTCGAAACGTCGAGGAATCTGATACAACGAGCTACGAGGAACATTCACTTACGATGTTCGCAGAGGTCTATCACTTCGCATCGCAGAAGACGGAATTGAAAATAATGACGCGGAGAGGAAGTGGCTCGTCTTCGATCTACCCGAGGGTAAACGTAATTCTTCCGGTGTGCGATCGCTGGCGATCCTATCGGTGATTCCTCGACGAGCGACTTTTATTAGACAGCGAAATAAATTACAGCCGGCGGGTGAAGAGCTTAATGATTGCAACGAGCTGCAATTCCGTCATATTACTCGATACGACGCGAGCGGCCAGTGGGAACGGGAATTCGCCGTGCGTGTCGCGGGGGCGACGAAATCGCCATTATTTAACAATTCGTGACCGTTTGCTTCAATCTCGGCCCCACTGGCCTCGAAGGCTACCTCGTAGTTGCCTGTTATGGCTCTGGGAGCAATCGACCACGATAACGACCAAATTTTGGGACTCGCTTGTAATCAGAGGGTGAGTTTCGATCAGCCATTTTCTGTTGGAAGGTGAATAATATTTCTCGATCCTAATGCTTTCCTTCCTCGTACAATTTCGCGAGGAAAGTTACATTTTATCTGTTACATGTACAACAAATTCGAATGACTTTAATAAAAATAATAAACGCAACCGTGTTTACCTTTTCTTTCGTTCTTACGAATATTTCATATCAAATCCCATAGAGTAACATCGCCAAAAGCTACTTCTAACAATCTCGAAGACTATCTCTAAACATCACTCGGGATTGATTCTACAGAGACCCCACAGCGCGATTAGTAATTTTCCTCACTTAAGAATGAAAATGACTCGCATCCAAGGCCTGCATACTTACGCAGCAACGAATAAAGTTTCCGCTAACCCGCTCTCAAGACAACCTCCGAACGTTCCCTCGATTTTCTACCATCGTTCGAAGTCCTAAACGCGAAAAAAAAAAAAGGAACAGCATCGATAATTGGTACATTTGCCCCCGCCCCCTCTGCCGAATAGAAGGAAAATCGTCCAATTTCGATGGATCTGAAATTCCGGTCGCGATTCAAGCCAATTTGTTTCCGCGGAGCGCGCCTCGCGATCTCGACCGTTTCCATTCTCGTTCCCCTTCATCCTCTCCCCCCGTCCCACCGTTTCCTCCACGGTTCTATCTCCGTCTCTTCCTCGTTCACCGAGTTAAATACTCTAATTCGTATTAATGGATGGCCCGCTGCCAGTGGAACGTTTCTAAAGGGGCTCTTCCCAAGCCCCCGAGCCAGAATGGACGCGTTCGCAGAGTACGTTCACACCAATTGACCAGACCTTACCATCGACTGGTGGCCAGGTCTCGCTGGAGGATAGATAGGACATCCTCCTCGACTTTGGAGGCGGGTATCTTCGATTCGACGCGACCCATCGCGACTACGGAGGTCTCTGCGGTCTCGCTTCTCCTGGGAACTGCGGAAAACTGTATTTAACGCGGGAAGAGCCTGTGATCGATACCCCCGGGAGAGACCGAAAACGGGTCATAAAGGAGCCCTGACCGCGAACACGTGGACTTAAGCTCTCCAAGACCCTCCGAACCGGTCTGTCCGACTCTAATTTCCACTCCGACGATCCGAGAAACTTCCGACCGTTGAGCTCCTGGCGAACGGTTGATAACGTTGGAACGAGAGATTTCTATAAAATTGTAGAAATGGAGATGAAACAACTGTTACTGAAAGGGTAAATATATATATTTCTGTGAGAGTGTTACCGATAAATTGCTGAGGTTCTTCCAATGAAAACAAGCCCAAACACGATCCCATTCGGAGCACTTTCTTATACCCGGTGGAACATTTTCACAAATTATTCGAATTACGCGTTATCGAAAGTAGTCCGAATGCTTTTGGTAAACGATCGAGGGTATTCGAAATTTACCTAGACTCTATGCTATTCTAGGAAGTTGAAATGCGATTGATTGTAGAGAGCTGTACAGCTGAGAAAAGAATGAGGAGTATTTAAGTAGTAGAAGATATTGCGCTGCTTGTTTTGAATTAAATTAGTTGTTCCCTCTGCCTCTAATTTCTATCGCGATAATCCAGGAATTTCAAGTTCCGTTGCTCGAATAGAGCTGTTGGTGTACAGCTGATGAAAGAACGAAGGATTTAGGGACTGCAGGGAAATTCCACTCCATTGTTTAAATTAAATTGCTCGCCAACGTGGAATATTCATCTAGCATCTCTGCCTCTAATTTCTACCTCTGATTCTCGGGCAATTTTGAGCTTCGTTGTGCTGCACAATTTACATGCTCTCAAAGTACTCAGCATTAAGCGAATAGTTAATAAGATAGAAAAGAAAAATAAGCTGCAAACAATGTAGAAACCGGGGGAAATAAATGACGAATAATCATTACTCGATGTACCTAATCACTTGAAACTCTCTCAAGTTGTCGACGAGTGGAACATCGAAACATTTATTTGTTAACTTTGTCCTCTATTCTAGATCAATTCAGAAGACACGCGCGATGCGTCCCAGATTCTACAATCACCCTGTACATAGGATGAACCAATCAAGCTGCGTCACACGAGTAACAAGTGCACTCGTGGAGACCAGGAGCATTTGATACCATGAGACACCATGCGCAGGAAGCTTCACGTTTACAAGTGGAAGCGAGGAAAGCGAGATCAATGTTGGACTGCGACCTGGTCCGTTGAACGCATGATTACTTAATCGATAAGGAAGCTTAAAAGGATCCTTATCGTGTTCGTTTCAATTTCAAAATAAATTTGTAAACAACGAAAGTGTAACTCCACGTACATTCCTCGATGACAAATAAAACTGATGGTTCTTTAAAAATTCTCCACCAGTGATTCTTATTGTATAATCCCTCTCCATCTTCTTAATTATACACGTATATCTGAGAGACTCCTACTTCGCCTACGACCCAAATACGTATCGACTCGACTTTCAATTACCAAAATAAAGAAACGATTAGTGCCTAATGTACCTGGGGCTCCGAAAAATCCCAGTAACGAAACGTCTCCGACGAATTCGCTATCGACCAGTTTATTTATTTATTCCACGGTCTATTAGCCCCGAGTTCCCTTTCCCGGCACTGGTGGCCGCGGCCATTGCGTTCGTGGAACTCGGCCGCATGCCGGTCGAATCGCGGCGCGACCGATTGGCTCGCCTATGCGTGGGCATCCAGTAGCGACGCATGTGGCAACGACAAGTGAATTCAGCATGGGTCGCTCGTATTTCTCCTCTGGAACGTGACTTTATTTCTGTCCGAGGAAGGCCGCTTCCCTGGCCCGCGCGTGGTCGTGATCGTCATTCCAACAGGACGTATCGGTTCCGACACTTTTTGGAAAGAAAGCTCCGGGGGAGCCGGCCGTAACGGACGCCCGACAAACAATGCGCATCCGCCCGTGCGGCTTTTACGACAATGCGATAATACGTGGAACGAATATACACCTTTCCTTGGCGGTGAACTGGGTTCTGCTCGGCCAGAACGGTGCGATTGGCGCGGAGTTTAAGTTAGAACACGATTCCGATGGATACAGATTGATACTTCAATTTGTGTTTAATAGACGTGCATCGACTAAGCATGGATTCGAACCATCGTTATTGTTATCGATGGATTTGTGAGATTTTTCTGTTGAAAATGAGCCCGGGCACGACCTCATTCGGAGTACTTTTGATAACGCGCAATTCGAATAATTTGTAAAAATGTTTCACCGGGTATAAGTAAAGTACTCCGAATGAGGTCGTGTTTGGGCTCGTTTTCATTGGAAGAACCTCAGCAATTTATTGGTAACACTCTCACAAAAATATATTTATGAAAATGTTATTTTTACTACCAATTATTTGAATCTACTCCTATAACAAACAACACGCACCTACATTAAATAACGTCGAGAGACAGTAATGACCCCGACAGTGGTAAGAATATCGTTGTATCGAGAGCCGATTCTGTACACCTGACTCCCGAGAAATCCAGCTTCCGAGGAAGAATTAAGACACTGTTCGCATCAGAAGCGAACGTACGCGGCTCGAAGATTGCTATTCCAATGCTCGAACAGTCTTTCCGTGTTCGTTAACGCGGTCTTTGGCATCGCGGAGACGAGGACGGCCGCTCGGGAGATTATTTTTTCATCGAACGGGAGCGAAGCTGCATATCCGTCAATGAGACGCGCATCGTATATTTATGAGGCTGCTATATCCATCTCCGTGGCTCGTCCGACGCGTTGGTTTCTTCGCGGGAGCGGAGCCGTTGCGTTGGAAATAACTAACATTAATCATTCTTACGTGTTCGCGAGTTAAGTTTCTTCCTGCCATTGCAGGGGCGACGCGAACCCCCCACGTAATTCGTATTCCACCCTACCGCGGTCCGTGGTCTATTTTTATTTTCGCTCCTCGAGGATCCTACGCAGAGTCCAAGATATTTCAAACTAGACGCTAAAATTACGAAAGCGAAACCGAGGGAACGTGGAAGCTTGTCCAATGGCTCGGGAGGATCTCGAGGCAATAAATTAACCGGTGCGAATTTTTCTAATTTTCTGGAGAATCCAAAGAAAACTTGTCGATTGTTTTCTTTCGTTGAATTTTGGTTGGTGGTGTTGGTAAATCGTAGAGATCAAGTGAAGTCTCCAAGGTTCCAAGTACAAGTTCTACGTAGAAAATTATTTTCTGCGAGCTCGTTCGAAATTCATCGAAGCTGCTTGCCCTATAAATAAGATGCTAGCTTCTGGAAGTAAAGGTTTTGCTACTTAGACTGTAAAGAACGCCAAGAACCTTGAATAATAAAATAGCAGCGACTTACGACGACTTGCAAATGAAACATTTTTATTTTAATTGTAGCATCCTTATTTTAACCGTTCCAGAAGCTTATAGGGATTCATCGGGTGGCAACCAGCTACTCACGGACACTTTCCAGCTATTTCTATTTTTCAGCGGGGTACGGAGGCAATAACAGCCTCGCGACGAGCGGCGATAATCCTGGAATACGGACCCGAGGAGCTGAAATTATTTCGGCTCGTTTAACGGATTAACCTTATCGCGGCGAGGAGGAATTTTTCCTTGCGCGAGCTGCTTGGGAATTATTTATCGGAGCTCCTTTCGCGATCGAGCCCGTTCCTGTTAGCAGCGATAATTTAAACTTCCCTTGGTCCATGTTCGATTCCGTTTTACGACGGTTCTCTTTGTTTAATTTATTTTCCGCTGCTCCATTTTCTCTCTGCTTTACTTATTCAGGTCTTTCTACGCCTTCTGCGTTCGATTTTCACCGCATTTCTCGGCTCTTTCGTGTTCTCTTTGCTACTTTATTCCTGGTTTTTATCTCGGACCCGTTGTATCCCTTCGACATTTCGTAATAACTCAAGGATCTTCTGTCTGATATAAACACTTTCTACCTCCTTTCCACTCTTCATACGAAGAGTCTTGTGATTAAGAGATAACTCTTAACAAACCATTTAACCATGTTCGTGCTACGTATTCCCCTCGTTTGTTTCAATTTGACATGTAATAGGTAACATTTACCCTTCGCTCTGTCTATTTGCCGCACTACCCCGTGTCTTACTTTCTCGCTGCTCCTCCCACCGTGTTCCTTTCTACTCTATTTACTTTAGAGACAGCTTCTCTTTCGCCTCCTTCCTCTGTGTTTGCCAGTACCCGTCTCACCACCTTCTCGCTGTCGCTGGGGTATCTCACGCAACGCGCAAGCTCATTCACGTCGTACCCAACCGTATCCTTCTCGACAGTCGGGCGCTCCAAAGAACGTCCTTATCTACTGCAGACGGTATTGATTCCAGGCCACGCAGAATGGGCCAGAATCTGCTCGTACGACGCCAAAAATAATTGACTGATATCGCGGAAATCCTCGACAAACATTGCGGAAGTATGAATGCAATAAAAAACAAAAATACTTTCTACGTATATCTTTGCGAAAATATTATCGATACATCGATGAGGTTCTTCCAAAGAAAACGAGTCCAAACACGACCCCATTCGAACTACTTCGCTTATACACGGTGAGACATTTTTACGAATAACTTGATTCGCGTGGTGTTAAATGTAGTCCGAACGAGGTCGTGTTTGGGCTCGTTTTCAACGAGAGGAGCTCACGAATTCGTTGGTAATGTTTCCACGAATTTACCGTGACGAATGTGCAAATTTCATTTATAAAATATCTCGCTCTTGCGCGAAATAGCTATCCACTATTTCTCTCCGCGCAGCTTCCTCCATCGAAATCGTTTAATTACTTCTGTCGTGGTCGAAACGAATCCTGACCAACCGTGCCAAGCCGCGAAATGGACCAGCCATGCTTCTCTTTTCTCAGCCGCAACAGGAAATGAGGCCTCTGTCTCCCGGGGCGAACGAAATAGAAACGAAAGATCGCGACACGCCAGGAAATTGAAAAATCTCGTCCCGCCAGCTTCCGAAAACTCCAACGAAATTTTCCTTCCAGTCGAACGACGCTGTCCCAGTTTCTTTTATTTACCAGGTTCGCCGTTTGAGTTCCACGCGACTTTCCTCCGACGCGGAAAAGTCTTATCGATCGGTTGTCGCCACAGAGTCTCCTTTGTTCGAACGGCGATTTGTATCTCGATGAATCAGAAGACGAAGATAAAGGTAAACCTCGACCGTCTTGCGCCTTTGCCACGGGCAGATGCAGCAGCAGGCGGTCTCGTTGCTCGCCAGGACGAGTTTCCCTTGGGCTTTTCACCGAGCGCACGAGAGGCTTGCGGAAAATTTGTGGGAAGAGAGGAAGAATCGTTTATAGGGACTATTGGATCGGAACCGGGAGCGGGAATCTCTCTTCTTTTGTCGAATAAGTGATTCATCGAGGCACTCGACGTCTCTTTGTCTAATCCTCCAGCTTGGAATCGACGTCGAACGTGTCTGAGAGTAGAATAACGTTTCCATAGAGCGCAGGCCGATCCCGAATTTGCGCAATTCCTTGAATTATGTTGAGGAGTTTTCACTGGTGAATGGATTTTACTTTCTTTCTTCTCAAGAGCTAACCCAGATGTAACACTGAATTTGTTCGACTCCTTAAAGTACATATATTGGCTGGTGAACGGATTTTCTTTTCGCTTTCTTTGACGATTTTCTGATTTTCTTTCTTCTGTATACTTCGTCTTCATATAACGGAAACTAAGATCGCATGGTACAAAACTTTGTAAACAAAGCAAAATATTCTACGTACATACTCCCGCTTCGACGATTATAACTAGAATCTGAATGTTCTCCAAGAAGCTTGACAACTTTCAATTGTTAAAAATGGCCTCGCGTCAGCCGAGCTATCCGCGAAGAGCACAGAGAACTATTTGCCCCGAACGCGATCGAACAGAATGGAGCGAAACTTGGAAAAGGGAAATGACCCGACGAAATGCCAGCGGTTCCTTTATTTCGTTCGCCTGGATTTTCAACGGGAAACGAATTCGATTAGCGATACCCCCGGCCTCCGTTCCCGACAAACGAACCAACCGACCAGCCAGAACTTTTAATTACTTGTTTGCGATATCCAGTCGAACAACGCGATACGCTCGAAGTCGAGTTTAATTTTCGGTGGACGTTCCAACCCCGGCGCCCGCTCTTTCTTCCGCTCGTCCTTTGTCCACTTGAGAGAGGGAGGGCACTTTTCTTTCTGGGCTCTCTCTCTCTTTTTTTTTTTTTTTTTTTTACACCGACGGGTTAACGAGAAAACTTTCGAGGCTTTGTCGAATATTCAGTGTTGCCGTGCGGACATAATAAACAACGTTGGCTTCTGGAGAACTTTCGGCGACGTTATCGAATTCGATAACAAGATACCCTGGCTCGCGACTGCGCTGATAACGCGTCGACTGTTATCGGTTGGACGTTTCGTTTCTTTAAGGGGACGAGGAAGCGTCTTAAACTGTTGTTCGAGGAGGACATTGTATCTCGCGGAGGATGAGTTGGGAGACATGGCCATTGTTCTGCGAATAATTGCAAATCTATATTGGACGATCGACTCTTTTTGAGATGGGCGAGGCAATGTGAAAGGGGAGTTTTATTGTTTAGAATAGGTGGCAAGAGTTTAATATGATTCATCCCTTGTCTGGTAGTAACTATGTAATGCTGATGGAACATCCGAGTGCAGTGAATTTGAGCAATGGAGTCCATGCGTGCGGAGCCCGATACTTGAGATCTCAAAGGGTGGAGTCCTTGCGCGTGGACCCCTTTACTTGAGATTTCAAAGCGTGGAGTCCTTGCGTGTGGACTTCGTTACTTGGGAACTCAAAGCACGGAGTCCTTGGGTGTAGACACCGTTAATTAAGATTTCTAAGCGTGGAATCCCTGCGTGTGGACATCGTTAGTTAAGATTTCGAAGCGTGGAGTCTCTGCGTGTGAACCCCTTTACTTGAGATCTCCAAGTGTCGAGTCCTTGCGCGCGGACCTCGTTACTTGAGATCTCAAAGGGTGGAGTTTCCCGCGTGTGGATTCCTAAAGCTCATTACCGTATAAAACAGTACGTAATGAAACAATACACAAAGCAATTCCGAATGAAATACTATCAGCAATTATTTTACGAGCAGTTGAGCCGAACGAAATTCCTATCGATTTCCATTCCGTCCTTTTTCCACTTTACATTCCACTGAAAAATGCTCCATACCTTCGATCGACAACGAAATGGACGGACACGAGTGGATGACTCGCCAGAGAGGAAATCCCGAAGTCGACACGGTTTCTTGAACCGTGAGGGTAGATGCGACCCCTGAATAACCGTTCAGATTACTACGCCGGTATTGTGCTCGAGAAACGAGAGAGTCGGTCTGTGTAAAAAGCGCTTTCTCCTCCGACGGGAAATAAAAATGCTCGCCTGCGGGGGACAATACAACCCCTGTGACATCCTGCGAACGCGTACGACCCTCTTACCATAACAACGGGCTCGGCTAACGAGGGTTAGGTTCGGGAGTTCAACGGAACTCTGTTGCGAGAGTCTTCGTTCTCAATTAAGGAAAGATTTAACCTCTGAATTCCGGTTTACCCCCAAAAATAAAACAAACCCCTAGACTGGTTCATCAAGTATCAAAATATATCGATATTCGTCTCTCATCGAAAGGAAAAAGACATTTTGTCCCTAATAAAATGTCTCTCTTTAAAACTAGCCCGGGGTTAATTAATCTTTACGCTTTTATGTTTCAATCCTTATCATTCCAGGCTCGAGGATGACTCGAATCTACGGTCGTAAAAATTTTATTTTACTCTAGCAAGCCTCTTTACCCTGATATTTTTTCAGTTACGACATATCCTATAAATAGGACACTGGCATCCAAGAGGTATCTAATAATACCGAGACACTAGTACGACATATAGTCTACAACAACAAATGATAGTGCTCTGATCTTCTGCGAAGACTTCTTTGCTCGATTATGGTCGTTAAGATTTCTTACACTATCACGGGTACAGCTATAACTCTACGTTTATTAAAGTATACCTTGCGGAATCTTTACTCGTTTCCACAGCCTTCGAATATTGACAGTTGGCTGAAAGATAAAATATCAAAAGCAACGTCAAAGAAAATCGACTATAATCGAGCGGTTGGGCACCACTGTGGCCCCCGTTGAAAGCATTATCGTTCGCCTGGAGAACTTTTCACCCCTCCCTTGAAAACGGACCCTTTTCCAATGCCTCCCTGGCCCTTCGTTCCTAAATGCTGATCGATTGAAAACCAACGACCCTCCGAAACTGTGAATTTCGCTCGAGAGGAATCGGTGGCGAATTATTCGAACTTCGGGGATTGGCCAATCACTTAAGGACGAAGAGCCGGTCTCGTTGATATTGTAAATAGACACGTGCCCCGAATTGCGAGGAACGATCCTTGATCTCAGCTGGGATACAGTGAAACGTACCGTGTGTCAGGGTCGCGATGTAGTATCGGAAATAATTGTAATAGAAATTAAAATGAAACTATTGGTGCTGAATATATCTAGTCAGAATAGTGAGATTTTCAATATATATTTATACATTTATATTTGTAGAATTGTTTTAGAATGGAATATATACAGATTTTAATTCAGAACAATTCTAATGTGAATTAATATTAAATATTATATAGTCCCTAATCTGTTGGATCAGGCAAGCTTGCGATGCTACATTCGTTCGTTCAAAGTAGTAGGATTTTCAGCAGAAAATATATATGTAAAGAATTATTCGAAACAGAAAGTATCTGGATTTATTTTCCGTAAAGATTATTTGAAATTATTCCAAGCCAGCAATATCCAGAATTACTCTAAATACGCAGCCTCTTCGAGAAGTAAGAAAAAGAAGGTTTTTTACTCGATGTAAAATTCTTACATTCTACAGATAGATACGTCATTCCTTCCGACGAGATATCAACGATTCGCCAAGCGAAACGACCACATGGAATGAAATTCCGTCGACGGAGAAATCTTCGGGGCGTAATACGCGGTGAATAATACGCCTCTTTCCCGCGTCTCCTTATCCGATTTGGAACTTTCGAATCCGTGGAACTTCGGAGTCGAGGTAGGGAAGAACTCGAGTGAGCTCCAGCCTCGAGGAAACGTGGCCTCTACTCGAAACGAAACAAGGGAAGGACGGGGAACGCGCGAAAAGGGGTGGAAATTTATACAAGCGCGAGAAGTTTCGGCGAGAAGCAACGAAATTGTCTCGGAAAATCCGTAAAATCCACGAAATGTCCACTTGCGATATAAATATTGTTGCGACGGTATGAAGATGCCGCACTATAGTTCCGAGATACATCGTCGCGACGGTGTGAAGATGTTCCCGCGCTTCCGGTTGCCAGGAAGCGGCGAACTTTTAAAATAGAAGAGAGCGATTCGAGAGAACTCATTGAGAGAATGACGTTTCGTTATGAGTCTCCAAGATTATCGTTACGTTATCGTTATATTGTTTAAAAGTTATAGTTTGTTAATAAACTTTATATATTTAAATAAAATGAATTCTCGCGCTTCAACCCCCCGGCGCAACAATATAATAAATACAATTTAACGTACTCAATGTTGCATACAGAACTAACAATACTTGACCGAGATGCGTGTATTTTGGTGTTCGACAAAAATTTTCATTTACACGATCGATTTCTTTGCCCCATAGTAACACGTTGAGCGCCACGTCACCCATATATGGGCGACAGTGCTGACAGTGCTTTTCACTCAAGAACAAACAAAATTAATTCTGAATGTTCAGTAACAAAGAAAATAAATTTGAATGAGATTCTTAAACTTCGATGAAGTTGTGAAAATAGATGCCACAGTAAATGTTTGATTATGTAGTTTCCAGTAGTCTGAAAACGAAACTTAATCACAGTAGAAATTTTCAGGAGTATTAATCCGGCAGTCCGCGTGTTAAATGTGGTTCACCTCCCTTAAAAAGTCAGCTTCAGATGTTTCTGTGTGTATTTTCCTCAAAGTATCGTCGATGGAATAACCGAAATTCCGCGATCCTTCGATATCCACCAACGTCACGGACGAGCGCGAATACGGAAGGGCTCCCCTAAAATTTTCCCTCCCCAAATTGCGTCATTCGATGCGCGTCTCGCAGCCGTGACCTATCGAACCGCTTTCCACACTGTTCGATCTGTAAAGCATTCCCGCTTATCAATATCGTATCCCGGCGAGGAAAACGAGCGCTCTGTTCCCAGATGATAAGAAAGTTTACAAAGTAATATCAAGGTTCGCCGGACAATCGAGTCTTTTTTCATTAAACGGGAACGAGTGATTGCGTAAAATCGCGAATTTCGAGTCAATAACGCTCAACCGAATTTGCCAACACCGACGCCCCCGTGCGCACCGTTCGAATTAATTATTGGAAATCGCTGATCGGATTTGAACGCGCAATGGATGCCTCGTTGAACTCGCGATAAAAATAGAATAAGGGAAGAATGTTAACCCCTTGCACTCGAAAACCTTTTGTTTTTTTTTTTTTCAAAGCAATTCTGCGATGTCTTCTGGTAAATAAGAGCGTCATTCTTAACAAAAAAAAAAAAAATGTCAGGAAGCTAGTTGTTTAATTATTAAAATATAGAATAGAGTATATAAAATATAATAAAATATAGAAATACTATGGTAACGTGTTTTTTAAAAAAAAATGTAAGAATTGATTACACTTATTTGTATGAAAATGCAACAGGAACGTACGAATATAGAAAAGAAGTTTCCCTCCGTAACCAACTGGAAGATTCATCAACGAAACCTACCCTGATCGAATAATTTCCATTTCTGAACCATTGATTCACCTAACCTACTTAAACAGACAGAGCTGGGAATTACCTCAACGTTCGCGTTTCTTTGTGAATGGGCGCTGAAAAGTAAACCCGACAATTTTAACTCCCCCCGCACGAAATTCGATAATTATGACTGATAACGCCGCGAGAAAGATATAAACTTGTATCTCCGCCCCAAATGATGGTACTGAATGTTTAATGCCTCCTCGGTATTCCCAGCTCGTCTGAGAGTTGAAAAAATAATACAAGGAAATTTCCCATAACTATCATGGCATTCGATGCACGAAATTCGATATCTGAACTTCGATGGGAGAAAAGTTCTTCGGGAGGGGGCTGACCTACTCCGGTAGCTACACCCTTAATTCTCTTTGGACGATCATCCGTGGAGGGTGACATATTTTCTCGTGATCCGATCACTCTAAAATTTAGTCGACGATGGCTGAATCAGAGGAAGAAAAGAACCGATCGAGGAAATGATACTCGGTGGAGTATACCGAGTCCTCAAAAAATTGGAAGAAGGGGAGTTGGGGTACACTGAATACTCGGAAATTAAAAGAAGAGCATCTGGAGTACCCTGAATCCTCAAAAATTGAAAGAAGGGGAGTTGGGGTACACTGAATACTCAGAAATTAAAAGAAAAGCATCTGGAGTACCCCGAGTCCTCAGAAATTGGGAAAAGGGTAGTTGCAGTACTCTGAATACTCAGAAATTGGAAGAAGGGGAGTTGGAGTGCCCTGAATACTCAGAAATTGGAAGAAAAATTGACTCGAATCTTGAAAACTGCGCATCCACCCAAGGATACCCTCTACAAAGACGCCAACAAAGTCACAAAGCTACCCCCAGAAGATTCGATATATCTAATAGCGGATGTTCTACTCATCTATTCCAAGTTCATGGCGCCCCTTAACATTCCGAGATCCTTCAGCAGCCAATTAGATTCCAAGTTCCTATGAAACGATGGGGAAGAGAAATTTCTCAGCTCGAGATGAAGAAAGAGAGGCATCCATCCATGACCTTTCCGCGGGCTGGGCGTCCTTCGATTATTTCGGCGTCGGCGTCGTACGTTTTCTAAGCGGACAATAAATGGAACGTGGTCTTCGTGGCTGGTTTTCGCAGGTCCGCTAGTAGGGTAGCCGCGGATACGAGGGGATTTGCGCCGAGTGATTTTGGCACTGTGCCATCCTCTCGCTACAAAGGCCTGCTCTCGAGCGTGGCCACTGTTCCGGGAGGGGTTACACAAAATCAGGGACGACTCTACGCGAACCGGCCACCCTATAGAGACGCCTCTTTGCGAGAGAAATTTAAAAAAAAATGAACGACGAACACAGGTTTACGATTTTTGGTGTACACGGGATTTTTTTGGATGTCGACAAGGACAGGATTTCACGATTTTATTAAATTACGTTCATACTTAATACGAGTAAGTATTTTCGAAATTAATAAACAGGATCATCATATTTGATATGGTCAGGAACATTTAGAACTGCAATATTTAATACTCATCTGAATTTTAAAAATAAATAACGAAAACAGAATAATCATATCCAATATATATATGTATAACCTTTGAATGGTACCTCCTTGTATCTTTTTAATAGCAAATAATACACTAACTAGTTGCAAAAAGTGAAAAATATTTGACGAGTAAACGAAAACTGACTGACAATGAGTCCAAGTTGCACGGAGGTGCCGGTAACCCTAACTCCGAGTATGTTCGCGACGCGGGACCGGCCTCGAAGCGTTCCCCAGCCGTATTGCGACCCTAACCTCCAAATCGGCTGGTCCGTGTCCCCCCTGCACGAACAAAAACGGGTGTTGCAGCGCCGCCAATGATTTTGGCCGTGTTTGGCGCTTGCGTGCCCCGATTTTCGCTCCCGTACAGCTACGCCAATGCGATTTTTCCTATCGACGATCTGGGTCGTCGGGCATGATCGGAAGGAACACTAGGAAAACGACAACCTAAATTTGGCGCGGTCGTTCCACGCGCTAGGGAGCCGACAATTAAAAATTGACATCGTTCCAGGCTCGATTCGACGTTTACTTGCAACAGTGGGGATCGAGTTAACGAAATAAATAAATTAAATTTTAATTCTAAGCATTTACGCACTTCGGCAGGTAAGAAGGATACTTTCGACTCGAACAGAGCTGTCAAAAAATTGATTTAAAGCTACTGCACACTCAGAAGTTTATCCTTCAAGGCTATAATAAAGGATTCAACGTCAGGGCACGGCGGGTACACGAACTAATGGCGCCACAGTCATTCCAGGTGGCGCCACTAGTCTCCCTACTAGTCCACTATAAAACCAATCATTAATAATTTAATGCAGAAGTCCATAGATACTGACCCAGAGAGTTACATGTTTCGATTCCGTGAGGCAGAGTCGCGTCAGCGAGAAAGTTTCGGCTGACAGCTTTTTCTTCTTTTTTTTTTTTTTTTTTTTAAACTCGAGTACTGTTTTACTGGTATCCCCGACGTGTTTCGTGAGAGCAACAGCGGCAGCGGATTACAAGGGTTTAAGACGTATATACGAGCTCGTAAAACCGCGAACGCACAATGTCGCAGATGTTGCGCGGCGGGTGTGCGGAGATTTACGCGTCGCCGCGTTCTCACTCGGCGAATTTAATTACACGCGAGGAGAGAGGCTGCTTATTTTTAGCGTGAAAATGCTGGGTTCGATTCCACCGAGGTCTCCTTCAAAGGAACATCGCGGAAGAACCGAATAGGTGATGTTTGGGATTTTTTTCAGTGAGAACTACGCGGTCGATCACAATTGAACTTGCTGGGTTTGTTGGTGTACTCGTGGAGAGGGCGTATACATTTTTTGGTGCAATTTGGTATGGAAAGGTATAGGGAGATTTGGTATAGGGAGGTACTTTGGTATCGTGGCTGGAGTGATGGAGAATTTAATAAGAATTTTTTGGAAATTATATTTCAAGTCACTTGAGGCTCTATGGTAACATAACAAGCCTCCCGCTCTCCCATGAATGTTTATACTTTAAGCTACAAGTATCTTAAATTCATCACGAGGGAAATATTAATGCAGCCTAGTAGCAAAATGGTGAAGTATCTCGCAATACTGAACTATAAAAATGTGCGCACAAGAAAATAATATCAATCCGAGTGCGTCTCAATAAATTTCGTGTAATGAAACTATCCAAATAGCAGCAAAAATCTTGCTAATTTATAAAAAGATACTACCAACAAGTCGACCTCGGATCGTGTAGAAAATCGCCCTCAGTCCATTTAACAAGATGCATCGAGATTGCGATTCGCGTGGTGCCAGAAGTGGTTGAAAAATTACGCGGTTTCCTTCTCAATGTCGCGTGCGCGATCAGCCAACAAATTCCATTGAAACGGGCGACTGTATCTGCGTTGAAATCACCGCGGGTACCTGTTAACGCGAGCCCAGGATCGAAGGTACGAGGCACGACTGAGTTTCGCCTAGGTTTGCGCGCGTATTAGAGGATCGTTTCGCGGCTGGCTGCGGTCGATTTCAACGAAAGGTGATGGAGTAGCCCGGCACGAGGCCCGTAAATCTGTCGTCCTTTAGCGAAAGAGGCTAATGATGAAGCCCCCGGAATCGCAAGCTCGTAAACCGGCCAGGCAATCGATGCTAATGCGATGCTAATTAAGTTAACTCAGTCAACAGGTCCGGGGGACGCCTCGGTGCATAGCGCAGGATCGAAACGTTCCTCTCTCGAATCCTTTCTATCTATCGAGGCGATCTACCGGGTCAGGTCTGGATTATTTAGACAGATTTTGATTCGTACGCTGTCAAGTATAACTTCGAATATAATCAGAACCTGGGTCATTTATTTTCCTCAAAATAAAATCGCAAAGATCAGATAAATATTGTACCTTTTTCGCAGGTCTCCGTAATCATTTTTTATATCAATTCAACATTTTAGTATCTCGTAGAATGGACGTTATCCACATTCCCAGTCTAAATTAAATTAAAGGAAAATTTACACGATACCAAGGAATGAAACCTAGACAAAATATTAATAACTACCCCTCCCTTTTCCTGAATACCAAAAGCGGTCACATTCGATCACAGTTCCTGCAAGCAAGGAAGTTCCGTATTGTTATTCAGGATTTACCCATCCCCTCCAGGTTCAGAGATTTCAAAGCAACCCAACTTTGGTCATCAGCTTTCCGATCCAACGTTCGATTCGACTCGACCCAAAGCCCCCTGCCAAAGTTGAACAACCTTAATTCATAAAATCCTGGAGCTGAATGCCGCTGGCGAGGCACGCATTACAAAATACCTTTCATCTCGGAGCGAAGCGGCGGTGCGCATCGCTCACCGGGATTAAAAGCAATTGGTCGCTATCAAAGGAAACCAACCCAATGGAATTTAGGCACCATGCCGAGAAAACACTTCCTCGACATGGAATTATAACAATGACGATGTTGACGCATTTATTACGTCGCAGAGAAGAAACTCGTAGAAGAAATAGAAGGCAATGAGAATTGCCAACTTTGGGGGCCCGTATTTTTTAAACAATTTCGAGAACGGCCGAGCGATGACTTAAACTCCTCTTCTTTTTCCATGGACCACGAGGTGTGCATTCCTATTTTGACCAACCCTTGATATCGAGTCTGTACTAGGCCCCTGTTCAAAGTATGTTACAGTCCATGTGATAGGAGTTCAATAGGAGTTTAATAATTAAAGTTGTGAATTATGAAATTTTCATTAGACTATCGCACGATTCTGTTAAAACTAGAGCACATACATGTACAAACAGGGTATGTTTAAGTCATCGCTTTTCCGTTTTCGAAATTGTTAAAAAATTACAGGCCCTCGAAAACTTAATTCTCGTCTATTCCTACTGTTCGCTACAAAAAGAATGTTTACACTCAACGCCTACTAAACGTACAGTTCTAAACTTTTTTCCTTTCAAAACCTAAAGGATCGCTCCCTTCGTCTATCTTTTAATTCCCCTTCCACCCCTGCATCGTCACAATGCACCCTTGCTTCCACAACCCCAAAGGAAACCCTCTGCTCTGAGAATAGGTACGTACACCTTTTCCTAAAGCTCGCACTCTGGCGTCTGAACTCCGAGTAAACTATTCGTCTCGGAACGAGCGTGTCATAACCGGCGTTAGTATCATAAACGCATTATGATGGTTTCGTCGCGAAGTAAACAGCACCACGAGCCAACGACGTGGACGGTCGGAAGACACGGCGACGGATTAACAATGCGCTGAGTCGCGATGCGTGTCGTGACGTCACTTCCGGCCAATCAAAAACCATCAACGCTACGATCAGCGACCGTGCTCGGACGCGTTAAGCGACGTTCACACGCGTCCACCCGCTATAGAGCGCGACGAACGACGAGCAACGACGACGACGAGTCGCAGCTGGATTCCTGTCGTCAATTGGCCGCAACTCGACCACCGGGATGGGAAACGGTCGCGTTGCACGACGACCGTGATTAGCAGAGGCGAATCTAGCATAAAACTTCGGGACTCGAGAAGCTCCGTATTCGTTTTTAAATTCGACCGCTTCGGTGCGTGGTTTTCGCCTGATACTTACTGTCAAATTGTGATCGTCAAACCTTTTCTACATTTTTCTAACTGTAGATAGTAATATTTCGACTCTCATAAAAACCTCGGGTCTGGGTCACTCTAGACCCGTCACTGGTGATTAGGTGCACGGGATTATATGTCACCGATGCGTCGCGCGATCGCTGGATCGCGGTTCGATTACGCGTTACGATCAGGGTCAGGTTTCATGGGCAGTTTCGCTGCAGACTTTACTTTCTCTTTATGCTAATGCCTACGCCTTGTTCGTCTCGGTTATGGAAAATGGTAGACGGTTGAATATGTCGATGGTCTTTGGTAAATAAAAAGGCCGAGTACTCGTAATTTTCCTAGCATTCTTCTCTCTTGCTTTACCTCGCGATGTTCAAAATACTCCTCTCTGAATTTCAAACGTGCCATCATCTTCTCGCCATCGTCTATTTTATTTCCAACAGTTTCGAACGAACGTCAAATTTAATTCTAGAAAAATAGTCTCGGTATGCGCGAGTTGTTATCGACGCGAACGCAAAAAATTGTCTATTGGATGAGCAGGAAAAAAAGACTGGCATCGACGTAAAATAAAACTCGAGACTCGTTCCGCTGGATTTCCCAGTTGCCACGGCTAGGAAGAAAAGCCAGCGTATCCGCGAGGAAAAGCTGTGTAGCGTTAGGCACATGCACGCCATCGGTTCCCCGGGGAGCTTGAAACATCAACAAATTACGACTTCCAGACTACCGAACCGGCCAGCGGGCTATAACGAGCTCGCTTCCGGTCGATCGATCGACCTCGTCCTCCTCGGCTGACGTATTAAACCGTCTGCTAATTGACGCTGTCGTTGGACAATTTTCAAAACATTTTTCTCGCGTATTAAATTGTTATCGCTGATTAGAAGGAATCGGAACGACTGGAATTGGAAACGTATGCAAATGGAGAAGGGAACCCTTGCTCTCGAGCACAAACACGACGGGGTGGTATCCCTTTGCGAAGGGTCCGCTTCGCCACGGGAGAGCTACCAAGTGGCAACTGTCGAAAGAGGGCCATTCGAAGGTTCGTTTCGAGGTAGGAGTTCCACTGGTGGCGATGGAGGGGTGGTTCAGGGGTTGTAAGAAGACCACGTGGTTCGTGAGGATTAAACGAAGGGCACTTAGGGGACCATCGAGTAGTTTAAATTGAATAAACGATTTTAAAAATGATTTTAAACATGAATTTCGTCGTGTGCAGTAGCTCGAGAAATTTAAATAAAATACATTTCGAAAAGTGTGACGAATGTTTGTCGAGATTGCAGTTTCTATTGAGCAAATGAGAATTTTTCCATTGTTTTTCATCGGTTACTAAACAGACGTCACGCGAAAGACGTCCAAAGGGGGTGAAAAATAGCTCCAAGTCATCCAATTTCCGCGAGGTTAACGCGATCCTCGGCGGTTGGTCGTTTAAACAAAGCGGTAAAAAAGCCTCTGCGCTCGGGCCTGCGGTTAGAAATGACGGGTTTCGTCGAACACTCTGGAAGCTGAGGGAGCTTACGACAGAATGTCGTTACACCCAATTAGCTTCATTAACGGCCTTGAGAGGCGCGCGAGCGAGGCCCGAAGAGGTTACAAACGGCGGAAAAATTAGCAATCATCTACAGCGAATATTATAACACCCAAATAACGATATTCCAATAATTACATTCAAATAGTAACATTTCAAAACTAATACACAGAGCATAGAAACACTCTCGTGTAACTTAAGACTCCAAGAGTCGTTTTTGGGGATTATTTTTCAACGAGAACTACACGGTCGATTCTAATCAAACTTTCTGTGCTTGTTAGCATACTCATGGAGAGGTTTCATGAATTTTTTGGGACAATTCGTACGAGTAATGTATGAATCACTGACTATACTTTGGTACCGTAGCTGGATAGATGGACAGTCAGCGCGTTTCGTACGAATCTTTTAGGAATTTAACTTTCAATATTTGAATTATTCAAACAGCCTTACATATGCGTCTCGAATTGGATGCTGAGTCGAATGATCGCGTGATCGAAAACGCGAGCGTGATTTAATGATTCCGCGGACTTAATTAGGGAGACGGATGTTTGGAAGTGATCACGGCAGCATGAAGTAAAACCATGTATAATTAAACTTTACATTAATTATGACGGGAACGGAGGATTTCGGTTCGAGGATCTCGAACGTTAATAATGATCGAGGCAATCTATTTGTTTTCCTTTTTTTTTTTTTTTTATTAATGCCGAACACGTAGGAGCGTGTAGCAATTACGGAACGACGCTCCTCGCGATCGGGATTCCAATAAAACAACAACCGGTTCGACTTAATATTTCTTATGAATAGTAACCGTACGATCCGTACGTAACGGGCACAAATATTGGATAAAGTACTCCGAGTTAAGAATTCAAATCCAACGCGAACGGTATTTCTTATAGGCAAACAGGAGGATACTTTTAATTACTTTTTCTAAATATAAAATACGAGACGGAATATCATTGGAATCAGAGATAATTTATACGTTTCAATAACCGTAATAACCTTCTACTCGTGGAACATAATTGGATCGCATAATTTTAAACTGTAATTTCTATTTTGAACAAGCAATGCACCCAGGTAGATGTTTATTTATTGATCTAGTAAATTTTCCACGCGCCATTCAGTCGGTCAACAAATGTTTCTGCATCGCTCGCAAGACGTAACTCGAACGTTTAGCAAAAATATTTATCCTCTATTCCTTATTCGAGATGGTAATTAATCTCCGGTGTAAATGAATGTTTCCAGACTCGGCGGAAACCGCGGAAACAAAAATATTCGAGATTAAGAATCTTAACCGGTAATAATAATATATAGAAATACGCGTCAACGTTGCGGAAATAAAATGTCCGAGATCCAGGATCTCAGATAACCACTCGCTGGTATTTTTAATGATATCGATTAGATGGTTGTTATTGTTACACAATGTGCAACGTTCAGGTTAGGCGTGTATACGAGACAATGCTAAAACAGTGGGCTCCTCCGAGGCATTTTTTCTACCATTCCCAGAGGCGGTTCTTTTCGCTCCTCGAATCTAGGCTTCCGAGAAACAAATGGGTTTAATTCATGCATGGTCGGTTAGGTTCGACCGAGATTGCTCCGATACTGGCCACTGTGGAACAGAAACTCGTCCGAGGCTAGTTTCTTCCTCGTGGATTATTTCCAATGACGAAACCTAACTCTCCAGTCAGACTTTTACCGAGAATAAGTTAATAAACGAAATTTTCGATGTTGGAATAATTTTCAAGCATTGGAGAAAGTATTTCTATAACCAGTAAACGGATGGTAAATTTTATTATGAAAAGGAGAAGATATTAATGAAAATGAGAAAACAGTCTTAGTACGATATTTGACAATGTTTGGATCATCAAAGTGATTTATAACTCGCTACTCATCCTGCTACCGTTGAAAAAGTGTTTTAACCAACAAGAAATAAAATATTCCCCCTTTGTTTTCGTTTCATCCAGTGATCCCCAAAGAATCAAACCTGCTTCCTAAAAGCCGCTTCTTCCTAACGTAATTTTCTTCCTCGGAAGTTTCCCACCGAAACAATCCTCACTTTCAACCACGAAAAAATCATCTCTCATTTCAATGCACAAAAGCCTACACCATCCAAATAATTCCTACCGAAGAAGCCTCGTGAAATTCGGTCTAAACGAGTAGATAAAACATACCAATAATTTTGTCTCGACCATTACCAGTAGCCCAAGTCCTTCGAAAACACCTTCATCCCTATCCCAATTTCTCGTCACCTCAAGTTTCCCGTTTTTTTCGCCTCGGCACGACTTTGGTCGAAGTTTGAATAATTCATCCTCGGCGGCGAGGCGTCTCATTGGCTGTCTCTGCGAACGTGGTGCTCATCGCGCATGCTCGCCGGCTGGCAGGCTAATAAGGTACGCTTATGGTGTGCACATGGCGTGACGGAACGAGCGTCGGGGTACGACAGACAAAAAGGGCGTGTTTGGTAGTCCAGCCAGGATACAAATCGTCGGTTTAAACTTCGCGACGATAGAAATTCCTCCTTTCGTCGCTTCAATGAATTCCTCGTTTGAATAATATTCTTGCTTTGGTAGTCGACATTTTGTTCACCGAGGGAGGCTTTCTTCTGTTGGAACTCTTTGTGCCGATAAGAGGAGCCTTGGCTGCGATCAAAGACGAGGAAGACGTTGGCATATCAAAGACTCTTAGGTATATTCGTGTCTCCTGATATCGCGGATCGCACGGGAGTCTCTAAAACGTCTCCTCTCCCTTGCGTGGTACCAGTGAGCTCTTCTGCTGTGGAAAGTCTAGATTTGTGTCTGGAATCTAATCTCTCCACCCCCATCCCTATCCGCGACACAATTCCTCCTGGATAAATAAATCTAAAAATCTAATAAATCTAAAAACCCTCAGAAACGTCCTATTCGTACATCTATCTCCCCACAAATACTGACTAAACAATCCCAATCTTTCTTTCTACTAAAAAATTTAAACCTCGTGGTCTAACGACACACCAGTTCTACCCAGAAAACGAGAACGAGAACGATTTCAAAGTCGACAGCATCGAGCACAAAGCTGCGCGGGAAGATGCGACTCGGCAGGATGAGAATTTTGACGTTCATCCTCCTCGAGATTTATTGTGCCGTCCCACGCGAAAGCAACGTCGCGGGAATGGTCGTAGGGGGTGGTTCTCGATCGAACGTGACGGTATCGTTCGCGCCGGGACCCCGAATAAAAATCTAGGAGCGTGTCCCGGCTCGAAAACAATATCTGGCCGAGAGGAGACGCTCGGACGGGAAAGTTCGGAATTGGTGCACGTCGGTGCCAGATGTTACGTAGCGGCGTCGACGAGGGAGATAAAAACCGAAACGCGTCCCTCCGTGGGACGGCCGTCCGAAAGACAAACGCGCACAGCTGCCGGTTCCTAACAGAAAACTTACAGTCTCCGCCACATGTTCCCACAATTATTTTCCCTGTGACACGGGGAGGATTCGATCCTCTCGAAGGTCGACGCGGCTCCTGGACTGAGTCTAGCTCGCAGATAAAGGATGTCGATCTTCGTTTTTGACTTTAGAGTATTCGCTAACTAGATACCAGTCTTAATTGCAACTGATTCTGTACAATTTATATTGTCGTTGCTTCTTGAAGAGACATCGGTGGAATTTTATGGGCAATATTATATACACGCAACTTTAACATTGCTTTTCTTGACATGGCGACTGCCATGAATTATTTATATTGAAAAAAATCCCTCTAGCTTGGATGAATATATATATATATATATATAAATTCAAGTATAAAGTTTAAGATTGATGTATCGATCCCCTGAAAGAATGTGCCAACATGAAAATTGAGGAAACGGTTATCTGTGTCTGGGATAGGCACCCAGGTACAGGTTCGAATACAAAGGAAATCCCGACACTGTATGTAGGATAAAATAGAAACCTCGATTCGAGGTTGCACGCTCGAGCAACGGGACCTCGCGAGATCATCGTGCAAAGGCAGTGGTCGATGCATTCGAGTAACGGTTAACCAATAAATTTTGCCAGAACGGCGTGACTCACGGTATCGAACAGGTAGATCGGGCCTCTACCTGAGGTCGACTGGACACTTACCTGAAACAGAGAAAACGGAATATAGATTAGTCGAGAACGCGTTGCGCAGCACGAGTAAACGGTAGATCGCACCGATTTCGTTCATTTATTTTAGTGCTCATTCACGCCTTTGATTATTGACCATTTATTATCCACAACGTGCATAACAGTTTTTATCTTGACGGATAAGTGTAATCGAAAATTGTAAAAATTGCCTCAAAAAAGCATTTACGATATCATGTATCACGAGTTCCAAAGAAAAACAGATAAAGAGTCTTTGTATCAGAGTTTTGACTTTGACTTTGAATATACACCCAAGTCGCCCATTCACCCTTTTCAAAATTCCCCGACTAAAACTATCCCTACTTCCACCCATTCGTCAAGTATTTACCCTCCGTGTCAATAGCTACGAAAACCTCGAGGTACCAATTCCACGTTTCCTTCTTTCAGGCACCCGTTTAACGAGCTTCCACATATTTGGATAAGAGTTTCGTCCGTGACGAGTAAATACCCGGTGAAAAGTGAAACGGCGGAGCTGAAAGACAGCCGCAGAGTGAATAACCCGTCGCAGCCGATAACCTTAATTATCACGATCTTAATGACCCGCGACCGGCGTATCGCGCGCGCACACGTCCGTGGGTTTGTCCGTCGTTGCTCCGGGGCCGGCCTGGAGAACTCAATTTGGCAGAACTCCAAGCTACGTCGAAGCTGGCGGGCCGCAGAAGTGACTCGTCCCTCCCAACGGCGAACACAAGCCACCCCGAAACGGGAATAGCCGTGCTATTTCTGCGGCCCGTCCCCCTCCCGTCGAGACTATCGTCCGCGAAACTCGTTTCGGGATGGAAGGACATTTTTCGTCGTGTTTACCAGACGAGTCTGGATCGATCTATCGCGAAACGAAACTCGGTCCCGTGACAAAAACGCCGGCAC
Organism: Hylaeus anthracinus; assembly: GCF_026225885.1. NCBI lineage: Eukaryota > Metazoa > Arthropoda > Insecta > Hymenoptera > Colletidae > Hylaeus > Hylaeus anthracinus. The sequence continues at coordinate 6,328,346 of NW_026534349.1, forward strand.
CCTCTCGGGTCTTGCCTCGGTAAACAACCCTTTTTGCCGCGAGAAATTAGTCGCTGGAAGGGATGACGGGGAGGGGCAGAGAAGCGGGAGAGAAGGGAGGAAGTAAAAAGGGAGTGTATGGAGTACTGTTCTAAAAAAGGGGGTGCTTCGCAATTAGAGAGAGAATGGGAGAAGAGAAGATTTTAATTCAGAAAAATGAGAGATGACTAAATAGATCACCGAAGCTTGCAAAGCTGTGGTGTCGGAAACAGAAATATTCTATGCAGAAGTGTTTCTAAAAGGGGGCCACTACCCCCAGGGTTAGGAAGTTTGTGCAACAGTTCTAAAAAAGGGGGTGCTTCGCAATTAGAGAGAGAGAGAGAATGGGAGAAGAGAAGATTTTAATTCAGAGAAATGGGAGATGACTAAATAGATCACCGAAGCTTGCAAAGCTGTGGTGTCGGAAACAGAAATATTCTGCGCAGAAGTGTTTCTAAAAGGGGGCCCAGGACCCCTAGGACCCCTAATAGCCCTAGGAACTCTACAATCTAAAGAAGAAAATTTCCAACACAGTAAGTGTCCTAAATTGAAAATGAGATATAATAACAGAACATATTCTGTTTGTGGAATTCAACATGTCTTGGGTCTGTATATTAATGCTACATTGTGAAAACTTGTCACGAAAGTAGCAAAACGTCGAGCGCCTGGAGAGATTTACTGCGTCACTAAACCGCCGAGGATCTACCGGGATTTACTCTGATCTTTCGAGGTGTTTCATCTACCCACATACCTCCACTTTGTTGCTTTCATTCCTGTTCGACGTAACGTACACCCTTTCCCTCGTAAATTACCTTTTCGCAGCAATGTTACTCGTCGCATGCATGTCGTAGGAAATGTTTACCAATAGCGAAGTAACCCTTTCCAAACTCGAGCTAACTTATGACGCACATGTAGGAGAGGGGAAATCTAAGCCAAGCGGGACCATGGTGTCCCGGAATCATCTTCCCTGGCGTCTAGCCAGGAACCTTATCGAGGAAAGGGCTGTAATCAGGCGAAATCGAATTCTACGAGCGGGAGTCTCGTATTTGCAGCGATCGCGAGAGAAAACAAACAAGCAAAGCAGTTTCGTGGCCGCAGCGAACGATCGTTAACCTAAACGCATCGCCACGCAGTTTGTTGAACACCGCCGAGGGGATTTCCCTGGGAAATCCTTAAATCTAATTTAACGAGGCGGGCTTGGATTAGGGGGATTAGAACGGAATCGTCGGAGTTATGATCCGCTGATGGATTCCGTTCGTTCATCGTTCGGTGGAAGAACGACGACTGAGGACAGTCGCTCTAATTTAAGGAAATAACGCGATGGTGGAAAGAAATGTAATCGCGATAGCAGTTTTTCTTTAGGTCTTCGTTGGAAAGTAAAGATTATTTTGTTTACTTAACGAGGAAGTTTTTACTTCTTTTTTTTTCTATAATTGTTCGGGGGTAGCTGTATAATATACAATGGATAATATCTTTGTTCATTTAAGAGTACCTAATAATTTTAGTTAGTCCGACGATTGTTATTTTTATGTAACATAAATGTACATTAGAAATATAATACTAAAATTATATAATAAAATGAATTTATGTTTTACGTCTTTCGAATCTGTTCCTTTAGAATGTTTACGTGGAATATCGTGAATTTTTATTAAAACATGTTCGATCTTGTATTTTTACGCCGATTGAAAGCTTTGATTCCGTTTCACGTTCGAACAACCCCCCGGGGTCTGTATCGTGATTTTACTTCAAACAGTTTGATCAAACTGCGCGCAAGCTCTTTGTTTTTTATTATATTGTAGATTCCATATTATTCGTACGAAATTCCTGACGTCGAGGCCGCGCGTGTATTTCAGCGTCGCCGCGACGGACCAGCGGCAATGCGCTTTTATTGCAAAACTGGTACGTTCGATATCAAGCACGAATTAAAATAAAACTGAACACGGTAAAATATGATGGCGTTGCCAACCCCGACGGAGCGGCACAAAGGATTCGCTCGTATTCATGGAACAACCTCTATTCATTATTCCCAACGAAACGCTAAAAACCCGGGAAAAATCGCCGGCCGCTCGCCACATTATTCGGCCTCAATTTATTCACTCAATCTTCACCGGACCCGTTCAAAATTCTCACCGGTTAGAATAATCGTGCCAGGGTTGTACGAAAACATGGTTTCCTGGACAAAAGAAGCTTGGAACCTCGTGTAATAATATAATTAAAAGTTCGTATCGAAGGCGACAATTGTCGGATACTTTTAAGGGGGTGCAAAGACTTTTCAAGAATTTTATTAAATATTTTGAAGATTTAATTAAATATTTTGATGGAAGGGGTGATTTTGGAACAGAAATATTGAACTTGTATTTGTAAATTATTTCCAAGCAAGATCGTTTAAAACAAAAATTATACAAGTTCCATACTTCTGCTGCGAAATTGTAGCAAAATTCAAGAATTTCTTTTCAAAACAACGAGTACATTTACAGAGCATTGTGTTTGTAACTTATTTCCAAGGAAGACCTTTTTAAAAAGATTACAGGATACTTTGTAAAATTACTCTTTGCTCTGAAAAGAAATTCTTGAATTTTGCTGCCCCCTTACGTCGACCAAATCCATCCCTTTCGATTGGGATTCTCTTCGGAGGGTATGTTCCAGTGCGATGATAATAGTCCAAATTCCGCACAGTTCAGTTTAATTTTAGCCAGGGCTCGCTTCACGCGAGAAGACAAAATGCAAAATAAGTCAACAATCAGCGAACCCGAGTGGGCCATTCCTGGGTTATCTTTCGGATCGCGGTGTTTCGCGGTAAAGAGATGGCGTATCGTCGCTTTTTGGCACAGGGCCACCGGTTTCCCTTATCGGGACGAAGACGTAGCTCCGATTTTCAATTTCGAGTCCCAGGTTCGTCCGTGACCGCGTCTACTGGGAGCTAGATAAGAGTCGCGGGCGCGATGTTAGCCTCCGTGGCTCAGGTTTTATCAATGAACCTTTGAGTCGGCCGAGGTCGGGCGCGATCCTGGTCGTCGGTGTGTCCACGAATCCACGCGCGGCGAGTATTTTATATCCGCGAGAGTTACGAGAACCGGTGGCGGAGCCAGTACATACTGGGTGTTCGAGAAAACATTGATTTCTCCTCGAACCACGATTACGAAAATATTTCAATTTTTATAGAACGATTACTTTTCGAGGAAAAATTCTTATTTCAGGAAGACGCCAGGTATAGACACTCTTGCGTTAATTTCCGAAAACTAGAATTTCAATAAACGAGGAATAAATTAATTTTGGCGAGAATTTTCTGGCTTCGACGTTTTATGCGGTTAAACAAAAGGAAGAATACAAATGAAAATGTGCAATGGTAACGTATACAGATTCGGAAGAGTAAGTTCGAAACGTAACTAAATAACAGCGATACACTAAAATTGTTGACTGCACCGCGATAGAAAGAAATCATTTGCCCTTCGTAAATAAGTTGCCTGCTGCACCGAGCAACAATTCGAAGCTACGAAATAACGAACGGAATCCAGTGTCCTAATTTCCTAATTCGCCATTCGAATTGCACGTTCCCCGGTCCTCATCGTTCGTATTCCTTCACGTGTTTTGATTTCGTATCTGGGATGTCGTTGTTCCGCAGCTGTTGCGCGAGTTCAACTCGTAATTGCTTCAAATTGCCGAGTAATCGTTGCGAATTACGTGTGCCGCGAACGGCTGAAGTTACACCACGTACGAAAAAGAAGAAAAGAAACGAAAAAGACAAAAAAGAAAAAAAAAAGAAATGAACGAAACGAACGCGCAATAAAATCTTCGTAATCAAGGGACGTCGACAAATCCGCCACGTAACGTTTGATTGGTAATTTAATAGCGATGTGCTTTTCATCGGACAACCGACGAGTAACGCGGGGCAAATTGCACGTTTCTTTTTCCGGGAAAGTGTAAACACAACGACAACCACGACGATGGCGCGGATTGAATAATTACTTAATTGCGGAGTTTAATTTCACGCGTCCCGTTTCGGGGAAAACACCGTTCGAAGTGGACGAAACGAGTCGCAGGAAACGTCCGTCACTTTGGTTGGCTGAATTAAGCGCAAGACAATGAACAGTCGACTCTAGTCATTGCGAGTGGTTCGTTTATTATTTCTGTCTAGAAGTAATTATATCTCTACCGAAAGAAAAGTGCAGGGAACTCTGTTTCTATAAATATAAATTTAAAGCGATACTTACAAAAATTTTTGTTCAAGATTGAAATGCATATTTAAATCTAAAATAAACTGTAACTTTACCGTGCAAGTGTTGAGTCGAATATATAACTTTGTTTGGTGAGATATACTTGAGAATAAAATAAAATTTGTAAAGCGGTAACTTCGGAGCCTGATATTTTTTCGATATACAGCAATTTCATTCCAACACAGGGACAGCAACACGAGTGATTACGAAATATTTCTTCCCAAACAAACCTCCCCTTCGAGCCACCGCGTTCCCTCAAGTTCCCCGAAGCAAAACTCACTTTTACGAAAAACCACGAGAAGACTCCCTTTCAAAAGAAAACTCCCAGCGTCGATTGGATCACCGTAAAGCGAGCACGGAGCCACCGACGAGAATGAAATCAATCGAAACCGCGAGAGAGAATCTCGAAATACCGTACAATTCGGTCCATTTGGATGCTGGTACGAAGAAGAAGCGACCAGCGATCCCTCGAAACACGAATCGTCTCAGGACAGCTCCGCCAGTCGGAGTTCTGTTCAGAGTTTGATTGCTGGCCTCGAAACAGGGGACTCTCAGGCCCCGCCTCGTTTTCCTCTCCTCTGGTCCAGCCAACGTTTCGTCTTGCTTTTTATTTCTCCTCTCTGTATCCTAACCGACTGGTTTCGCGTGGTTCCCACTGCGTCCGCCGGCAGATGCGATTTCTCTTCAAAGAAACGTGAAATCGACCGGTTTTCCCAACCAGACGGGGGATGAAACGAGGGGGAAAATCGTCTCGGGTGTCGTGAAAAGGGATGGTCGATTGACGGGCGCTTAGAGTGTTCCTTGGATGGAAGGGATGGGATTGGGATAGTTATTCGTGATTTTGTCTTCTAAGCGTTGTACTTGTAGAGTTTTGTCTTCTTAGCGTTGTACCTCCCGAGCTTTATCTTCCAAGCGTTGTACTTCACAAGTTTCGCCTTCTAAGCGTTGTACTTCTCAAGCTTTATCTTCCAAGCGTTGTACTTCTCGAACTTCATCTTCCAAGCATTGTACTTCTCGAACTTCATCCTCCAAGCATTGTACTTCTCGCACTTCATCTTCCAAGCGTTATACTTGTCGAGCTTCACCTTCTAAGCCTTTTACTTCTCAAGCTTCGTCTTCCACGCGTCGTACTAAAAATTGTAAAACAATCTTACGAACAAACCGCTTCGTCGATTTCCGTGTCGAATATCGACCATATGTCGGTGGTCAGAAAATCGTCTACAATGAGTCAAAGAGAAACGTCCCACTTAATTGGAGAAAACTCAATCAACCGGCACGTATAACGCTGCGGGACAGACTGGTCGCCAATTAATTTAATTAATACCCCATGGTTGTCGTGGCGAGGCCTGCGTGAATATCCCGAAACGTTCGCGTGTAAGCTATTGTGGTTAGACTTGGAGGACTCGGCGAGAAGAATGAACGCGTTCGCTTTACGTTCGAGAGGTTAATGGGGAGCTTCCTTTAGGAATCGTATGATCGTCAGGAATTACTGTGCCAACGTGTTCCGTGCTTGGAATAGATGGATTGATTGATCGTTTATTACGCAGTCGGGATCCCCTAAGGGCGTTAAGATAGAATTGAACGTGTAAGTACGGGTGAGTAGGACAGAGGCTCTACCGAAGCGGAAAAATAGAGAAATTACACGGTACTGGGAATATTTATTGCCTCGCTCGAATATTTAGCACGCTATCGGTGATTACTTCGGCTAATATTGGCATTGGAGGAAATATTATTGCGCGATCGACGAGTAAAAGTGTAGTCAGCGATATCTAGTCCATCGTATGGCTGGAATTAAACGGATTTGTGATTATGCAATGGATACTTCTGGTAAACGTAGCTCTTTGAATCGAACAGCGATTCTATTTCGTTCGTGGAACCTTATCGACACTTTTTCTTCGGTAATTGATTAATAAATTTGTCATTAAGCAAATCCAATCTAACGACGACTGAAAAGTTTCTCAGTTCAACTTGATAGGATATTATATAAAATATCTTTAGCGAAAAGTCTTATGAATAAAATATAAAACTGAATATTTATGACGTAAAATTTTTAAATATTTTCAACGAAGAATCCTGTTCTTCCTGTAACTCAGACAGACGTATTTTTTTACGATGTTGAGATCATTATTTATTTCCTCCAAGTCCCGTTGCAAATGCAACGGTTTGTTGTTTCACCGTGCTTATCTTCTTCCTCTGTTTGCGGATCTCTCGACACTCGTTTGCTCAGATATTCGATCGTATCGTCGAGTGCACTTAGCTCGTTCGCCGCCGAAAATGGTTACGATTGGTCCCGGCGATGGTTCGATATTACCCGGAAGGATCGTAATTAATTGGAAAAAATTCACGAAGTGTGCTCGATCGTCCTCGGCGGTGTCGCGCAAGGAAACTTCTATTCCCTTTCGTCGCGGCCAAACAAGGTGACACGCGCGTGCGAGGTGAGCGCGAACGTGAATCACTGTGATAACGTTTGATAATTCATGACCATATATCGAAACCTTTTACGTGGCTGTGCCGGCGTAGACGCTTTCCCGTTAGAATTGTATAATTAGCAACGAGCTACGAGTGTGACTTGGTACTCGCGCCTAAGCGCGTTGCGTTTCTTTTTAATCGGCGAACTTTCCAAAGCAGAATTATTATTTTAAATTTCGCATTTCTGTACTTTACAGAGGACGGTTATTCGTGTTATTCAATGTGTTATTAAATCGTTACGAAGCATCGGACTTTATGTCTTCATGATACAAGTGTACTACTCAAGATGAAATAACGATGTTATTGTATCGATTGTGGAATACATTTAATATTATATTTAGAATTTAGAATTTCATAGAATTTCATCTTTCTGGTATATGTAACTCCATTTTAGTTTCTCTCTTCCGAAGCACATTCGTTCGGTTATCCTCGAGGATGCTCCGAAAAGCATAATACATAATCTATAGCTCTTAATTTTGTGAAATAATAACGACCGTTCCGAGATTCTGGTCGATTTGTTCCCAACGCAGTCGTCCATTAATATGCAACGAGGCAAACGGGAATCATTTGTCTTTGGGAAAAATAAAGAGAGAGCGTGCACAGTTCAATTTGTATCTTCCGTCGAGGAAGTTCCATTGCGCCTCCAGTCGGACCTTCTCGTTTCTTCTGCCGACCCGCTATTATCCAGATCACGCAGCGGCGATTTACGAGCCCGAAATGGTCTAGCCAGGTTCGCTAATAAATGGTGTTCGCGCAACCCCGAAGGAAATGCGAAGCCTGGCCTCCGAAAATGATACGGTTCTCTGTCCGTCGCGTCAGGTTGCAGAAACGCACCGTGGCCACAAAGTCGAGTCAAACTTTGTTGGCTGCTCAAGGTAAATCACCGTGGCACGCCCCACTGTTACGTCACGGTGGTTAGAGTGGGGATAGAAACGCTCTGATTGGGTTGGAGCAAGCGCGCGGAGTGGGGGATAGAAACTAGATGGCCTTGAACAGCTACTTCAGGTTGGACTTCTATATGTCGCAGGGAAATGATAAAAACAGAGATTCGATCAAATTCCCAAGGTAGATGGGAATTAAGGGATTAAGGGGTTAAGGGATTTGATCAAATCACTTACTTTCTTTAGAGGAATTACCTCACGGAGTTGTTATTTTAACATCTCCCGTGAATTGATCACCTACCTTAGGGATTTGATCGAATCTCTATTTTTATCATTTCCCTGCGACATATATATGAATAAGAATTTGCATTAGCGTCTAGTGACTCTATAAAGAACCGTGAATAAGTAGCCTTATCCCAGCGTCGTTTTGGGATTGGCACGATCAGGATTCGATGGAAGAATTTCGTTGGGCCCCCTCGGAGAGGATCGAGTCGGCCGTTTTCTCACAATAAGAGAGAGCCAGGCCCAAAGGGACGCACTGATGAACGGGTTTCTTCGCGAGGAACCGCTTAATTCCAGGGTCACAGTAATACCCAGAGCCCCGTTCAGGGAGCGCAGGTCAGATTTCGCGAGGAACGATCGCTATGCTGCGAACGGGAACGCTATCGTGCCTGACGTGACGAAGAAACGTTTGATATTAGAAATTCAAAGTGTAAGAATCTAATGACCTTAAAACGTATTGCACTTTGACAACGATCTATTTATTGTCTGACTTTTACAACTGTCTCGACCGAACTGAACTCCGAATTATTATAAATAACAAATCACACCGCGTTCCCGCGCAACCATTGCACACACGGATACACTCAGGCACTTACTCTCGTATTATGTATCACACTCCTACAACAGGGAATAAATAATTCGTTACGTTTCCAGTGGTGTCAACGCTTCAAGAAAGCTATAAGAATTTGTAATCGAGCCTAATAATACGAAAAAAGAAACGTTTCGAAAATTAGAATTATATGTAACGCGATGGGGCAGAGTGCAAAGGGCTAAATAACCTTCATTTCCCGCCATTGTTCCACGTTTTCGTTAGAAACCACTCCAAGCTATCTTATTTTCACATAAAGTTTATCTTTACAGCTCCAGAAAATTGCGTTCACGCGTCACGGCGCAACTATCGCGTCTCGCTCTGTCCTTCTCGCGCAACAAAACGCGAAAGTCTCGATTTCCGTAGAATGCCCAGGTTTCTACCCAGGTTTTGCGCGAATTTAATATAATAAATACACGGACAGGGACGCCAAGTGCGGAGTCGAAACGTTTAATTCTGCTAGCACGTGCAATTATTCCTGTACTCGTTCTTACAATAACGAGCAACAAAGCTACGCCAGGACGCGAGTTCTTAATTTCTCTTGACACACATCGCGTTGAACACGTACAAACGCGGTTTTCGTCAAACGGCCACGGTCGACGGGAAAAGTAAAAATAAAAGCCTCGCGTTGCGATAAAAAAGTTTCGCATCGGATTTCTTGAAATAAATTCGTACTATTTTCTGGATCGTTATTCCTTTTCTTACATTTGAAACAAAAGAAGTATAATAATTCATCATTCGAAACACCCGTTACTTTTTATTTTCTTGGTGGATAGTCCCCTCGGAACGTTCGTTCGAAGGTAGAAAAATTGAACTCTGACGGATCTGTCGAAAAATTGCACCGGAGGTAACGCACACCGGAAGTATTATCGCGCGACAATTGGCGTTCGTGAAAAAGCAGCGTGAACCGTGTCGGCGGGCTCGCGACAAATTGGATAATGGATCTCACGTGGGATCGCGAACTGGCACGGAGCGAAACGTTACGGTAATGACAATGGATGATAATGACGATGACAAACGAAGGAATGCGTCCGGGCACGGTTATCTCGGTCGCCATTATTGTTTCATTACCGCCACTTGAATACGAATCGGCCTTAATCGCGACGCTTTAATTGCGATTTCGAAAACGGAACATCCCCTGATGTTGGGGAACACCGCGTGGGCTGAAAGGAAGGGCTCCGAAGCGATATTAAACAAAGCGGATAGAGAGCGTAAACCGCCCCACGCGGCCCGTAATTCATCGATATTCCTCGCGGGAACCCGCTGAATTTTAATCTTCCTCGGTTACGAAACGAATATAATCCTGCGACGGTTGTTAACTCGCGGAGAGCATTGCAGCCCGAATTCCGCGTCTTTTCTTTCGATATTAATTTCTATCCAAGGGTCAAACGATGTTTTCCCTGAAACGCGTTCCTACTATTTAGATATCCAGAAATTATAGTGAACGACGAGGCGACTGTCTATTGTTCTTTTTGAACGGACGACGGACGATGTTGTTCTCTGCGCGAATACATTGAAGTTATCGATGATTGATTCGCAGTTTTTCTTAAAGATACGATACACGTACTTGGTGACGCGTCGTGCCTAAGAGGTTAATTAAATCCTACTTTCAATTTATTTTCTACCATTGTTATCTTTATTTTTGGTAATCCTAGTGTTTCGTGCGCACTCGTTTCTAAAGTAACTGTTTCGAGAGTGACTGTTGGTCGAAGAAATTTTCTCTGCCCTCTTCCCGGGTCAACGTCTCGTTTTTCCGCTGTCAGCGATCTCCTCGAGCGTCGATTGTGTTATAGTACGCGAGATAATTACGAGGAGATAATTAAAATCGATCCGAGCGTCGTTACATCCGCGTAGCGTACCCTCAACGAGGTCAATTAAAGTTATACGCAACGGCCCGTGCTGTGTTAATAAACGATCAATAGTATTAAGTTAGTCGCCGGTCGCAGCGGCAGCATTCATCTGCGCGTGGGATCGATTATGGTTTAGCTCGGCTTCTACTGAATATTACAGGATCGAGCGGTGGTCAAACACAGGGATGAACGAAATTTTACTGCGATAACAGACGAGGGACAAGAACGAAGACTCCAAGAATCGAAAGTTCAGACAAAGCTTGACTCGATTGTTTCAATTTATAATTCGAACTTTTATACAACGAGTAACAGGGAAGACGCAGAGTTGTCTTTTACTTCTTTTACTAGTTATTGAGAGTTTCATCTGGATAAGAATTTTGCTTATCACTGCTCGCGGACGAGGATCAGAGGGGACCTGAATTTATTTGAACTCTTCGTTTATTATTCCGCCGTGCTAGATCCGCCTTTGAGGTTGCGCTGACCACCCTGTATATTTTCGTTCCCTGTACGGTTTTCTTGCGAGCTTTCGATAATACAGCTAGAATAATCTTCAGCGAAACTGGCATTTAAGGAAAATAATTAGAATTCTGCTCTTTCGATCCACAATATTCCCAGATCTGTCTTTCAAAAAATAACGACGCGTTACTTCGCGAGATCCATTGTTTCGTCATTGTTAACAAGTTTCTGCACTTTCGCGTCCCATCAGCGGAATTAGCATACGCTACATCGATGGTCGACGAATTTCCCGCGTCTTTCGACAAACACGGCCGCGAGCAGACATCTGTCGCCGGCAGAAATTCCATTCGCGAATAATTGACATTCCGACGGTGTCGCGAGGGAGATCCCGGAGAGCTTTGTGCTCGCCAAATGTTTCTGTTTGATGAGAATCGCGCGGGAAGCGCAAAAGCCCGCGTCGCAACGGCGTCTTTGAAGTCGCAATCCGATATTAAATGGGAAACGTATAATTATTAATCGCTTGGACTCGGTCGAGAGAGACGCGGGCAACACTGGCTCCCAATTATCGCGGCGCATCCTTCAATTAAGTAATCACATGTAACGACGGGTGTTGTTGCTCGAATATAAATTTTCGATTAACCAAGGCAGTCTCTCTGGACAATTACGATTAATTGCGAATCCATCGTCGAACCGATGATCCTTGATTACCTACGTTTCAATTGTGACACGGAAATAAATTTCTGCTGAACTTGTAATTCTTCATTGAGAGACTAACGCTTTCGGTCGTGGCGCATATCGAGTTGTACGGTGTTCAAAATTATTTTTAATGGCAAAGTAACCGATCTCTTCGATGCAATTGAAAAGAGAATTCTATTTTTCTTCTATATGTATATTTTAATTACCGTATTTAATCACACCTGCTGAATTCCAAATATATCGAGGCAAGGAAACAATATTATTTCCATACAGAAAATTCTATATTTCTTCCCGATCTTCTTAACTTTATTCTCAAAGAACAAGAAGCATTCTGCACTGTAAATATTCACCAAGATCGCTGAAACTGAGATTCAAGTACCGGCCCGACACTCCCGAAACATATTCCGAGATTGTAACCGTTCATCAACGTCACGTTTCCTATAAAATATCAAGATACTTCCAGTAAAATTGGCCCAAAGTTTGCCCAGCCGACCGTAAGGGGTTGAAATATTCAGAATATCTGCCCCCGGACTTTCCAGAAATTCCCCCAGTCCCGAGCCGCAGCTCTTTCCGTTCGAAAACCGCAGGAAAACTTCCGTTTTAAACCGCCTCATCAACTACTCTTCCTAGCGAATATCGGATCCCCTCGAAAACTCGCGGAAAACCGACCGACCGACCGCTGAGTTTTCCAACAAAGTCCTGAAACGCGAGCCCTGATACACCGAGAGATACGTATGGCTCTGGGAAATTCCATGGTCACGTGATCGACATACCTCTTGCCGAATGTCGTGCCACGCACCGACGAAGATTCCAGCCTGGAAATCCGGGCGGGTCTGAGATTGGCCGAATTCTTATCTCGTTAAGAATTACGAATAACAAATCAAAGGTAAACAGTTTCGATCTATTATCGATAAGAACTGCAATCTGATTTATAAAATTCTGTAATGATTCGCAAAGATAACTTAAAACAACCGAACGCCTATCCAGAGGTTGGATCCAGAAGAATTACGGCGACGATCCACATCTCTGATAGGAGATAAGCTGGATCGGTATCGAGATCTCGATAATACCGGGTGCCAAGTACACCTAACCGGTGGCTATCGATGGCAATTTATTCGAGTGCTTGTCTATTTAGCAATCGCTACGCGACGGAAGTTATGTACCCGTAGATGTTGCGATATTTTTATTTATGATATGTTTTAAGGAAGATGAATTTATTTTCTTTCTATTTAGTTCTTGCTGACAAAATTTTCCTAATTTTTTCAAAACTAGTTTGAACTAGTTTCTGCTACCTCGAACTAGTTCGTAGTGGTACTTGCGTATCGGTACTAACGAGTGTGTCGTCGCATTGATCCCCGACACAGCGTTCAATTATTCTAATAAGTGATCGCTAAGTTATCGCGACTCCACGCACGCCAGTTTCCTTCGCGGGACTCGTAAACTTCTGAATTATTCAAAGCGCTCGGCGCGAGTTCAATTTCCCGCGCAATTCTGCAAACTTGGTCGCCAGACGAAATTTGCATTCCGCTCGCGGTAGCGTCAAAGAGAAAGAAGCGAACACGAACACGTAGGCGTACAACGAAATAAAGACACGGCAGTGAAAATACGTCGTTTGCATGCTCTATCGAGCACGGTTTACTCGAAACGTTACTGTCGTCGCGGGGATAAATGTTATTGTTGAATTTTTCATACCGAGTGTTCCGTTACAATTTGTTCAAACGGGTGACAGAACAAAAATTTGATGTTATGATCAATTTTTCGAGCGTGTCTATATAATTCAAGAATTACAATTATTTAATTGTAATTACTACGTGTAGTTTCAAACCTGACGATATGAATTCTTCTTATATCTATATTTGGAACATATAGTTTCTTTCTGATTTATCCAAATGGTTGACAGGAAGGCACTCGAGGTTCTGATCAATTTTTCAAAGGTAACACCTGAAGTGTATCGGTATATTTACGCAATTAAATGATTTGATTAACAATCGTCGTCTGTACTTTCAAATCAGAGAATACATACTCTCGTTCAGCTGGTTGTATTTAGTTACTCTGAGAAATATTTCATAAATTCCTGACAAGTTAGAATTTATTACTATCGGTCAATTTTATCGCAAAACTCCGCGATCATTTATTGGCTTTGCTCCCCGAGATCAGCTAACCGAATATGACGCTGACTTTGCGGTTGGAGTAACTTCTACACGACTGGAGACAAATTTCTGATCAAATTCGCTGGAGCGACGAGATTGGGGACTCGATAGAATCCGTCGGATCTAGCACGATCGACCTCAAATTTCTATATATATATATATATATAAATATGCCAGATTTGTTAAGCGTACAATTTCAAAAATGATGCCAGAAATACCCTCGATCGTACAATTTTCGGAGTTATACTATTTCCAATTTAAGTCTACACCTCCCCTTTCGAGACAGAATTAACCCCCGATTCGAAGATTCTCGAGGAAAGTGATCGACGAAATCGCTCGCCAGAACTGCGCGACTCACGGTATCGGACAGGTAGATCGGGCCTGTACCCAGAGATCGACCGGACACTTACCTGGAACAAAGAAAACGGAAAACACGGATTAGTCGAGAACACGCGGTGAATTTTTAGCGATACGCCAAGCAGCAAATTAAATGCATTTCTGGGGACATACAAACACGAGAAACATATGCAAAACGTATATGCGGAATGTACGTTCGTAATCACTCGGTCGTCGTTCGGTATCCTTATCTGGATAAGTAAACACAATATCCGCGTCTTTAGCCGCGGAGTACCACTCATTATCCGCAACGTTCGTAACAGAGAAGGCCGCGGGGGCGCAGAGATTAGTCGTAGAGCGTGCTCGAAGCGTTTCTATCCGGCGGGATAAGTTTCATTTGGAGTAGGAAAAAAGACCTTGCGTTTCGGTGCAGGAATTCCAAAGATAAACGCGTCCAACGCGACAAATAAAGATAACCCTTGAAAGGCTGCGATACCGGGAGCCTTCCACGGCGACCCGAAAATCGTGACGCTATCGCGACAGATAATTCGCAAACATAATAGGATAAACACTCGTGTCGGGCGTGCGCGCCCGTTGGCTCGTGGAATGGAAATTAGTTTGGCCCCCGCACGCGAGCGTCCCACGTCCTCCCAGACCTAACACGAAAATCGATATCGACCCATCTTTCTCGTTTGCGCCGCTCGCGAATGCCCGCCACGGTTCTCGTGCACCCCAGATACGCTCGATCACGCGATTCCACCGACCGATAATCGATTCGCGATATTAATAAAGAAACTGGAGAGAGAAGAAGATTTAAATACAATTTAACTTCTGTCCCTAATTAATCGACAAAACGTTTACTATAGAACATTCGGTGTCCACCTAGAAAAAAAATCCAGCAGGTTTCAACAGGTAGATAAAACCCCGAAACGGCGGGAGGAAGGATTAGGGTGTGGTGGGTGAAAGAAAGACATCTACTCGCGAAAACGTTGAACGCCGTTGCGCACGAAAGCTCGTTAAGTTCGACGTAAAACGGTTAACCTCGTTGTCGACAGCCGAGATTCTCATACTGGGTAGCACGTGGGAACCGCGAAACGGCGGCTTTATTTTCTCCTACTCATGCAAAACACGATTGATAGACAGAGCGCGCACGCCTCCGCGTCGACGGCAGCTGCGCGCTACCCCGGCTCGTAAATTACGCTTGCGTTTTAATATCGCGCCGCTCATAAATCCTGCTAACGGCACACGGGGATCCTGCGCGCGACCGTCCTCAGGATCCGTCGGGTTAAGACTACCCCTGGACCCTCGCTGGAGGTTGCACCGATAACAGTCGACCGGGGGCCATGAATTTTTCCCTTATTTCCGACCCAGGACATTACCAAAAACCGAACCGAACGCTTGCCAAAATGCACTCGACCAAGATCCTGAGTATTGTGTTACATACTGTGTCACTCATCGTGTGCCAACAGAATTTTTTGGAGGGTGGTTTGAATCTTTAAACAACAATTTTATTTTGTGAATTTGTTATATTAGACTATTTTAATCGCGTCTGTAAAGCATTGTTTGAGCGATTCTGTTATTAGCAGGAGTTATAGGAGCACGGTTGAGTTCTTAACCACCCTGGTTGAGGAAGGTCCTATATCTGGGCTTGCTCTAAAAAAGTTAGGACTGCCTGTAAGAAATTTTCTCCGTGAAGTATTAGAAAAAGAAGGTCTAAGAGCTACGTTACCAACAATTCAGAACCTGAATACGTATAGGATAATCCGAATCTATATTAACATTTATTTCGAGTGCCTATCTCGCCATTGTTTGGCAAGAAAGAATCATCCCAAAGTAGCGTACTCGTCTCCTCTGGTAATTTACATAATTATTTTCATGCAAGTGCAATTATCGCGACCAAGCGTTTCGTCTTGAATCTCCAGCCGTGGAAAAATCGTACGGCGCCGGAGACAATAAGGAAACTTAATTCGCCGAGTCTCGCGAGCTCTCAAACGACGATACTGTCTGGGGGACTTATCTACCACTTCGCGTGATGCTTCTTTTTATGCTCGGTTACATTATTCTAACGATCTCGAGGAAGCCATTGCGCGGCCTTTGGACTTCGGTGCTTTCGCCAGAGTAGATATCGAATCGCGATTGCGGCTATAAAGGGACTCAATCTGGAACTTTATTCTTTCCGATAATCACTTCCGACTAAGAGAGGTCGCAGATGTTCTCGAAACGAGGCGTGGGCTGTGCTCGATACTGACTCTATTCCACCGATTCTGCTCCTTAAAGAAAACACGCTCGAAACTATTTGTTAGAGAATTAATATCTAAAAGAACAGCGAAATAAGATAGGACCCGTGCAAGGTCTTCCAAACGAAACGAAATTAAATTTAACGTGCCAAGCAAATTTGTGTCTTTGGTTCCATAAACAAGACAACCACCCCATCGCGCTATAAACCCTCTGTTTAACTTACAGAGTGTACGTAAAATATAAAAATAAAGTAACTTTTCCCACAAGTACACAATTTCGATACTCTCGTTGCTTCGAATAGCGCGAGATCGCGATTGCTCCTCGACAAAGGTCCCAGATTTCCTTGGGAAGCTCAAGGAGGGCCAAGTTGGTCCAGGTGAGGGGTGGAGGACACGGCAATTCCGAGCCACTGTATGAAAAATGAAACGGCAGGAAGCGGCTGACCGGGTATTCTCCTCGCTCGACTCCGTCGAGGCGTTTTCAGCGTTTCCAGAAGGTTTTCCCAGCGCGAAGCCGCGGGTATCGATCTCTCCGGGCTCGCGTACGAAATCTCCGTCCCCGCTTCCCCGTGTGGCTCGTTCATTATGCTTGTTGGGCGCGAGGGTGAGGTCGGGACGTCAGAAACCGGGAAGAAAGGATGAAAGGTTTCAGGACGCGGAACGAGAGCGAAGATACTCGGACTGCGTTCGTCGTTAAATGCGGTCGAAGATAATGGCTGGGGTCATCCTCGAGGCTATCTGCTCTTCGCTCGCTTCGAGCCGCGCTTTTCCAGCTTGTCTTCGTCGTTCGAAGTTTATTTAGTTACCTCGTTGCTGGCCTCCGTTCCGTTATTTAATAAAGTGTGTAACTAAAGCGATTACACTAAAAGTTCATCTTAAATAATATCTCCATTCTTCTTATCGTTACTTTGTCTTGCGTCACTCCTGCATTGTTTTAATACTGTTTGCAGTATCTCTTAACTCTCCTATCTGTGGGGACCTGGTAGCTCCTCTATAGCTCGGATACCTCGGAATCGCTAAACCCGTACTGTAGTTACAATTAAACATAGCTACAGCAACCGAGGGCTTACTGAGGGAATTCGATGCATGGGTACAAAAAAATATTATTCGTTATTCAGGAGGATGGGAAAGAATCAGATCAAGAACGTTCTAATAAACTTTACACTCGAGATAAATTTCCGAAACCACCGTGTCAGACCTAATCGTTCAGAAAACCTACAAACCTAAAATCAACCCCTCCCTCGACCCACCCCGTAACGTTTTCCAGCGCGCCAGCGAGTTCATTTTTCCAGGGAGACGAGATGAAATTTTCCTGGGTTTTTTTTTTCCGTGCCAGGCGTCGAAGAGACGCACTCCACGCCTGGGCAAACATTGGTCGAACAAAGGGCGAGGAAAAATTCGCGAGAACGGTGTCAAGTTCTCTGGGAGCTGAACATCGAAAATACTCCCCCAGCGAGTGACGCTTAACTCTTCCGAAGGAACAAAGCCAGAAAGCTGGGACGGTACCAGAAGAGCGGAAAAGGCTCGCGGAGACCGTCGGGATGATTCAACGAACTCTTCGATTGAAACACCGCGGATGAGGCCGCAGACTGCGTGGGCGGGATAGGAGGAGAGCCGCTATGAATAACAGATTACGCCTCGAGACGCTGTTCCAGGCATTAACAAAGAAATGCCAGCGCGAGACCGTGTCGCGATCGAGCGTAGATCGAGGAGTGGAAAATTCAATCAGGTGCGGCGATCGTGGTCATCAAAAGCTCTTCCGAGTTTTACAAATGCGCTCCAGTAAGCGGGGTAACTTTCCGCCACGAGATTGCAACGGGAACAAAATTTTGTTAGGTCTGATGAATTTTCTGCGATCAAACGAGCCGGAAGTTAGCGGATAATAAAGTCTGGGCAAGTTCGAAATTGTCACGATTTCACCTCTGAAGAAGGTTCGCTGTTGTTTCGAGTAATTATAAAATAAAAGAATGTGTTGCTTGATTTGCTGTTCCAAATAATGTTATTTGGAACTTTACTCTTGTATATAAACAATGATAAATTTATTTAGAAACCTATCGAACCTATCGTTTAATTTAGACAAGTTCCTTCAATAAACGCTGAGGGTATGGATAGTTATGGGGGACTGAATGTATATACAATAATATTTATTGATATTGAAATATCATTTCGAAAGTGCCCAGGACCGAATAAACATTAACCCTTTGCGCTAGAGAGGTGACTCTCGGTTACCACTAGGTTTGACGCAGCAAATCAACTAGTAATAATGTTTATTTAAGTTAAATTTCTTTGGAACTCGAAGTAACTCGAAATCACTAATATGACCCTCTGTGAGACAAAGGTGATCTGATTCTCAATTCTAAAATTAGAGATCTCATCTTCGAAGTCAATCTAAGTATTCGTGGGAATGGAATGCTAATAAAGCATCTCGAGTTGCTGGTAGACACCAGAAAAAAATGGCTCGAGTGCAAAGGGTTAATGATTGCAGTATTGGCATACCACCGATTGGTTCTCATGCTCGTTGAATTCGTGTTGAAAATGGGAAATGTGGCGGGCACAAAAGGTGTCCCCGACGAAGAGATTCGAGGAGCGCGGCGCGAAGATCGAGAGGAACGGATGAAAGGAAACAGGGACGGATGGCGTCGATACGACGGAACCTTGAGGAGAACCAACGACAGCGAAAACAGAGAGGGAAAGATGGACGAGGGTGCCCTCGGTGGATGAAACTGCAGGCTGCGTGGGCGGAAAAGGGATCGGGGGTTGCGCGGAACACTGGGGTTGAATCAGGGGCGGATGCGTGGGTGGTCCCCGGGCCCTGGATGACTTAAAGAGAAGCTGCGACTATCCCGGACCGATCGATATCTGCACCGACATCGCCACACCGCGACGACAGGCGTCGTTCCATACGGAACCTCTGCATAAACTAGGACCATAACCGCGACAGTCGTACTACTCTATTTACGTATATATGACACGATCCGAGGCTTAATTTTTGTCTACTTACTTGAGAAGCGACGGGATAAATTAGAGATTTTGTTCGAGGGGATGAGCACGACGTTGTTTGCCTTACAGCTGGGCTATGAGAATTACCAGAGGAATAAGGGTCTCCGTATTAATGGAGAAGACGGCACGATGTTCAACAAGTTGAGAAAAGTTTCAGAAAGGGATTTACAAGTGTTCCATTGAAATTGATCGGGGAGCTTTATGCATTTTTGTAGGCCGTTAGACAATTGTTTTGCCAAACATTGCATGAAATACTGTAAATATGATTTTTTGATATGTTGTCAGGGACCACCCAGATAGTGTAAATCCAGATTTGCAAGCCTCAGAAACGTGCAATGTTTGGTGTCTAAAATGTCTGTGTTAAAGTAGAGAAAAATGTACGAGAATGCAAACAAACAAATGATAAAATAGAATAAAATAGAATACACGTTCAGAAGAGAAAACGTATTTCAATAGTAGTTTATGTTCTTAATCTGTGTATAGAAAAATATTCAGCAATAATTCATAGACCTTATTGTTGGGAGTACGGAAGCCTTTGATATTTATTCTTATTTATTTCTCCAATAAAGGTATCACAATTCCCACGCCTGTTTGCTCCGATATACGTATTTTTATCTAGAATAAACGCATCACGCACGAGTGCAATACACTCCTCTATTTAAAGAAACAAATCTTTCCTGCACACGGGTCATCTCCAGCCGCAAACGAAATAATTGCGCGAGTAAAAAATTAATTCTCGATAGATTCTCGAGCGTTTGGAAGCCACCGTGCGTGGTTCTCGTCTCGCTCGTCTCTTTGTACGGAGATTAACTTCGTCCCAGCCGACCAACAAAGAATCCGTTGTCGGCCAGGGGATATTAACCCTTTGCGCTAGACGACATTTTTTCCCGAAACCGAGCAACTCCAGACGAATTTCTTGAAGATAATGTACGAACGTAAAATATAATACGGAAGGATTGTACGTGAATATCTCGAGTGCCTTTACCACGATAAAAGAAAGGGTTCCTTCTTGATATCAGAAGGGAGCAAGAATTCTTGAACGATTGCCATTTCAAGTGACGAAGCGAACATTTTACGTCGAGACGCTCGCGGCCGAAGTAACGCGAGTTTCTCAACGAATTTCTCTCGTTGCCGAGCAAGAGGAATTCCGAGGGAAGCACCAAGTGCGGCGCAACTTTTTCGCAGACAGGCCGGCGGAGTTCATCTACTATACAGGGTGGGACAGTTGGAACAGTTCAACCGAATAACTCGTTCACTGTTAGCGATAGAAACATCTATGAAAAGGTTTTTCCGAAAGGAACTTTAATTTTCTGCGACATTGAATTGTAATCGTGTATACTTTCATTATCGATAAACAAATATAATATTAGGGGGACCAAAAAGTAGTCGAAGTAAACTTGGAAAAGTTTATCGATGAAAAATCAAAGGACTTTTTTAAAAAGGGAATCAAACGATTGGCTTTACGCCAAATTTTGTTGATTGGTATTTAAGATTTCATTCATAAATAAATGTTGATTACTTTTCGGTCCCACTAATATATTCCATAACGCTTGTGTTTGATTAAGAAAACAAAGCCCCCTTTAGAAAACTTTTCGGTAGAATAAAAAGGGTGAATCATATTGGAGTATTATTAAGCACTCCAAAATGAAGATTCTTTGAAAAAAATTGAAACAATCCACTGAAAATGGCTCCTAGTACCCAAAGATGAGAGAAAACAGAGTTCAATCGTTCGATTTTGTCTCGAAAAAAAAAAAAAACAACATTCAACCTTTCCACGTGAAACGTTAACAAATGAAACATGATATCACAATGGACGCGGAACCGTGAAAATAACGCCCCCGAAATAGAAGCTTCGGCGACGAATACATTTAAAGGATATCTCTGATTCGGCGCAATCAACGTTGAATAACGCTCGCGCAGTCGCGCTGTACTCAATCCCCCATGAATTTTTGTTAATTTTTGACGAAAAGCTCGAATATCGTCGGGCCGTATAATGCCTAGAATTGGATATCGGGAGTGAAACACAATCAATTTCGTTGTACGGCCGGCGCAAGGTTAACGCGCAAACTAATTAAAATTAATTAATCGCCGTAATTGAAACGACGATAAGGTCATCCAGAAAACCGCCTCCGTTGCGGCAATTAGGCGGGGGTTGTTTAAAACTTTACGGAAACTCGTAAACTATTCTTTAAACACCGAAACGAGTTGTTGGTACTTGGGAATACTTTCGATCGTCGGTTGGAAACACGAACCGGCATTTTTATTGTCGTGGTAATTGCGGCTCAGCGATCTTTCTGAGAATAATTATAGAGAAGAGTGTGTACTATGTCGGGGAGTGATTAGCGTTCAGTTGAAAGAGGTGAACTGATTGGATCCCTAGAGGAATCTTCGTTTGAATTTGTTTTTACTTGAGAAGTAACGAACGGAACTTGGTCGGAATTTCTTTCTTTTAGTGTATTGCATTTGTAATTAAATTGTATTTATTTCTAGATTCTTTGGATTCTTGTATTGCTGATTTTGCGATTTAATCACAGGTGCTACTATGTTGTTGGTTTACTGGAGTTACTCCTAGTAATAAATTAAATTATATACATTCCTATTTTATTCCAGATATTACGTTTCTTGTCTGCTACGTAACTACTATACATATAGAAGTATGTACATGGTTATAATAACATTTTCAAACGTATCGTTGTACGTCTTATATTTTCTGTATTAATTATTCCATTAAAATTCCGACTTTAGCCATTTCATGGTCGCTTCCAGCTTTACCAACGAACGTGTTCGTAACCCGTGGCCACGATCCCCGATCTAAAAACAGTCCCCGCCCGTTTCTATGTGAATCATCCAACCGATGACGAAGGGTTATATATAATGAGACCGCGCGAACAGGCTTAAAAATCGCGCGTTCTACGTATTCCCGTCTAACGAGGCACTCGAAAGAAATATTTCATTGCAATCTAGACGCGTGTCGCCAGGTAAAAATCCTGCCAATTCCACAGCTCCTCCAACGCGCCACCAATACATAAATAAGACTCCAAGTGGCAAGAAATGACCAGAAAATTCGCTGGAAAAAAAAAGTATTTCCTGGTTCGTAAATTTATTTTAATTGATACTCGTTCCAAGGAACGGATGGAAAATTCTGTAGGATTTCCTAAAGGTGGTTTAGAAACAACCATTTTTTGGGTTATTCGTGTCTTAAAAATTGACGGATCATTCTGAACTCTGAATTTGATTGTTTCTAATGAAACAGAGAAATGTTAACTGGCTCTATGTTCACTGGTTTATATGCGGTACATGTTCTTTTATGTAAGCTAGAAAAAATAAATAACAACTCAAGAGTGTATATTACTGTTTCATTGGAGTTCCAGGTCCTGAACACGCGTTCTCAAAGAATAACTCGTGTTTCTCCGATAAATGAACATTTCCTCTCGACCAGAAGTTTTCCAAAAATATGCAAAGTTTGAGAAAGCAATTACGTGCAAAGGTTTGAGTAAAAAGTTCCGGAAGAAACGCCTTTTCTCGCGGTTCCAGAGGTGAGAGACCACTTAAAATCGCACGGTTTCCATCTCTGGTGCCAAGCAGATTTTTAAAAATTATCCCGCAGCTCGGCTCGCGAAACGTCGGCCGAAAGAAACGGGCTTTTGTGCGGTCGATGCGAAATTTCATTGGATCCCTGCCAACCGTTGCGGAGGTCGCGTTTACACGTATCCAGCCGAAGGATCGTCGGGATTTCCCGTGGAAATGAAAAATCAGAATGCATACGGGGACTTTCCTCTGCGTGGATATTTTTTGGGAAAAGGGGAAAATTTCGGTCTAGCTCGCGGAACAAATATCCGCGATTTTTCGAACAAAAGGGTGCGAGGTAAATTTACACGAGAATTTCTGCAGTCTTGAAAGAGGTTTGCAAATGAAACAATAATTTTAGAACGAAATAAAATGAAAATAAAAATTCATCGAAAGAACAGTGATCTGAAATATTTGTTCAATTTGCAATTGAAGAAGATACACAGTGACCGAGGAATTGTTTTCCCATTCGAGGGTTCAAATAACTCGAGAACAAAGGGGTGAATGCATCACTGGGATATTATGTAATAAAGATTCCGACGACGATAACATTTTATTAAGCACGACATACGTCACGATATTGTGCTCGGAAGCAGTTCAAGCATTTAATTCTTACGTTTCATCTTCCGTTCCCATACTGGTACCTGCAGGTTCTCGTACCGCGGACGGATGCGTCGCTAAATGGAATCGAGGAAGACCAATCGCGCCCGTATCCTCGCGACCCTAATCCAGCGATAAGACCAAAAATTTGGAACGTCGGAGGACCCTGAGTTCACAATTCAGATGCTATCTCGAAGTCACAATGGGCTCAACGAGTAGAAAGACCCACTAGTAATTTTTATTCCAGCATGCTTCGAAGATAGTGGAAATTATGGGCAAGTTTTTAAAGTGAACATACGTACGTGGGTGTTAATTTAGAAATGTATTTGAAGTTAAATATAAACGACCAACAATCCCATTAAACAGTTTACGTCTAGGTTCGTTAGCATGGTCGACTAAAAAGTTTGAAGATTTCGAAATGGAAGAGGTCACACTTCGAAATGGCAGAGAATTTCAACGTTGGCAAGTGGCTGCGATAATTCCGAAACCTCGAGCAACAATCTACGTAGATGACAGGTGTAATAATAACGCTCGCGTTATGAATAATTCAAGCGTAATGAGAACGAGGCACCATGTTTTCTATTTTCTCGGACGAATCTCTCTTCGCGTAGAATTACAACTGCTGCCAGCAGAAAAAACGCTGATCAACGCGCGATGGTGATAAAATCGTTTAATTATTCAATTATTCCAAGGTCAGCACCGACACGCAAAAAAGGATCAGCTGCGAATCGCATTCTTCCGTTGTTGAAAAATCGCTGCGAACCACGAGCTAACGATCTCGCTTCGCGCGAGTCTATTAATTTGTCTATTGTTAATGCACTGATGCATTGATAACGCAATATTAATGCATTCGGTATACAAGACTTGGATGAAAAAGAATGAATGCCGAGGGAAAAGTGAAACGAATACGAAATGAATACAATTTTTGAGCAAGTTTCTCGAAGTAAAAAGAAACCGAAAAGTACTTTACCAATTTCCAATAGGAAGCTTCGTTACTCAGATACAAGCGGTCAAAGTTTAAGGGTGGCACTCTTGCGCGCGCCAATTTGTATCCCCGTCGGCTGGATCGCGCGTTTGCGCACGAGTTCCTACGCGTCAAACTTTAACTGCTCGTATCTCGACTTTTCGATCCAGTTTGGCGCAAAGAATCGATCTCGGTAAAAGATTCCACGTAATCCATACGTACAAAGAGCCTTACGGAGGACAAAGTAACTTACGAAAGTGCAAATATCGAAACTTCTTAGACAAGGTACTTGAACTCCAAACGTTAATGAAAGTATAGCAAGTGTCCTGTTAGGAAGAGGAGTCGCGGATCGTGGGCCGACGCTTTCGCGAATCCTTGCGTTTGATGGGGCGCGACAAATCGCGTAGGACGATGAAGGAAACCGAGACGCGATCGATTTCGCCGCCGCGGCCGATAATCGACAGCGAATATTATTAACCGCAACGAATGCAACGGAGGCCAGCAACCCCGAACCTCGAGGTAGCCTCGACCCTGCCTCGAAACCGCAACCGTGCGTTTTCGAACGCGTCGCGTCGGGACGCGCGGCGTCGAATGCCAACTTCCACGCGACGTCTGCTTTTATCGATGCTCTGCCGACCGTCGGTGACTCGTTTGTGGCACTTTGTTACTCGCCTCGAACGCGTTTATTTGCACCGCGCGACGTGGGCGGCGGCCATTTTGGACCCGTGGGAGAGAAAGAACCCGGCTGAATGGCGCGGTGCACGGAGATGGACGAATTATCGTCTGAATGAAAATCGCGAATAGACAGTCAAGGGGTACCGAGTTGAATGGATTTTTCTGACTTTAAAAATTCAACTCCCCTTAACGAGCTAACAGAGGCGTTAATTAATAGTTAGAGGGAACCGCGAGAGGATATTTGAAGTGATAAATTACGGCATAGAGGGAGTAGAATAAACAGAGCTGTTATAATAAAGTTTTCAAACAAAGTCATTTCCACATTTATGATATAAATGGCAATAAAAATAAATCTTGGCCTTTGATTGTGATCGTCGGGAATGCGTTGGTACAAATATTTCGAAGACTCTAAACGGTAGTATTTTCGCGTTTAAGACACGTGGGTCGATGAGAATAAAGCTCGCCCTTTAATTAAAATTTGCCAGGAGCTGTTCGATGGTCGCGTAAAATTAGCCAGGAAGTGAAACGAGTAGAATACGCAACATTTTCTGAGCCAGCCGAATATAATCGGTCGCGGGCATCGTTTAAGTAGCAATTTACGGCGGACGACGCGCTAAGTGACTCGCGGATTAATACCGAAAATGAAGAATCGCCGCTGGCACGTATCAAAGGCGAGTTTAAATGCGTCCGCGTAGCTTGAACCGGCCGCCAGTCGTATTTCCAACGATAAATATATCCACCTTGGTGAGCGCCGGTGATATCGTCGCAGGGACCACCGATTTATTCGTTTTCCGCGGGAACACGAAGGTGAAACGTCCGTTCGGATAAATGAAAGGTCGGGCCAGTGCAAATGGACCCTGTCCAACGCTATGCGAGCAAGTACGTTGACTCAATCATCCGGACCTGCGCCGAGACCGAAACTCGAGCCGTCCGACAGCGAAAACCGTTGGCAAAAACCGTCCGTGTATTTTTCTTCCAAATTTTATGATTCGCCGTCCGTCGAATCCATTATCGCGCTCATCCCCGTAAACTCGTTTAATAGCAACCCCCGCCCCTGGACGCTGCACGCTCAAAATGGTCGCGAGTACCAAATACGGATGAGGTGGTGTCAACATTTTTTCCGGATCGGAATATTCGAGCGATATTCCGATCGAGGATTTAAGGACGCAGATATTTTGGAATCTGTGGATCACGGTTATCGCTACTTTTAGCGACAATTGTTCAAGTAGGGAACTAATTACGTATATAGGTATCATGGTAGAGTTAGCGTTCGAACTCACCCTTGGTGAAACTGCGCAACTGCCTGTTTAACCGTTTTATGTCGAGAAACCCCAGTACCTACTCATTTAGAGAAAGCGCAGTTGCGCTGTTTGGGTTTGTTCGACAGTGTTTTTTCGATACCCCCTGGGACTCAAACGGTTAAATAATAATATTCTATTAAGATTCAAATCCTTTAAAATCTCCAATAGTCGAGTTGGAAAATACCGTGTGCCACTATTTATTTGAAAAATGTTGCCTAGTTTCGATGATATCTAGTCCACGAGTGAGGTTGCATCGACGGCTGTTCGACGAGGATTGCGGCCCATCCCGATTTAAAGCGTCTAAATAAAGTGCACGTTATCTTCCCATCGATTCGATCTGCGAATAACGCTCGGTGACCCGTCCGAAATTAGCTCGACGAGTTACATGTCAAATGTCAGAAAGTATGACGCCAGTAGTCCTGGCTTCCCGATCGTGAATAATGGAACCGTGTTGTGTCACCTGCGCGACAAGACAATAGCCAACGCGGCGCTACTTAATCATCAATCTTAATCCGCACGGAGGTATTATAAGTTAATTTCCATATCAGTATGCGGACACGAGCCAACCGGAAGCTCTGGCTGGCTGCATTCGTAGAGCCAACCGACTTTTTTATTCGATTGCATTAAGTTTAATAAAAATTTGTGTTCTATAATCACTACTTCTCAAAGTATATCTAATATTATTACCGGACTGTGCATTTTATACATTTATGATTTACCGTTATATGGAAAGGATAGACAAAAAATATACATAACGTTGAATATATTCTAGAATTAATATAATCTTGTTATTTCATGTCGCAAAGCACATCTGCTTTTGGTTCTTATTTAGCACGTATTTATTACGTTAATTCGTATACTAAATGAATAAAATCCAGAATGGATTTTATTCACGGGGTTATGGACAATATAATTTGATAATATAATTCCTGTTAATCCTCCTCTAGTAAATAAGAAAATAAATCCTAATGATAATAAAATAGAAGGATTAAATTTTAATTTTTGTTCTATAGTATGTTGCTATTTATCTAAATACTTTAATTCCTGTTGGTACGGCGATAATTATTGTTGTTGAAGTGAAATCCAATTCCTAATATAGCATGTTTTTGGAAATTGTCCCATTGTCCCGAATCCATCATTAAAATTATTACTGACACGACCAATGAATAAAATAAAGACCCATCCTTAAATTACTGCGCACCTACCGACACAGATAGTCAATTTACGAGTGCACCGTTAACAATTTATGCCATACTCGAAGAACAGCCCTCGCCTGCCTCCGAATGAATATTCAAAGTCCACAAGAAGCACGAATAAATTTCGTTATCGAGTTATCAATATACGAAACGTCTCGAAACTTTTCCCGCGTAAAGTCCGGGACCGTAATTCGTCGCGATGGTTCGCGTTTACACCGACGCGGTCGCCCGGCCGCACTGCGACGGAAGTTTCGCCAAGTATTACAGCTAGTTACTTCCGTAAACCTAGAAGATCCCTCCGACTTCCCCGTTCGAATGCAAGGACTCGCGCGACTATTTGAAAAGGAAACACTCCCGCTCAAACATTTGCCCCAGTCGACAAACTCGCATTCGTTGGGATGGGACGCCACGGTTCATGGACCAACACGCACGTGTTTCTCCACGTGTTTGATATTTATGTAACTAACTATTTATGTATTTTATTGTTATATTTTTTTTTTTTTTTATTGTATTGCACATTTAAGATTTTTCATCCATTAAATTATTGTCCATGTAAGAATATAAATTCTGCGTACGAAGATAATAGTAAATGTAATCAACGTGACCTAAGCATTTCTCACCCTTGTTCTTTCATAGTGAACAAAAATTATAAGATGAAAAACATGAATTAGTAAGAATGTAAATTCTAAATTCAAAGATAGAATCGAAGATAAATCAATTTGCTGTTCTTCTATCGTGGGACGAACTGACTGGTCTCCAAATATTGAACAAGACTTTTCTTGAACGAGCAGAAAAATCGCGAACAATTCTCCCACGCTAAGTGTATTCATAAGTGATAATTTGCAACGCTGGCGAAAACAATGGTCGACCATAGAAAAAGGGCCTTGACACGTATCCGCGACGCGGATTCACGACGCCCCGCGTCGTTTAAGCTCAAAGTGATACTTCCTTCCATTTCGCGCAACTCTCGTCGTCCGATTGCGCGGGACACGTGAAATATTTCTTAATATCCGAACCAGACGCGCGATTAATCCCTTTCCCGCGAAACAATCTACCCTCTAACAAGAATACCGAGAATTCTTTCGCCGCGTACACGAGAGACGGCCGCTCATTCTTGGCATTTCGCGCGATTCTTTTAGCGTACTCGCGGCATTTATTATTCGCAGGCTAACGTTCGATCGTCGGCCATTCGAGGCGTTTAATTCTCTAATGGACGCGAGCGGTCCGTCTTGCGAAGAAAAATTTTATTCCCGGTCCGATTGCTCGGACTTGGGGAATTCAAATAAATTCAAACGAATTCGGTCTTCCAAAGAAAAACATATTTACTGTGGCGAATTTCAATCATTTTTGTCTCCTGCAAACTCGTAAAATATTTAATACTGCGAATTAATGGGTTAAAGAAAGCCTTCGTCGAGGAAGAAAATGTCTACGATTTAAATAAATGTTTCACGAGACTGCAGGCACGAATTATTCGAATTTATCGTCGAGAATTTTACTATCCGATGTTTATTTACTGTCTGGGCATTAAAGAGGACGCGGTGGACAATGTGATTTATTGCGATATCGACAGGACCTCGGTGGAGGCCAGTTGTGAAGCTAGGGATATTGAAACAAATTATGGGAAAAGCAAAATAAAGACATTGTCGTTTCATTAGTGGATCCTATTAACCTGCGAGAGCAGAGTACGCGTCACTGTGTCCTCTAAGAGCCTGCTTAGGTAAATGAAACTGCACCTCCGAGAGAGCTCTCCGTTCGAGGGCTCCTTCGATCGATCGACTAACCTGCTACCTCGCGGCGCATCGTCCTCGAAGGACTCCACGCGGTAATTTTAATTCTATGCACCGGAGAACCGCTTCTCCGCCGTAATATTTCTAAATAAAGAAAACGTGCTCGAGGTTCGAGCACACATTTAATAAAGAAATGAAAGAACCCGGACCTTTGATATATTAAAAAGAAAAAAGAAAAAAATACCTTACAGGAGTCCCTCTCGAGAAGATAGCAACTATTTACATTTAATAAACACAAGTAGAAATTGTTAAGATAAGCGTAAGATACATTATCGCAAAGATTGCGGGATATGTGCAATGCGATTAGGATTAGAAGTAACTTAGAAAGCAGAACAAACATTTACTTGATGGATTTGAAACGAATGTTTACCCATGGCGCGTAGTTGTAAATAATCTTTAAATAAGAGCCATAACGGGATCTACTCCAGAGGTAGATAAGAAGCCTGGGTAAATTATTTTACTTGATTTATGAAGAAATGATTTACGTTAGTCTTTTATCACATGCTCGTCTACTTTGAGATTACTTGTAATTGCACACCACGGGAAAATCACACAGCAACCCATTTTAGACACATCTCCCGAGTGTTTGCCGGGCTTCAATTATCCGTTTCTCATATCTCGAATATCCGATACTTTCTAATATTCAATTTATTGGAATTTATTTATTACGTAGAAAATCTGAAGGATTCGTTTACAGAGGTCTTTCTCAAAAGGATTCTCACGAAAGAAAAAACTTGTCGAACCATCGCAATTATTGCTAAGGATATCTCTCTGTCGAGTGGTACAATTTTCTGGAAGGACCTGTAGCTCGAACAAACGGTACAATGTATTACAAAACAGTCCGCCTTCATTTCTCCAAAAACGCTCGAGTCATCTAGCCCTCGCGCGATTATGGTTCTCGTTACGTGCGGGGTGCACCATTAAATGCACCGTCAAGGCAACGACGAACGTTATAAAATTGTCCAACGGCTATAAAAGAGAAGGCGCGATCTTTAAAGCTCCGGCGAACACGCGACCGCGCACGAACAATTTCGCGTGCTCTCGCGGGGCATGACCCCGCTCCGTCGAGGGTTGGAAACCGGGAATAAAAATAGCTTACATTCGATAGGAATTAACAAACGAACCCCGATCCGCGGATCGATTCATATCCCTGCTCCGAAATGAGATCCGACAGGTGCGGAAATAGAGTGGCCACCAACGCGCAACGAGACCTGAAGAATACTCGATTCGAGTTCTATTAAAATATATACTCGAGCAAGCAGCTCTCTAAAAATTCACTCGAATGAGCACTCGGATAAGCAGTACAATAAAAATTGATTCGAATGTGCACTCCATTAAAATTGACTCGAATAAGCATTCAGATCGGAATTGACTCGACTAAAGCACTCCATAAAAATTGTCTCAAATAAGCATGCAAATAGGAATTGATTCCAATGAGTAATCCAATAAAAATTGATTCGAATGTGCACTCCATAAAAATTGTCTCGAATAAGTATTCAAATAGGAATTAATTCGAACGAGTAGTCCAATAAATATTGACTCGAATGAGCATGCCGATAGGAATTGATTCGAACGAGTACTCCAGAAAAAAAATTCCGGGAACGAAATTGTTCCGAATCCTCCGCTCGCGATCAAAGACAGCCACGCGATTCCTCGATAGAGTTTCGCTTCCTATGGAAACCCGATGCGCCCTCGGCGACGAATGGCACGGTATAATCGATCCTCCGCAAAATCGAAACGTGGTGCTCGCCGGCGATAACACGACTCCGAAGATGCGGTTAGGCGTGGAAAAATCGTGTCGATTAAACGACCACGTGACGCCGAGATATCGATAGCGAGGTGACACCAACAAAGACGATCCGAACTGGAGAGGAAAACGGATTCACTTGGTAGAGAAACTCTCGTTTGAAACTTGCGCGACAAAGACGATGGAAACAACTGGCGGAGTAAGTTTACTCGGGCTATGGGAGACAATTGCTACAGACTAAATAAAACAACGATGCAACGTCGTCCGAAGAACGGCGCGCGAATTCCTCGAACCGAGAATACTGTTTTCGCGTTTCGTTACGAGACAACGCCACTTGTTAAACTCGTCTCGTCCCTTTTTCCCGTAGGTCGACTACGCGAGTTAAATTACGCGCAATGAAGGTAAGAATTTATGAAACTGCTTAATGAATTACCGTTTCGAATGTCTCGTTTACCGGGGAACGGAGTCGATGTTTAAAGCGCCACCGGTTATTCCGGATGATTAAACAGCGAGTTGTCGTACTATCATTTCATTGTTGATATTAAGCTAGCGAGTGCCAGAGTACTGGTCCTTCGATGGTATATATTGTATTAAATAATACTGCATTGGACAGGAAAAATTCACGTGTCCCATAAAAAAAATTTGTCCAAGTATTGCACCAGTAAAAAATGGTGGTCAACCAGAGACCAACGAAGAACGTTGTACAAGCGTATATATTCGAAACATAATTAATTAGATTGCTTGTTTAGGGGCCAAGGAATTATTTCAGCAAGAATCAAGCTTCCCTGCCATCGATTTCTCTGCAAAAATAAAAAGAAAAAACTAGAGAGACCGAACTCACGAGCATTTCGGCGACACGACCGCAATTACGCCCGAATACGCTCGCTCCCAGCGAATTTGCATTCGCGACAAGGGGTGGGATGACGGCAAGGGGACAGGGAACGAACCGTGCGGTTCTCTGCTTAAGGACCAAGCCGATGGGGAAGCGATCGATCGCTCGCTTCGAAATAAAGTACCGATACAAGCTGGAAATAGCCCACTCTGTCCTATATTTCAAAAAAAGCTACCAACGTTGTTGCTTTACAAAACTCCCAGCAGGGCGTGTCAAATTCTTTCTTAAGAAAATTTTGATCCAAACAGAAGCTAGATTTATTCCTGGTGCAAAATTCACCGCGCCATATGGTTGCTTCGCCCAAGCATGACACTCTCTCCGTTTCAAAGCAATTTCAAATAAAGCGGATCGTGATTTTTGGGAACTCCTCGGTACGAAATACAAATATTTTACTCGACTGTTGTAATTTTATGTCAAAGGAAAAGTTCCTACTGTACTTGTATCGCAACATCCCCGCCTGGTTGATTTAAATTTCGAACTGCCTGTATCTTCCCAAATCCAGTTTTCACGCATGCTCACATTTACACCATTCGTGCGTCGTTTGAGAAAGGACAGATATCCAGGGTTTGTAGTTAAACGGAACGAAAAAATTAGCGAGGCCCCCGGAGTGACGTTGGACTCGCGGAGAGCGTCCACTTCCGTTCAGGCTTCATTGCCCCGTTCCACGGGAAATAATATTAAAACGGGAAAGGGTAGTTCAGGAGGGGATGCGCGGTGGGTTGCAAGCCGGTCGCGTTGAGGCGCTTGACCTAAAAAGCGACTCGTTTTTTTTTTTTCTCTTTTTTCGTAATAGACATACAGAACGTGACCGTACGGGGATATTTTTCCGTTTTTCTCCTTCTTTCGGCCCCTTCCTTTTTTTCCATTTTTCCATTTATTTATCCCCGGTGGAATTGGCAGCGGTAATACCAGCGGATTAACGTCGTCGTATAATACCGTGCGAGCTCATGGCGGTTATAATCTCCTTTGAATTTTTTTTTTCCCCCGACACGGGAAAAAGGATTTTCCTTTTTTCCTGGCCCCTGCGAACCGTTTGACGAACGAAACGCTTCGTGATGGCTTGGTGGAATTTTCGCGAACGCGTCGGCAATTAACGGTTAGAAACGCTCGACGGGATTTCCAAAAAGTGCATTCGGGTATCGTGCGGCGAGAATCGATTGTAGTTCGACTCTCGACGATTCTTTGTGTCTGACCCCTCCCCCCTTCACGGAATAAATCGAATTTTCCGTATTTATTGCAGCGTTGGGTTCGCTGGAATGAAGCGCGATTCTTCGTTACGATAAAGAAGAGAACCTTTACGGAGTGTACTTTCGAACGAAAGTGATTCGTTTGGGATAATCTATTTCAAACGAAAATAAAATGGTGGGAGGAGGTGGACACGGAGGTGTTGCGAGTTTTCTAAAATGGTCTTGTTTCGGTTGTACATGTTTTATCAACGCAGTGAAAGCATTCGATATGTACTGACTGATCAAATAACGTTTATTTAAATCGGTTTAATATTTAGTTTCTAAGGAACATGAACAAGTAAATAAAGCGTATTTTTAGTAGCCAATGATGCAAATCTTGCGCGTTGAATCGCGTTTACTATGGACGCATCATTGCGAAGCCAATCTCGTGAAAACGGTTCACCAAGGTGAAATTAATTTAACAAGCGCGAATCAAATTACAAATGACGAACGTGTCCATAAGCTGGATTAACAATGCGAAAACTCATATTTAAGTTCTGACCGTACTTTATCCTTCGGTATCATTTGCATCTATATTCGCGAATAACAATTACGCTAATTTCGAACTAGAACCGTTTCAAAATATATTTTTACCTGATGAACTAATAAATGGAGGTACCGTTAAGGTGACCAGGCGGATTAGGGCACCGTTTCCCTATACCCAAGTTCGAATATTCGCACAATAGAAAGAATGGAGACAAAGCGAGTAACACGATCGCATACTAATGCCAATTACGAGTCCAGCCGGGGCTCTAAGTCGCGTTGCAGCTAATCAGGCGCCAGCGTGAACGCGTTAACGCGCGCAAAAACGCGGCACGGCTTCCATTGGCCATGACAAAATCGCATCTACGTCACGATAAAAGCACGAAATCGAGAATAAACATTTTTTTCACCGATCCGTTGCATCATCCCGCGAGCTATAATTATTTACGCTGCGCCACAAGTGCAACAAAAAAAATGCCAAAGTCACGGCTTCGAGGAAGGCTCTTGTCACCGTGGATGACACTGATTCTAGACATTTGCGATAACTCTGTCCATTAACCGTTTCATACTGGGACGATACTCTTCTAAACGACGCGTAGTCTTGAGAAATTTCTCGTCTCTAATTGTAAAATTATTCAATTTTTCATTCTCGTAGGTGGAAAATTCCTCGGAGAATGTATGCTTTGTACTACGTCTTTTTGTCTCGAGATAACGTACTATCGATGTATACGGTCCTACAAAAATGTATACACATAATTTCAGGCTGTATTCGCGCATAAGCAATATTTAAATTGCAAAGGAAAAGAAACACATCAGCGTATACATTTTTGGTAGGACACTCTATATGTCGCGTCCAGTTTCGACCAAAATAAAAGAAACTTGTATTTCCCAACGTCGAGACAAAACTAATTTAAGAATCACAGTCATCGTCAATAAAGCAATAAATATACATACTGAGTGTACGTGTGCGAGTCCACGCAATCGTAAGACCCGTCGCATTGTTGTGTAAATGAAAAGAAAATATTTCGGAAAGGTCGAGGTGTAATAAATCGGACGAACCTCGGACTCTGATTTCGAGAAACGAATACAACGGGTCCCAGCCGAGCAGCCGGCGTGCCACGACCTACCGAGGACGAAAGAAAAAGGTCATCTTTATTGTGTGCGAAATCCAATCCACCATTGCCCGTCGCCGAGAAGAAAGGGGGCCCTGTGGTGCGCGGGGCCCGGTTGCCGTCGGGAAAGCCCTGTTCCCTTCGCTCGAAGGCCTACCTGGCCCCGTGAACGCACGCAAAGCTTATACCTGCTCCGATTCGTGGCTAACGCACAGGAAACGAAGCGAACGATAACTTTCCTTGCTCGTCCACGTTGTCCGATCAAAAAACGTAACCAAAATAACGAAAATGTACCGCGTGTACTAAAAGATGTTCCTAAGGCACTTGGTTGCTTTTAAGAATAATAAATACAGACGAGAAAAATATATCTAACTAAAAATATATATTTGTATTTTTGTAGGTATAACATGAGGAAATACTTTCTAACGTGCCAACGTTAAGGATGTTTTTTTAAAGAGGAGGACTAAGACATTCTACCTTCTGCTCTTTATAATAATCAACAATTTCATTCATAAACTCGCTGCGTATACAATATTCGTTAATAAATTATTGGACAACAAACTCGTCGAGACGCCGAGGTGAAGCAACGGTATCCGAATATTCATGATCATGTATTCGTTGAAAAATACGTTTTCTTTTTTTTCTTACGTTTAACAAGAACTATAAGAACAAAAACGAGCCCGGGATATTAAGAATGATTGAAAATGTATCGATTTCGATTGGATAAGTCGCGATCGCTCGTGCACAGTATTTGAAAAGTTAATAGCACATCAAATGGAAATACGAAGCATCGTATTTGCTTTCACTCCGAAATGTCCTCTGTCCCTATCCTAACCTCTCTTTCGCGGAAGCCTCGCTCAACACGGTAAATAAATCAACGAAGATCTTGCGAAACGCCTATTCTGCTAGCATAGAGACGATCTTCCTTGTGCCTCCGATTACTACAAAAACGGTCAACCGATAAACCGACTCTTTTTATCAGTTATTCTTCCTCGTACTCCCAGTCTCCCGACGGAGCAAACATAACCTCCAACCGCAACGTTCCACGCCGAAACATCGATTCGAGGTTCCCTAGTCCACTCGTGAAACGATTAACGAGCTTTCTATAACGCACGATTTTAGAAACTCTTGGAGAAACAAGAAAACGCGCGAATGTTTCGGAGCAAGACACTGTGCGATAGTCTCCTGTTTCGTGCACGTAAATCAAAAGGCAATGACATTCGAATCGTGACGTAATATGGTAACATACCATTTAAAAACCGTAAACGTTCTCGACCTCTAATTCCTGGCTATATTCCTTCGCGAATAAATGAAGCGTGTCGATGGTACGTTTTAACTGAGCCGAATACGAGATGGAGTAATTGGGATACGTAGCAATTTACAGAAAAATAACAAGAGGTAGTTAAGGTCGCATAGAACGGTACGTCATTGAACGTAAATTTAAAGTAAACAGCGTTGTGTTGTGCGAATACACGTGGTACGAGAGCTTTATTACTCCAAAATCGAAAATAAATATAGATCGTTATTGCGACAAACCAAACGACTCGAAAAAGAGCAAAACAAAGTCCAGATAAAGCTATCGTCGACGTTACTTCGGAGCACTTTCTATTTTTATGGTTGTCGATTGATTATTCGAGATACGATATTCGAGATTTTCTCCCTGTAACTCGCAGTCTCCCGGCGGATCGAACATAACCTCCAAATCCATCTGCGACCAGCGACTTTTCGGCGAGAAACGTGGATTCGAGGTTCTCGGATTCTCTCGATGACACTACGCGGACAATCAACGAGCCTCGAATAATCCACATTACGAAAAACTAGCTCGATTGTCGCGAGAAACAACGAAATATTTCTAGAGCTCAAGACACTGTGCGAACGTTTACTGTGCGCGTCTTTCTCTCGCCGCAACGGGGATCGATCCGTAAGTCTGATTCGCAAATAACCACAACTGAAATTTCAAACTCGACGAACAAATTTCCCTTACGTGTCGTTTTTCTCGACGCGAAACGAACATGTCCGTTTGTCCAACGGAAATACGAGTGTAAGAGAATAGGTAAGTATCGCGATAAGTTTGTTATTAAGCACAGTTGAATCGTTCGCACAGGTTGAAAATAGAAAGTAAGCATGGTCCGTACGCCTGGCGCCTCATATCGAACCGACGCCTTCGAACATTTCCAGCAAAGAGAGGGTAGAGAGAGAGAGAGTGAGGGAAACGGACGCCTCCCTCGCTCGCCTGGTCTCGGTGAACGCCACGGAAATTCATGAAAAATGTAAACGTTCACTTACGGGGTAGTACATCCCTTGCGGAGGAAGAAAAAACGCCCCAGAGCCCCACAGTTTGAGGCCGTTTTGCTCCACCGTTGTGCGAGAAAACAAATCCAGCACTCCGTTACTCCTCCCCCTCCTCGCCCGCCACTCCACCGCCTCCTACTCCTCCTCCTGGTCGCTGTTGTCCCTTCTCTTTCTCGGTTTCGTGCACTATACGCCGACGTACCCGGCGCGCTTCTCTCTTTCCGTCGCACGTATTATATATGTATTTGTATACTAATGCCGTATGCGTGACGCACATACAAGCGTAACGAGTGAGATCGCGGTAGTTTTTTTTTTTTTCTTATTCACTTGCACACGGATTCACACGCGATTCCGATCCACACGCACTGGACGTACCCGGAGACGACGCACGATAATCGAACGAGGTTAAAACTCTCTCGACGCGCACACGATCGAGCGGGACCCGCGTACTCGACTACCACGAACGCCCGCGAACGGTCTACGTCTTTCTGTTTTCCCACCTACGTCCGTCTCCCTCGCACCCTGGCTCGGTCTGTCTGTCTTTCTTTATCTCCTTTTGTTCGATTGCACGTTTTCTCGCTCTTGCGACAAATACACGACCGCCACCGTGCGTGGTCCCTCTGCGACTGACGGTCCCGCTCCTAGCCGGCGCCATCGGCGCGCAGCGCCACCGCGCAGATGGCGCCGCGCACCGGCCATCATTCGTACTACGCGAATCAAACTCGATCAAGACGCAAACGAAAATGCGCCTCTCGCTTTGATCGTTGCCCACCATCGAACGCGAAATTTATGAAAATATAAAACGTTTCGTTTATCGCGAACGTTTGTTACGTTTATTGGTCTGGCAACCGAGCCTGCCCTCTCCCGTAGCCGGTTGCAATATGATATAAGATTTATAACAACCAGGTTTACTTTTTTTCCCTCCCTAATTTTAATCGCGGGCAATTTATCTACGCTCGTTAAGCAACGAAAAACGCGCTCGTCAAATGGAAAATTATACGGATTTATGTTTACAATTGTTTTCCACTTTTGTGTGTGTGCCGTTCCGAGCCTGTTTTTCATTTCGCAGTCTCGTTTTCTTTATCGCGTTGTACAATGACGAATGAAAGTATCGAAAAAGTCGTGGCTTTGTCATCGGATCAAGTATGGATCGGAAAGGGATCAAAGTACGCGTTTGATACTTTCTTGGAATATATACGGTAGCACTGAATTTTATAACGAACTTCCGAGTCGATGCATGCGTTTGTCATTGTACAAGATTACTTTTAATTTTCACAGAACGGCGTGAGTAACTGTTTCCATTGCGAGTATCGTTTTCGTTGCCTTTGAAAGCGGAATATTTTTCTAGGTCCTTTTGTCTTTTTAATTTTCACATTTTAATACATGTACTGCGACACGTCTACGATGGTGCAACGCGAAAATTGACCAGAGGACCATGGTCCGATCGAGTTTCAGCACAACCAGCGCGTACGTATAATATCGAAGCTTCGTTATTGCGCCCGTGGCCCGCTGTTATTACGCATATATTAGGGTGCACCAGGGAGATACAAGAAAATGAAACCATTATCGGAGTGTACAGAAGGCATTCCGATTCCGAGGAAGCTGACGCTACACAAGATTGCTCAGAATTCCCCTACGAAATTATCATTACGAAGCCAATCACGATCCAAGTGCAAACTTTACGACTTCCTGTGTATACAACCCTTTTTTAACGAGATTAGAAAGTTGGCAATATTAACGAGATTGGTCGTATTTGAATTTCGATTGGTTAAAGATTGGCTGCTCCGGTACCTGGGAACACAGAAATTGGGAAAACATAAATGTTGATTTTAATAATATTTCTCTAAAGTTACCGAGCTTGAATTTCCCACCAACTTGGACTACAAACGAGCATCGTCGGGTATTTCGGTTGGAAACAAGATGAGGGAGAAGTACTATAGTGAAGTATATGAAACTGTGGGCGCGAGAAATAGAGAGGAGAAGAATCCTTTATAAAACAATCCAAGGAAAAGTGTTTATACGTTAACTATATATTTAATCAACGATTTCATATTTCCTTTCTTCCTCGTTAATTGGAGAAATATGTTTCTCGCTTTCCTTCTTGCACCCACCTTCTTCCTTGGAATTAAAGTTTCTTTTTCTTCTATGTGTTATAAAACTGTACAACGGAAACGAGATGGCACAGGAAAACGTGGGGAGTAGAACTTGTACCGGTATGTAGCAACTCAAAATATTAAATTACTATATCAACACCCTAAATATACTACGTCACGTTACAAAGGGTAGACTACGTTCCAGCATGTTATGAAAATTAATTTTGATGAACACTATTTCGCTAAACGAACATACTGAAGATATTACGTTACAAGGGGTTGATGCCTCTGTCCCAGCATGTTATTAAAATTAGTGTTCACCCTTTGTCGTGTTACACGAAATGTGAATAGCTGTGACAGTATTTTCTGGTCGTTTGTTTAACAAAGTTATGTTTGAAATTGGTACATGTATTTAGTGCCCGCAATGATTTTCTAACGAATTAGCGTCCATAATGTAATATTAATTAGGTAATATAGTCAGCTGTATCAATTTTTTATTTTATCTTTCCACAAATTTGACTAATTTAAAAATATGCAAAAGTCGCCGTAGGGGTAATAAAGTCCCTTCAATAAAGGACTTTACTGAACCGAATAAAGTTACTCTGAGCAGATTGAAACAAATCACGTTTTCCGGTTGTAACCTGCGATTACGACAATGGCGGTGCCAACACGTGGAGGCCCACGTCGCGACGCAAGACGTTCATCCACGTAAATGCACCGTCGAAACTTTCACCACCTCCATTACGCCCGTTCCTTTCCCTATCGTTGCGCAATCACGACTATGAAACACACATGGACGATCGAAACACAAATAATTGGAGAATGGCGTGCGCACGATTGAAGATGAATCGTTACGACACCGGGTTCGAGGAACTCTGCGTGGATGCTCGGTACTTGCAACAAATTTCTCACTTCTTGTAATCCAGGCGATAGTCTATGTAGAAAGAGAATCTTTTCGATTATTTTCTTTTGGAAGATCCCAAGGAAAATTATCTTGCCAAACGTAAACCTGTATTTTTATGTTCGTATAGATCTCGTATAATTCTGTTTTAGTTTGATACGACAGATTATTTATACTTGGAAAAATTCCCAGGGCATAGGGAAATATCGACAAGTGTACGTAAGAAGTTTGGAAACGATGTGACCGACAGTGTTCTTAAACAAAAATTTCAAGCATCGCCCAGTTTTAGGATTGTAAATTAGAACCAACTTTTCCTTGCAGGACAATAATTTATTCATTTTCTATTCACGATGCATTCGTTATTTCTTAACTTCTTACATTACATTTCTTTACGTGTCTGTTGTGGCCCACTGGTCCCCCTATAGCTCGGGTACCTCGGGATCGCTAAGCCCGTACTGTAGCTACAATTAAACCTAGCTACAGTCCCTGAGGGCCCAATGTGGGTGTATATTCTTTAGTATTTCAGACTGGCACACATTTTTCGATATTTCTCCAGGAATGTCTAATGAAAAAGAGACAAAAACGCAGAAGCCCCAGAAGGGATACCTAGGAACCGATTCGGAATCGAACTACCCCTGGACCTCGTTGTGGAGCTGCATGTCTGGCTGACGAGGGTAGGAAAGTTCTGGAGGACAGTATCGGAGACAACGAAATCCCGACAATTTATATCCCTGGAATCCAGCCAGGATTCGGCCAGTCCGTCGACTACAGACGGAGAAACGAAAAAGTCAAACAGGAGACCGCGAGAATTTACCAAAATTCCTTAAACACTATTAACTTGTAACAATGACATCGATTAATTGAGAATAAGCGAGACTTCCTATCTTTCTATGTCGAATGTAGATAAAAAATGAATCGATTAATACTCTCGATGTATTTATTACCCCTTTCTCTACGTATTTATTAAAAATCCTCTTTTTTACCACACATACCTAATGTATGGTCGTTTCTGCAACTATGGCCCTCGGGTTAAACGATTTCGCAACGCCCCTAACTCTTCCACGAGCAACCGTGCACAGTTTGCCCCAGTCTGCAGACCGACCAGCGGCAGGAGCAACTGTAAATTTACCCACATCTCCTCGCCACTTCCTTTTCGCGTATATTTACGTTGCCTCTAAACGCCGACTCGATTCCCGTTCCCCTCGACGGGAGTTTAATAGTCTCGAAAACATCACCGTTCGCGCGCAAGTACAAGGCTGCT
Organism: Hylaeus anthracinus; assembly: GCF_026225885.1. Taxonomy (NCBI): domain Eukaryota; kingdom Metazoa; phylum Arthropoda; class Insecta; order Hymenoptera; family Colletidae; genus Hylaeus; species Hylaeus anthracinus. The sequence goes on from NW_026534349.1 coordinate 6,369,621, forward strand.
CATTATCAAGGCGAACGGACACCCTTGACGGTCCTCTCCGCAGCGTTTCCGCGAAATCTCGTTACCATCGTCATGGCGATTCGTCCCGGGGACCGTCAAAGAAACGTCTCCGGGGAGACTCGAAGAGTACGACGTTGGTTTTTACCCTGTTTTCGAGCACAATCGCTCTTTGAACCCGACGCCTAAGTGCTTTGCCAGTCCGTGGGAAATATAAGCAAAGGAACCTCTTGTAAGACGAATTTTGGCTCCTGGTATTCATGTATTTTCAGACAATTTTGTTAGGATTTCAATGGGAATTATTAATATATTTAAATAACGCAGAAAGCCTAGTGAATTCTGAGCCTTGCAGAAATTATATCGCAGATTATCCCATCATTTTTCATCCACCTCTGTAATTTTCCTATTTCCTAATTTTTCATAGCGATACATGAACGTATCCAAAACATCATACACCCCAATGGAACAGCTGAATAAGATGCTTCGACCACCAAGACCACCCCTTTTAATCTTCCAAGCAACTCTCGCGCATTAATCATTTTCAGCGCATCCCCGTTAAGAATAAAATACAACCCACCTTCGTGTCGAACGAAACAATACCTTCGCCAAACAATAATTGCCGAAGTTTCGCCCCAGGACGAGCATCCAGCGAAGAGAATGTTCCCTTCGAACAGGCAACCCTTCGTTCCTGATAGATCATCCCGTGTTTACGGGGCAGGCGTACACGGCATCTACAATCAACCCCGCGACGCTGCCGCTGGATCCACAGGGGATGCCACCCCTCTTCGAGTCGCCATAGAAACGAAGGGACGACGCGAGAGGGTGCAAAAGCCACGGTGCTTAGAATAACGCGGCGATGGGAACGGATCTCCTACGGTATCGCCATCACGATAACAACCGAAGATACGATGTAACGACGCGATTGTAGCATTGCAATAACGATAGTGGCAAACGTGCATTCTCCCCCTCGTTGTTGAAACGTTAAATTATTCGATAAGTGTCGTCTGGCGCTTCCTATTCCTGCGACGCTTCGAATTAAATCCTTTTACAGCGTCGGATGCTGTAGTGGCGTTACGATCGTGCACCGCAGATTATACGGTTTCGACGATGATTTCGTAAGAATCATGTTGTAATGCTCTCATTACTTTAAGATTATGACGCGAGTCGGGGCTTGGAGTTGAAATCATCATGTAGAAGATGAGGTAGGCAAAAAAAAAAAAACGCCGAGGAAATATAATCGAAGTTTGCGAAAAAGTAATTTCTGCAAGGCTCAGAATTCACTAGGCTTTCTGTGTACATAGACTTTCGTATTCTCTGCCCTCTTCTCTTTTACCCTTTGCGATCCCAGGTCGAGTGAGGCTTGCCAAAAATGTACCGAAATCAGAAAATTGGTCTGCTAAGGGTTAATTATCGCCACGAGGTGATCGACAATTTTCTATCGAATCGTCCGATGAAGTCGATCAGTGAAAAACTGAATCAACCGACGTAAAAATTCAAAATTGAAACACTATGATTTCACACATTGACTGTACACGTCTGAAAATATCATCAGTGGATTCAAGAGAGCGCGAGTTACGACTCGATTTCGAATTCTTTTATTGCGATTAGATTTTCCACGTGCTTTTACGAGCAGGAAACGTCACATTAATTCCGGAGAACATCGAGCAACCACTCGAGGCTCTTCAAATATTTCACCGAGCCTAGATCGTAACTTCCCCTTTGGATACACAGGGTGAATCGTAACACGCGGACACCGCTACGTGGGAGGGGGTATGAATTCCGCAAACGAGAAGGATCAAAAAGGCACGCATAAACGTTGATCTTGTTTACGAGATGTAGGCGTTTTGTTGCGTCACGTGAATTTTTGTTGACAAACCGGCGCTGTTAAATTGTCTATAAATAAAGCTCAAGCTCCGGCGATCCGTTTGCTTTTATTTCACCTGAAATCTACTTGTCTGAACTTACGAACTCGCTCATATAAATTTCACAAGGTACTAAGTACACGTTTTTAAAGACCCCATCCTGTTACTAAACCGTCTTCTCCTGAAAGTTTGCCTACAAACGAAAACAGTTCGCATCCTCGACATAATATACTTAGAAAAATTGCAAACGAAGACCACTATTTTGGTTTATTTTCCATTCTTCGTACGGTTGTTTAAAATTTTCGCTCGAATAAACGTCTCTCCGAGCGAATCGATCAAAGAAAACAGGCGAAAACGCAGGTTCGCGCGGAATCGCGCGGATCCTGTAACGAGACCGAGGGCAGGGGATGCACCGACGCGACGCGTCGCGTCGTGAAATTGCCTATCGACGTCGGCCATCCTCTCTTCACAGAGCCACAGGCTCCGTCGGTGCAGTTTCAAGTGCACTCGGGGTGGCCGCGTATTTTTAGAACCCTCCACGCGCGTTCGTAGGTGCGTTGCAGCTGGAGCGCACATGCGCCTGCGGTTCAACCGTCGTCGCGATGCCTGCTCCTCGGCTTGCTCGTACATCCTCGTGACACTATAAATGTTTCACGGTTGACCTAAGGCGAAGGAGGAACTTGACGCAAATTTATCGGAACTCGGGTTGGACCAAGGAGTGGACGCAAATTTACCAAGGGAAACTTCGCTTGGTCGATATAAATCAGAAATTAAATTGCTAGATTTCGAGTTCTAAGTTGAAGTACAATATGAGTTACGAAGAGGAAGAAGAAGAGGAAGTGGTCTCTGTAGAAGTTATTTTTCGAGAATATTAAAAGAGAAACTAAAAGAATTGTGTCCACCTATCCACACGGAAATCTTGTCTTGTTTTATCGATGAGAGAATTTCAATTCCTCGGGTAAAAAGAGATCGGAGAGACCCTTAGCGTGTTCCCTCGGATTTATTAATCTTGCGGAGTTCTTGCGACACTACCAGCGGCTAGTTCTACGTAGGAATATTCGAAATACTTGGATATTTCTTCTTCCATTTTTCCCCAGCTACTCGGATTGTACATTTCGCTGGATATCGCGAGTATTCTCGACCGAGAGCGCAGTTCCGTCTCGGCAATATGTTACTGGAAGCCTGCTGGCTCGATAAAGAAAGGTTGGCAATCGGACGGCGTCGGTGACATCCCGCTTTATAGGTAGCTTTCGATTTTTCCGAATCCCCTCGTTCGCCCCGCTGTCATTTTTACGAGAATAGCGCGAATCCGACTCGCCTTCGAAGAAGAACTGGCTGATCCATCGTCCTGGAAATGGGAGAAGACAAAACAGAGGGATGGTTTGATAAAACGAGGGACTCTCGAAGGATCGAGCCAATTCCTTGGGTTTATCCTGACGCTGTCAGCTTATCGCAACGGAAACGTTTCGACACGGGCAAGGTCGCTCGAAGGTACCCAAGTATTTTAAAAAAAAGAAAAAAAAAAAACGATGGGAGAACTCTTCGTTTGCATTTAGCTTGTTAAAAGGCAATAAATCCCGACTCGGAATAAACTAGAATCTTGCGAGCTAGGATAAGGGATCGCTTATCTTCATTCCGATCCATGGAGTGTTTTTTCTGTTGATGGAATTTATTCGTTTTTTTTTTTTTTTTTTTAAACGAGCGTACAAGTACCGTTCCAAGTCACGCAAAATATGAAAGAAAAGTGGCTTTCAATGTTTCAATTACACATAAATCTGATTATTAGAAATTCCATTTTATGGCTACTTCTTCAGAAAATTCAGGAAAAATTTCGAACCGAAGATTTACAAACACGAAACGGACACCTATAAATACAGTTTGTTATTATAACACGAAATAGCCTCGAAGACATTTGCTCGACGTTCCTTCGAGAGATTTTGGAGGACAGTTATGGATGCTGAGCGCAAACTGGAAGGACACAAGATGCGACAGGACGAGACGTTTAGATTTATCAGCGCGAAATAGGTTCGGGTTGATCGACGTCGTTCGCTGGGAGTTGAATGTTACACCCCTAAACCTCTGGAAACTGCCTACCCTCGACAAGGGAGATCCCGAAGAGGGGTTTCCATGACGACTACGAGAGAGAATTGTCCCGATAGCCAGGCTAACCGAGCCTCTCCTGCGAACTGTTAACAGGGACCCCTCCGCGTGCCGATGAATGCCAGAAAATATTCGAACCGCGAATATTAAACATTCCCCCGAAAAGGATGAAGCGTATCCCTCGATATAGGAGAGGAGTTCATATTCCGAGGGTTTCACCAGATATAGGTATACAGGGTGTTCCAAGCCTCCGATAATTTAACTCTCAATCGAACGAAATTTGATCACAACTGAAGTATTATAACCAGACTACGGATCTTTGTGCACTTATAGAAAATTTGAATGTGCAAGAAACTACAAAATGCGAACGATATGCAAGAATATAAAAAAAGATTGAAAGTAAAGTTCACGTTATAATATTTGCAGAATAGAATAAATTCTTATTTAGGTTGAATTTTTATAGGCACGCTCGCGAATGTTTTATTTTGCGTAACGATCCGCAGTCTAATTATAACAAATTGAGCGACCAACGATTGAAAACGTTGGTCGCCGCGTCACCCGGAAATGGGTGACAGGACTCTTCATTAAGGTAATAAAATTAATTTCAAAGATGACACGACAATGAAGATAAATTTCGACAAATGTTAAATTATCTAACCTTCAACAGTCTCGAGACAAAATGTTAACTTCGTAGAAATTACTTCGTAGAAATTACTTCGTAGAAATTACTTCGTAGAAATTACTTCGTAGAAATTTTCACGAGTTTTAGTCCGGCTAGAACAAAATAACCAACAAACTTATCGAGTGATAATTCAATTTCTCGCCGCGGTAGCCTCGAATTTATTTCTAGCCTAGTCAGGAGGATTGCAAAAATTTCGGCCAGCTTTAACGGCGCTTCTGACTTACGGCCCACGATAATTACCCCCCCACCCCCCACCCCACCCCTCGCCACCTCCTTCCTGCCGGCGTTGGGAAAATTTTCGCGGAACCCCCTGGAAGTGCACTTAAGCAAATTCGTCGAAAATGCAACGTTGCCCCCGTAACGAGCGTTCCTTTAATAGGTACGAGGTATTAGGATCGTAAAAGGTCTAGCGGGGTTGCATCGTCTCTGGGCGTCGCGTTGGATGCCAATTTATTGCTTCAATTTTAACGTTGTAGCACCGTGACCCAGGTATCCGGGAAATTGTCAATAAACGCGGAAAGTATTTCACCCGGCCGGAACGGCCTTTGATAACATCGCTAGTCCTTATGAATCGCGAAACATCCACCGGGATACACTTACGACGGTTATGGCAAATGCTGTTGCAGTTTGAATGATATTGGAACGAGGGATGCTAGTCACTCGACCTGTGATTGACGAAAGAACAATTGAAACTTTTATGGGTTTCTTAGTAGGAAGAATAATTTAACGAGGCGTTCAAATTGCGCGCGCTTAGGGGTTGGACGATCTGACGAGAGATGGAGCGACGCAGTGGAGCGGTGGACTAGTGGGGGTAGATACTGGGTGGCCTTGGGTGGTCAGTCTATTTCGTTCGGACTTAAATCGTCGTTTGTTGGCTTGGAACACTCTTTCTGTCTTTTTGATAGAGATATTATTTTTACTTTTCGTGGATTTAAAAGGGATCAGGTTCGAAGGGAGTTGTTTCGAATATCGTAGCTGGTGTTCTGTTTGAATACCATTAGGTACACCTAGTCACATTCGTCTGCTGTTTCATTCTGCTCCAAATATAAACGAAGTTGATTCGCGAACTACGTCTTAATGTATCTTGGAAACTTGTTCGCCGAGGCGTCAACGAGCGAATTGCACCGACGCACGTTTCCCCGACGTGCTTTAATGCTGTCAGCGGGGAACACGAAACAGAGGAACGAAACACAGCGGCGATGTTAGATTAATGAAGTCACGGAACGGGGGAGACGAAACAGGACTCCTCTGGAACCCAGTCGGAGGAGTTCGCCGTCGCTTTGACCTACCGAGTCCTGAATTCTCTGCCCCGGGGTAAAAATATCTAACGAGAAGGGTCCTTAAGTTTCTCGAGCGAAAGAAAACACAGCCAGAAAAAGATGGGATCGTTTAAATACGATGAGGCTTCCAGAATCGATTTTTATATTAGTTTAAAGGCTCCTAATTACAATCGGAGCTGACATTTACTATTTTAGGAAATGAAGTATGTTCTATCGTGAAAGATCTGAAAGTTCACGTGCATTAGAATGAACAGCAGGGGAACGAACTGGCTCCCGCTAAGGTCAGGGCCCCGAGTTTCGGTGGCATTCAAAATAAAATCCAGCTGAGAGATAAAAAGCGCCGCGGCGAATTCCCGGGAGTCTGGATCGCGAGAATAAGAAACGTCGACTAAAATTACACTCCACTAATTTCGGACCGCTCTCCAGTACAGCCGTACCCGTTACTTTTACTGCGAAGGAACACCAAGTAGACTTAAAATACGGACTAAAGGTTTGTTTGAATGGAGAGTACATCATAACTTCTCAAATTTAGGATTTATTTTCTATGAAACTATTTCATCCTTCTTTGTTTTTATAACAGGAGAAGCCTCGAGTTTACGAGTTCTCATTTATTAGTACCGGGGGATAGTGGTGACGTAGCTAGAGAAATAGAAAAACAAAAACTGTAATTTGAAATTTCGTCCACGTCGTGTTTTTTCAACGCTTCGTTCTACTGTACGACGGGTGCGCAACGGTAGCCATGGTTGAAAACACAGAGAGACCTTCCACGCGCGAACGTAAACATCGTGGATGTGTTTATACCACCCCTTGAATATCCCGTGTTTCTCTCCCATGAACACCGAAGAGACCTTTTAAAGGCTGATCCACACTTTCGAACTAAAATATACCGTTACAAGCATCGTTCGATTCTGTTCACCAAATATCGAGCCGTCTGATATACAGCTCCATTATAATGGACAAAGTACATCTAAAGTACATGTAATATTCATATATTAAATCCAAGTACACATGACACAATACACGGATATATTATAAGTAACGTGGAACCAGACATTCAATTTATAGTGTTATTACAGTCTCCATACTTTTCCTTTAACAAATATTTATCACGCTTTCAACCATACCTAGTTCAATTTTTCAGTACAATGATAAACCAAGAAACTATATTTTAAACATATTCTGGATTAAATCCTGACCTCAACGATTGTGGACCAGCCTTTACACGAGGCTTCCCAGAACCATTTCAAACGCAAAGGCGGCCTGTCACTGCGATTACGGGGCTGCACGTGTTTCGTGAAAATGAGAAAATGTCGGTATTTGGAAAGTTTCAGGAACACTCCCTCGGTATCGAATTACAGGATACTCTTACAGAGGCGAAATTCCTGCGTTTCTCAAAATCAGATTCTGACTACGTATGAGTCCGTTAACTCTTTGGGGCACGGTGGAATTAAAAGTGTCCCGTCTTTTTGATGGACCGTAATGCATGGTGGGACATTTTTAATCCCACCTCGAAATTTTGCAATAGCTGCATGTGTATAGGTGCGATACCTTTATTAATAAAAATATAACAATTTTGTTTGATTTAAAACGCAATAAAATTCTTGTGCAACATGGGTCTATTTTACGACCTGAATTCCTGTGCCGCAAAGAGTTAACACCACGAATGTAGCCTTGGTAGCAAACAAATATTATTTTGATCCTGTTGGGTCCATTGCGCCTGTGAACATTCTACCCCCTCTTCGATCGTGAAGATCGAATTGCAGGGCGATGTCTTGGTAACGATACAAGTTTTCGACTAAATATACCCTACGTGTATACTCGACGAATCGGTTCTTCCAGGCTCAGCATTCCGTTTAAAAATGTTGCGAAACACCGCGAAATTTCTATCGATAACAGTCGAGCGACGTTGACAGATTGTCAGTCGGTAAAATCACGCTGCATTAAGAGTAGCGTTATTCAGTCAGTATAGTAAAATAACGCTTTATCAATATTTGGGATTTTTAACTTGTAGGTGAAAATCATTTAACAGCGATTGCTAGAAATACTAATCGATAGATTGTACAATAGAAACTCTGATAATTTCATAAAATATATAACTGTTACATCCTTTGATATAATCAATCGTAACAATAGTACCGACCGAGTGCGGATAAAAATTCCGTCTTCTATATATAATTTTATGTTCGAACAAGTTTCAGCATCGAGAAAGTTGAATTGAAAGAATTTGTTGAGACGATTCTCATTTGCGCCGAGAGAAAAGTTTATGGGTGATAATTTTCCGCGCGTACGATATAAATGTCTAAATAAGGAGATGCTGAGATCAGTGACGCAAGGGAGCTGCACGTTGAAAACGCTCCAGAGGGTAATAAACTATTTTCAGCGATCTCTCTATTGCGATCCACTTCAAATTAATTATCCGATGGACGTCTTACCACACGATGAGAATATCGTTATGTAAAACGTTATATAAAAGTATTAATCTCACCTGGGGAAACCGATACTAATCGATAAAAATTCGTTAGCTAGCGTAATTTACGGAAAATAGCTTGGGTTGATGAAGTTGCGGTGGGTAATCGATACTCTGATCGCGATCTCGATGTAAACACGCGCAGAGATTATTGCAACATAAATATATCACGAGATTGTTAATGCGCAGTTGAGACAAATTATTTAGATTCTATTTTTTTTTCTTTTAATTCTACAAGTTAATATATGATTTCATTGTCGATGGTAACGCAGGATTGCTACTTGTATCCTGTCGGTAAAGAAGTCCTCCATAGGATACTACAATTTACTACATACCGTTACCTAACATTCCTGTATATATCCTATTCGTACATTACATTATAAGTTTGATTTTGAAAATTATGTTATTATTTTTATGTTAATCAATTACAATTTTCTAACAATTTTTAGTATACATACTAGCAGAACTCACAATGCAGTTGCTGAACGAATAGGAAACTGCCTTATCAATTCAGGACAAATTGGATGATGATTCTGTACGCAGGGAGACAGTTGTTCCAGAGCATGCTTTGATTTTCGTGCATGCAATTGAGGGCGCCACGTACCCTTCCTAACCACGACATCTGGTGATCGAATTAAGATACCATAATCGATTTGAATCGTAAACGAGAATCGAAATTGGAAGAAATATCGTTCAGGCCACTTGCTCATGAATAATACAATACTCCATAATTGAAAACTTTATTTTCATCCCCTACACAAACAAAATTCATCGCCTAACGAACACGAAGGTCGTTTCTATGACTAACACGATTAACAGATGGACCGAGGAACATTAAGAAGGTAGTTTGGCTCTGAACTGTCTTCTCACGAAATTTTCGAGTAACGACAATACCCATAAAATACCCATTTTTACTCGTTGTATGCATAAAATTCTGTTCAAATCTCACGAAAAATGAGATTTGAATAAGAATAAAACTTGTACAGTATCGAAATTGACAAAAACAGTCGAAATTCTCAAACGAAAATTACAGTGGGTCGTTGTCGAATCCCATCAAAGATGTCAATCGACTAATATTGATATATCTCAGTTCACATACCCAGATTTCCATGTTCAACTGCTCCCACTCGTGGTTCAGCGATATCGTCATCCTAATATTCCGTATACGAATGTTCCTAATCATTTCTTGTGCCGATTTTTCCTGATAAGAGCGGATGAATTGTCGAGGAGCACGCATCTTGGCGGAGAACTTTCCAAAAGGAATACGAATGTTCTTTGCGCGCTCTTTTCCACTTGATCGGTACCGCCCTCTGTCGGGGCAGTTCGTACTACCCCACTGGGAGCCGATAATACAGAAATTTTCCGCGCGAAAATTCAAGCGTTGTCGAACACTACATTATTACTTTTAATATTTAAACATTTTTTAACACTGAAAATTGTGACGATTATCAATTGTGGATTCACGTCAAATGCTTTCTGGAGAATATCTGACCAAATTAAAGTGAATATACAGATTCAGAAATAAATAAGAATTTCTTTATTCCTGACTCTGGTGATGTATTTTAATTTTGAAATTACCCCAAGGAAGTAACACGGCAGGTTAATTTAACTGTATTAAACTAATATTGAATTAACTCGAAACTGACTTAAACTACGTAATAAGGTACACATTCTTGGTTGCTTTTTACCGTTTGGAGTATGACTGAAGTATAATTTCTTATTTCCTGTGATTTCTTGCTGTAATGTTTATTTTCTCTTGTGTCAATGATGAACTCAGGAATATTGCAAGTCTTGCAATTAAATGCCGTTCTTTCCCAAGTACATCAACACCCCCGCTACACGCTGTCCGGTTTAAACCTTGCAATTTATATTCTCTGACATTTATATTAAATTCTCTCGGAAGGTTTCGTATTGCACGCGATTGTCATTCGCCAGATATTAAATCTACAGGAAGTTTCAAAATATCAGACGCGGATGTAATTAATTGTCAGACTCGCAAGAAACAATAAATTTTTCTAGGTGTCGAAAAAATTGTGCGGAAGTCGATCCTTCGCGTTGCACAGGATATAATTAATAATTGTATAGATATTCAAGGTAATTGCATGGAATTTTTTATGTTCTTTCTTTCAACATTGCTGCACATGTTTGCGAAATTTCAAGCGTCTCGGTTTCATAGTTTTGTTTAAATTAAATCCTAACGTTGACTTCAATAAAATCAGGTTACCCCTTCACAAGAAATTATTAGGTTGTCCAAAAAGTTTCTTTCGCTTTATTAATAAGTAATACATGCACAATATTTTATGTTTTATGTTACTTTACTGAATTGTGCACGATTCATTTTGCTCCATTACTGTCACAACATGAATATCTATGAAATTAAATTGTCTATTTATATAAACCCGACCACATCAAATAATTGGGTGCAACTCGCGAAAGAAACTTTCGGGACAACCTAATACAATTAATTTAAGTATTCTGAACCAGACAAAAAATTAGACGAAATGTTATCGATATTACACCCCTTTAATGGAGAATCTTTTAGATCGAGCAACTCACAGAGGCGCTTAATTTTGGTGTCGAACGTTCTCAAAAAGTCTGTCAATTTTCAAACAGCTTCCTGCGAAAGATCCTGAAACGCTCTGTACCTGGGTGAAATTAAGCTGTCCGCCTGCCTCGTAATGAAGTTCACTCACCCACCGACGATTTCCAAGGCTTCTTATTAATTCAGACGCGCAGGCGGAAAAGCAAATACTTCCGAATTATTCATAATGCCGATGCCTTCGGGAGCGGGTATAATGGAACCCCGGAGAATAAAAGGCTCTGTTGATCCCTTCAGAAGGCACTCGCGAAAAATCTTGTTCCCCCGAACCCCTTCTACCGAGCAACCCCCCACCCACCCACCCCTCCGGAGCCTCGAAATCGCGCGAAAACGGTCGAAAATTATTTCGAGGACCCGCCACCCCCGTCGGCCATTACCATGAACGCAGAGAAGCGTTCGCGAATTCAGCGAACATTGCTCTCGGCTCGCCTCGAATGAATTCAAATCCCTTCGACATTAAAGACCGTGAAATTCGTATTCAAACGATCCCATTTTCTTCGCTTGGCTTGTCGCTCGAGTGAGTCGTTGCGTTATACAGGGTGAGTCGCGAACCGGTCGTCGTGGCGGTCGAATCGGTTTCTCCGATTTAAAGAAAGATTGCTTTCGAGGAAAGTTCGTTTCGAAGAGTTTTTAAATAGCACCTAGTATACTTCTCTTTACAATAATTATAAATAAAAGCAAGTAAACAAAGTCGCCTCGAAGGCTTTTACGGTTTGTATTCTTGAATTAAACGCAAGAAATAACAAAGTTAATAAACAGGAACTGAAAATATCCTTTTCCTCGTTTCGTTGAAAAATACGAAGAGACCTCTTTTGAACCGCTCACTTCGGTAAATGAAAAGTGGTTGGAAAAACCTCTGTTGCTTAATTACTACCGCGTCTGGTTTTAAAAATGTGTCTTGGAAGTTGCGAAAATTAAATTGTATACCCACGCTCTTGTTAAAATTAACCGTGCACCACGACAATTGCACGGCTCACCTTGTACCGGGAAAATCACGGCCCCGAAAAAGGTAGAAAACTATGGCGGACCTCCGAGCGGAGAGATCTAAATCTCTTATTACTTTCGCCGGAGAGTTCTACGACGTTAGTGGAAACAGCCGCGCTATTGTGCCCTCCCTGCGACTGACGTTCCATCTCCCTCTAAGACAGAGCTAATTTCCCGGATTTAATTAGCCGACACGTACAGGCGGCTCGCCCGGTTTCGCGGCTCCCTTAATCGAGTCGGATTAAGTGGGTATTCTCATCCGAAACGTCCTTTCTCGACCGATCTTCGGGATTTAATTTGGAGAAATGCACGGGACCTAAGCGCCCGGCACTCGTCACACGCGCGAAATTCTGTTTTCAGAGGGGGCACAAAAAATTGCGCGCGATTACCTCGTGTTTAAAGTTATTAATTATTTCCGACGAAAGTGACAAAGTAACTCGTCTCCGTGGCGTCAGAGGGGTCGTTCTAATTTATCCTGCACTAAGGATTTAATTCAACGAAACGTATAAAACCTAGACACTTACTTAATTTTGGCGTACGTGTACAGTAATGCCTCGAGAAAAAGTGTAAAAAGTTGTATCCCATTTAAAGGAGAAGCCAAGAGTCAATTATCTCATTAATCTACACAGTTATTTAATTATTCCTGGATACCAAATAATTCATCCTCAAAGCTGACGCGATTGAAGTAATTCTAATTCGTTTTACTATTATTCAATGACAATTGTGACCAACGATTTCCCGAACGAATTAACCAAGAATACTAAGAGTTAAAAAGAAATCTGAGATTTGAAGTTTTACATTAACGATTGCAAGCCTAGACCAGCTACAAGCCGTCTAAAAATACTTGTACGTTTCACATTCGTAGGCGCATGGATCGCTCCACGTGGCGGGTGATCGAATTTGCCAGGGAACCGTACGTGACCGACCACATCTACTGGAGTTCATCCAATCCTAGGAACCGCAGATTTGATTACTTCCCGCAGTTTCCAGTACGGCGGACGCCCGCTGAGATTATTAAGGCGTATTCGTTATTAATCCGCCGCCGTCGCGAGGGCTCATCGGTGATTTTTCGAAGAGCACTTCTCCCGCATTTCCCACTGGCTTCCCTTCGTCGCGCCTTTCAGCTCGAGATGCTCCCCGCGCTTCTAATTCAATCGCGCGATTTTCTCACGGAAAATCCCTCGAAATGGCTTCGTCGTCGGGCTTCCCCCTCGCTCGGATGCTCACGAGCGTTTTCAATTTCAATTTCACGTTTCCTAGGGGGTCGATAAGATTCGGCTGATAAGAACCGAGTCATTCACTGGCCACGAAACATACGCGTAGCTTGTTTTCCTCCTCCTATATCGTGCTTCTTCCGTAACGCTGTAAGCAGCCGGCGGAATTTATGCACTTATGGCGTATGGTAATACGGAAAGCGTATGCAAAACGCGCGCTGAATATATTTCATAAATTAATATTTCATTTTGCATGTGGATAGACCTCCTCCTCGCGTTTACCGAGCGTGTTTCGAGTTTGTATATTTTGTAAAATCCGTGGTCTCTCGAGCAATGTCGTTAAACCTCCGATAGAGGAGGTGGTTGGAATATGTTATACTAATTTTGTTATCGTACCGGGAGTTACAGAATAGTCGAAGAGAAAAGAAAATAGAATTGAAAATTTTTTAATTTTCTACAACGAAAGTTCGAGAAAGTTAGTGCCTGACGATATCGAGTGACGCGAGGTAGCGCAACGTCACGAAAAAATAACTTCGCAAACTGGATTAAAGCGTTAAAGAAAAAAGTTTCATTGACGTTCCTGTAACACAATCAAAGTTCGCGGAAGCTGAGAAAAGCAAATTTGCGTAGCATAACTTCGTCACGGCGTTACAGGAAAACTGCTTGACAGAGAAATATGAAATACGCGAAGAATTTATCGCGCGACATCTACCGGAATCCGTGCGACAAACAAACTCATCGAGGTGCTATATAATTCTTCGAACGACTCCTTTATACATGTAGGATTCGTGACCGATGGGGATTGAAGAAAGAACGGACGTATTCACGAATTGATGCGATATAACCGTTGGCAGGCGAGTTCTTTACGATGACAGATTGCAAAACGACAACTTCGAAACCTACTCCCGTCTGCTGCGTTCGTTGCGCTCGATCGATTATCGCACGATAATTTGAAATTCAGAGCCCAATTCAGAGCCGAACTCCTACATATATTTAATAATCCCGACGCAATCCACCGCCATAAATTGTACATCCCCGAATGCTCTGAATCGGGAATACAAAGCACGAAGCTCCGACGTCGTGCCCCCTCGAGCATTTAACATCCAGACAGTAAACATTGGGATTAGTCGAGTCGTATCGAGCGGCAGGAACATCTTCTTCGTGATTAGAAAACGTGCGCGGGAATTGAAGCAAAGGTTCAAGTCCTCTCGGCGACATTCCTCTGCGGCTGTCGCCGCGAGCTCCTCGAGGCTTGTCAGACACCGGGATCGATTCGACGAGGAAAGCTTTTGACGCGTACGTCGCCTCGTAATTAAGACTCGCCCGCGCAGCTTATAATTACGGCTTGTTTACCAAAAGCCTGGACGCAACAAGATAGTTGCCAGGGGAACGACGATCCTCCCGCGGAAGATAGCGTGTTTAAGAAACTTGTTCGTTTCCGAGGGATGAACCTCGCGGAGGTAAACGATAACTTCGACGGGAGGAGGGTAAATTAGCGCGAAACACGCGGGAGGGTTGTGTGTAATTTCGACGGCGACGCTCGTTAATTATGTCCTCGTTTCAGCGAAATATGGGCCCCTGCAAACATGGCGAATCAAGACTGCATTCTGGCGCGTCGCGGAATGTAAACACGAAACTGCGAATCAAGCTTGGAAAGGGCGCATTGACGTTTTTCTTTCCACTCCGCCATAATGAATTAATTTGCGTGCGTATGTTGCGAGGAGTACTTGTCTATTCAGATCCGCTTTTTGATTCCTTATAATATATTTTGCTCTTCAATTTCATTCATCATTCAGTGATTTCAAATTATTATATTCTGGTCCAAGAACAGAGTCGAAAATCAATGTCCTTATCTACGTTGCTCCATGTATCATATAATAGCGTAATAATGCTTTCAATGCTTAATTTTCTTTTCCTTTTGCTACGAAAAAATCCACTGATAGAATTCGTCTAATTGCCACCCTCCATGAAGCCCTTTAAGCTCAATAATCCAAAGAATCTACGGTCTCCAATTTCTTTATTTGAATAGTAAAGTGAATTCGTTTTCGCGGATTGCTTCGAGCAGGCGAGAATTTCACCGAGAGTTTTTCCAAGCGGCGGGTGTGCATTTTTCCTCGACTTCCGTCTCGCGTCGTTCCTCTGTCCGTAGTTCCCTCGTCGACGACGAAAATTCTCTCGTGTTTCTGTCGGGTTTAAGGTCAGCCAAAGAACGCCATTTTTCGCCCTTGTTGACCGTGAATCGATCCCGACCAGGTGGCTCGTGGAAACGAAGCGTGATTTATAAAAATAATATAGGGGGACTCCTATCGGTGACACTCGAGCGTTTTTACTTGAATTTGAAATTTAAATTACGCTATGCTAGGCGACGTCGTTTATGCGAGCAGTCCGTTAAGAGAATATCGATTGAGGCGTCTTTGTACATTCGAGAGCGAGCAGGAGCTTAAGTGGCAATGAGTTTAAGGATTTTTAATTATGAATGTAGGACAACATGTGTTCAATTCCAAGTCGAGATTAGGGCTTTGACTCGTCCTAATAAAATCGGTGCCATAAGCTTGCCATCCTAATTTTCTTTAATTTCCATAATATTTTGATCCGCGAACAATTAACTACATATCGTCGAATATACGAACTCTCGCCACCACGGATATTCCACTAAATGTTCCACGGATACCATCTGTCAAAATTCGAAGAAAACCAATTAAAAATTCCCCGGGCGTCCATCGAAGGGTTCTCAGGCAGTTCGCGAGATGATTCCACGCGTTGAAATCACCGAACGAAACGAAGCACGAACTCCTCTTGGAAAAAGCTTCGCCGAAACGAGAATAATCGCGCGAAATATTACAACAGCGCGAGCTGTTCAACTCGCCGTCCAAACTTTCGGCGGAATTAATTTGAAAACTCACCGAGAGCGGTCCCCGGGCATCGAAAATATTTCGCCGTGGAATTAGAACGAAAACGCCGCTCGGAACGTAATTTTCACCTGCGCCCGTTTTTCCAATCCCGTCGCTATCAAAGACCGAGCCCTTTTTGTTCCAAGCCTCGTCGAAAGGGATTAGATTAATACCACGGCGTGGAAGGTCGATACTCGAGACGAGAGCATCCTTTGAGCTCGTTTCCGGATGAAGTAGGATCGAGCGGATGGAGATTAAAAATTACCGAAGGGAGGGTCAGGTTACCGCCAAAGATGAGAACGCTCTGTCGTCATTCTTGGACGGGGCTGTTACGCGTACGCGCGATGGAAGAAGGCGAGTTAATTGAAGGAACGTAATTAAACAGATTACTCACAATGTGGGGTACACGGTGTGGCGTCTTGGCGTGGTAGATCGACCTGCAAAATAAATGGAAGCTTGTTAGGATTGTTGATCGACACTGGATTCTTTTATATAATCATCGGTCTACATCTAACAAGTGGTACTTGACGAATTTAAAAGATTTGATAAGAAATATGAGAGTGTGTTAAATTGGCCATAGAAGCTAGAGAGTTGGAAAATGGTTTCTACGTAAAGAAATCATTAATCTTCTGATAATAATCTTCCCCTTATAACACTAACGAGTATTACAAATTGGGAAATAAAATTCGACTATTTTACCTTTCAACGCGTCTTGATTTTGAAAAGAATAATAAATTGAAGAAAGAAAAACCTTCGTGTAAGTAACACGAAAGGTCGTACAAAGGGAAGGGCTCTGCAAGGGTGTTACTGGTTCAAGTTGCGTATCCCTGTGGACACATTGAACCCCAAAGATCGGCAGACGGAATTTCCATGGAGCGATCGCACGTATCCGATAACCCCTGTCAAAACTCGAAGCCCGCGGAATTTCGTCGGGAAGCGCGTTTCGATTTAAAATGGAAATCGAGTCGAGGGAAACAGAGCACGCTACAATATTCAAACGAACGGGAGTCGGGGAAAAAAAAAATAAAAAAAAAAAAAATAAAAGAAGAGGGCATTTGAACGTAAATTACGGGAGATGGTCGGCGACGATGGCAATTGGTCGAAAATCAACGGATAAAACGTTGTCTCGTTGGTGATCGATCGTTGAATGGTTGTTGAGGGCGGCGAGAGTCTCTGTCGATTGACTCCATACTCCCTCTGTTTTTTTCCTTTGTTTGATTGTGACACGGAACACGTTATTAACCGGTTTAATCGAAAATCCGGGCTCGTTAACCTGTCCTCTTTTATTCGGTGATTATTTCCTCGTACTTGGTAGATATAAAAAGGTTTAAGACCCTTTTGGTTCCTAATTAACTTGCAATATTAGCGTTTTATTTTCAAAGTACAGGCCTACCGATTCCGTCACCATTGCAAAGTGTTCACCGACCACGTTTCGAGTAGTAAAAATCTATAAAAATGAAACTGTATCGATGTGGATTTTATACAATCCGAGGAATGTAGAAAACAGTTATCAATCTAAACCTCACACTATTAAGATAAAACAATTAAAATTCCTCTGAAACTCGCCTATTTCGACCGCACTCGGACCACTCGCAAACCGATAGTTCGAATCGCTACCACGAATTCCCAAATCTTCGTCCCCAAGAATTTTCCAATCTTGTCCCAAATTCTCGTCCGAAATCCATCGAAAGTCCAGCGTGAAACGTCCATCCCGCTCCTCGAAGGAAAAATGGTGATCCCGTCGATGGATCGTTCCATAAATTTCGCGAATTTCGGTGGGTGCCGGAAGTGCGACTGCAACTGTAATTGGAACGAACGCGTTGCACTCTCTCCGCGTCGTGCGCGAGGCAGAAGACGCGCACGGATTGAAATTGAAAACCCCCAGGTTGGCGCGGTGTCGTTTACGGGCGTCCGAAATTAAGCGCATCGACACGTACGGACTAATCCAATGACCGTGCGCCGGCCAGTAAACCGCTGTCGGCTCGAATTTCCTCAGAAACTCCGGTTCCCCACGGCTGCTGGCCGCAGAAACGGACCCGGACGTCGGGACGCACGTAGCCGACCCCGACCCTCGAAATTGCATCGTCGCGTGCGTGCACGGAAGCTCGTTAGACCCGTCGAAATTTATTTTCCATCCACACCGGCGCGAATTACCTTTGAATCCGTCCCAGGACCCCTCGCGACTGAAATTTGAATCTGTTCGGGTTTGCGCGCGAAATAGCTTTGGGAACCGGGCACCGCTATATTTTTACTCGAGTAACGATTATAAAAAGCGAACTGTGCTTTGGATCTGATTATAGTGTAGCTTTTTCGCGAGAGAAAGGGTGGAAATTATAAGGGACGCGACGGTAGCGCCACCCTTGTACCGATGTGCAGTGATCACTGCTGAAGTGGTCGTGGCATAGCCCGTGAATAGCGTTGAGTAGCAATGTGGGAATAGTGGACAGTTTCTGTCCTGACCACTAGAGACTTGTACCTTCGCGTTACCTACACTTTTCAAGTTCCAATAGTTCACCATCCTCGTCGTTTTAAATTGCTCAGACGTAACGTAGCAGCGATAGGAAAAGTTTTTCCGCAACGAAACGTCTCCTATCGAGCTGTTGTCTACGACCGAGGAAAAAGGCACCGAAAACCTGATTGCGAGGGTGTTTCGTAGTTGACTTAATTTCCAAGCGAAGTCGAATGCCGGGGGAGTGGTGCGTGCTTTTCATTTTCCTTGCACATTCCCGGTCGTCCTCGTCGACGTAATGGACGACCGCAGGACAATACGAGGATTTCATTTCCCGGCGCGGCTAGGGAGGCCCCGCAAACTTTTGAATTAAATTTCTAAATGACAGTTGATCCAACGGGCCACTCGTTCTCGTTTAACTTCCTCTATTTTTCAGCGAGTCGAGAAAGTAGTCGGAGTTCGTTCGCGGAGTTTCGCCGGCGAGCGAATGTAATAAATTCCTTTTCATCGCGACCGCTGGGGCTTGTTTTATCGTTAGGTTTTCATAGCACGGAGGGACAAGTTTCAGCCGTGGAGATGGTTTCGCCCGCGAAATTATTTGATAATATTTGCAGGAGAGCTACGGATTCGCGTACATAAAATTATCGTACGTTCCGACGCGGGTGCGGAAGGAATCGTCGAGTTTTCTTTGAGTTCGTGAAACTCTGATTTTCAATTTACGAAGAGAAAATTTTATTGTTCGATACCAATCTAGAAGTAACCGAGAAAATATTTCCCTCTAATTGGGTAATAGCATTTCGTGCTACTTTAACTGAATAAAGAATTACACAAAGTGGTAATAAATTAACGAAGATTTTTATGATCGCTATTGTAATTACTCGAGTAAGGAGATTAGTTTTCTTCTTTCTCTTGATTTATTTGATCTACTTTAAAAGAAGATGCTTGTACAATATTCTTGATCAACGCGAAGCAATTTACCGATCGAACGCATCCCCCTTAACAAATTGCCCTCCATTTCATTGCAGACTCCGCTGCGATCAACGGATGGGCCAATCGATTCTGTGACGAGGAAAAGGAAAAAGTAGCTCTTAAAAAAACAGAAGCAGAAACGGTGGCCGCGAGTCCAGGAAAGGAAGATAATAAAGAAAAAAATGTCGAAAAGTGCCGTTCGAATCGAGGTCGAGTAAGAATAATAAATCGCTCTCCGAGAAGTCCTTTTCGAGCTGGAACGTCGACGTTGTATCCTTTTCAGGGAGACGTTTCTTACGTACGCGGACACGAATTACTCGCGGCGAGTCGATTGAATTCGATTCTCCGCGAAACGGGCATCGTCGATCGACTCGGACATGTCGATCCGCCGTTTCTTGTTTCGCCGCCCGACTCTTTTAGCTCGGCTCGATGCAAGTTAATTCCGTTCTTCGATGTAATGGTCTCTGAGAGGCTATTTTTCTCCTTCGGGGAAATGAAACGCTAACGGAACGGTCCCGAGCCAAAGCGTCGATTAAATGGCGGAGTGAAGGAGGAATTAACGAGACGAGATGTCCGACAGAGGTGGCTACTGTGATGTCCTTCTCCATTATTCCTCGTAACTCGTAAGAATTATTACCGAAACAAGGAATGCGCTACAAAAAGTAGCTCAACTTTAAAGATTAATTAATAACATCTCTCGATGGTAGTTCAAGTGTGTTAGTAAAAATAATAATGAAACGCTGAGAAGCCGATTGGTCCTAAAATTGGATACGCCATCCTCTGCCACATATTGAACCCACTGGATGAGAGATTCGAAACAATCTTGGAGATGCTACCCGAGAAAAAATTGAATTGGAGTGGCGCGAGGCCAAAGAACAGGAAATGACTTCATCCCTCGAATATAAATCGGGCACAAGAGGTCCTGTGCTCGGGACGATTCCACCAGGAGTAGAAACACGGGAGAGGAACGACCGACCATTGGTAACCACGGTTCGAGAACTATAAAGCAATTACTTTTATTCCCGCTAGTAATCGATTGCTTGCCTACCGACTTGCTACGTGACCTGTGTCGTTCCTGGAACATTCCTGCGCCCGGAGAACGTCGTCTCACGTTCCCATCGTATTTCTGTATCGCTTACGAGCCCGCCTTTCGTCTTATCGAATTCCCAAGGCGCGAGGAGTCGACCATTTGCGGCGATAATAACAGCCACAACTTAATATCTGCGCGGAGACATCGCTGAGCCTGGGTTCGTGGCAAGGATTACCGAAGGACACCATTTTTCGGAGCCCATGATTTAACGAGGGAGTCTGGTCCAGCCGAGGTTCTTTTTCCCATGCATATCACTTCAAGAGATAATTTATTTTTCTTCTTGAACCTTTATTTGTCTCTCGCAAATTTGGAAAATGTGCTTTAGAGAGAAACGCGCTTAAAGTTTTCTTAAAGGCTGCGTAAAGCTAAACTGCGATCCCGGGAGCATACAGTGGACCTTTGCGAAACCATTCTTTACGCGGTCAGGAAGATTTTAAAGCAATAGAAAAGAAGTCGATTTTTTAGATTTGGTAGATCAGACTCGTCCTTCAAAGTGGAAGCTCGCGAGCGTGCCCCGGAAATTGTTGAATTTATTTTCGCCGAGGACGCGCATGACGCAGTCGGAGAAACGAGCACGAGGATCACGCGATTGTTCGGGTGTAATTGGACCCGGGGATGAGTCGAAAACGCTCGCTGTTTGGTGATAGCTTTAGGCGAACGGAGAGGGGAACGTATTGATTTACTTTCTTGGTGAAAATCGCTCTGGAAGATTGATGGTGCTTTTTTAATAGGGTGTTTTCATTCCGGGCTCGGTGCTTCGGCTTATCGTTAACAGTAGTTTGGCTTTTTTTGCCGGAGGAACGAATACAGTCGAGTAATTTCCTTTAAGACGGGATCTCTTAGGGAATCTTATCGACGAGCGAGTCGACGCCAAATGTTTTGGCTGCTCTTATCTTGATCCATCATTTTCCGGAGCACGTTCACCTGTTTTATAGAAAATTACCTATCGAACAGACGCTTCGTCTCCGTTACATTTGCACCGTTACCATCCCTCTTACACAGTTCCACGAGTTACGACGTCGAGTTCATTGATATCGAGTCTTTTTCACGCGCCATCGATTAATGCCCTTTCGCTCGTTTAAAGGATATCCCAGGGCGCATAAATTGCACTCCCACGCGATACGTTCCGAAGCTCAAAGGCTGGTTTTCCCTGCAATTAGCCGCGTTCACAATTAGCGGATAAGTCGCGATGGGAGATGGGAGAAACGATAACGGCGTGTCGCAACGCTCACTAGTCGGCAATTAGTCCACTCGAGAATTCAACCCGTAATCATCTGTTTATCATTAAATCGCGCGTTCGAGCAACGAATGCCGGGACCTGACTGGTTTTTCAATGGTGGAAACCGGGCCACGGTGTCCCGTACGTGTTATTAGCCGCACGTGTAATTCGAAGTAATTAACGGGGGCAAGATTGATGCTGTTTCCTGGAGATACGCGACGCAATCTCGTACGTGGTAATGGATCCGTGTGGTGCGCGCTTGTTGGGTAACGTCGACCTATCCAAAACTTTCCGGAACGATACGCGTGCAAACAACTTCATGACGTTCCCGCACTTGTAGTTTTCAGACACTCTACAGTTCCCGATTCCGGGTGAAAATGTGCAGGGGAATATTTTTATCGAGATACTGTAGACTACGAATAAATGAAGTAAACAGTGAGCACCACAAAGGCATCTACAGGGTGTCCCGGTATTAGTAAGAATATGTAAGAACTGGAAATGAGAGGTTTCCTTTTTGCAAAGGAAATTGGGATTCAGAATTGTCTCGGCTACCCCCCATTTTCGGTTTTTACACTAATTCTGGAACACCCTGAATAATCAATATTAACCCTTTGGACTTGAAGCACTCAGAAATACTCGGACCAAATTAAACAGGGAGGTACGAAGTCTAAACGAGATACCACGAGTCAAACTCGTGTTTATTGTTTATGGTCCAGATTTCTTACCACGAGTTTCACTCGTCGTTGTAAGCCAAAAGGTTGACAAATACCAACATCTGCACCTGTTAAGTATCTCCAAAAACGAAGGTCGCCCACGTTTAGAATTTGAAAAATCGCATCGAACAAACATCGAGGTTCTGATAAGGCCTCGGGCTTAAGATCTAAGATTCGGCGCGCGGAAACATCGCAACACGGTTGTACAGGTGGCATAAGCGTACGAATTCCATTATAAATGGAGCAGCGTGCCAGGAAAGTCAGAAGCATCGTCTAGGGTTAGATGGAAATGTTCTTCTTCCGGGCATGTGCACGAGGGCACGATGCAACCTGCTGCGTCTGTAATTACATCCCTGAACTCCGCGAATGGTCGTGTACGCGGTAATGGATACACGAGCTACAGTTGTCCCGAATAATGGCGTCGCGTGTAAGCTTGGCAAAACGGCGATACGTCATGCTCGAACGTGGCAAAGTTTAATAATTTCGTTGTAATTTTTATACCAATTATCCGTGCCCTCGAACCGAATAGATCGACTCCATTTCTCGGTAAATACTTTAACGATTCAGGAAAATTTTCAAAATAAACGCCGAACCATTATTTCCGACGTTCACGCGCGTGCATCGCGTAAGAGAGCAGGAAACGCATTCTACAAATCGAAACAGGAAGACAGGGGACAAAGGGAGCCGGGGATCGATGTTACAAACAACGACCGACTCGTACCGTCTATTTGCGCAAATATTGCGAGAATCTTTTTTTGTCGAACGTGCCGCGAGCTCTGTATGATATCTCCGTTGCGCGCAAAATCAACAAAACTGTTTCGGTGTTCGTGAACACCCCCGATTCGTATCGCCTTCATCTCAAATATTTGCCCGCGGGCCAAATATTGAAAATTCGATTCTGCGGTAAAAAAAAAAAAAAAAAGGAGAAAATTCGAAATCGACCAACCGGTGGCCATTTGAACAATCGTGTTTATCTACGTGCTCGCGGTGTTCATTGTTACGTTCGGCAAGGATTGTTACGTACTCGGTAATGGACACGCGTGCCGAGGATGCCACAGTTAATGGAACCGCGAACCGTCCTCGTTGGACCGATCCGACTATGGTTGCGGGAAGAGCAATGAGGAGGAAATAGAATTTTATCGGTTGAAATTACCTGCCGAAATTATTTTGAGGTAAATGTAAGCGATTTGGAGGGATGTCATTTTCTGTTCACTGTACTTTTCTAGATTATGTAATATTTTCAACGTACAATTTCAATCTACGTGAATTTCAAATCTGCATGAATTTTTCATTCATATTCCGATGGAATTATTAATATTACAATGATGTACGATAATTCTTCTCCTATCGACCAATAAGTGGCAATAATCAATTCGATCCAAATCCGATACCTTCGAATTTTCGAATCTGTCTTCTAATACTTGTGAGAATGTCTACCTTCCAATGATAGTCACGCACAGAAACGAATATTATCTTTTTGACACCTGACAAGGGAGGCTGAAATAAGAGAAAGAAATGAAGACCACCTGACCCAGATCGGAGGATAATTTTTAAAAACTCCCCGGCCATTCGGATCACTCTGTTCGTCGGGGATTTGCGTCACCCTCCCCTGGGGTCGTTTAATCGGCATAATCGACAGCCACGCGACGACAGACGCTGGCACAAAGATCTCGCCCCTATCCGCGACGCTTCCACTTTATTTCAGGCTCGATCAGCGATCGTGGTATGCCGATAGCGCGCCCGATCGGCCGGAAGTGATAACAGAATGCACCCCCTCGTAATCGTTCGAGGGGCTTCATTGTTATTGCCTCTCCCCTCCTCGAGGGCGGTTCTACAGCGGGAAGATATCAAGATTAGTCTCTGGCGACCTAGAAAAAAATCGACACCCAATACATCACCATTCAATCCATTCGACTCTGTACGTGTTTCTGAGATCATTTTCATCGAAAATGAAAAGATGGGTCAGAGGAAGTGTGTCGTTATCTGTTGTTACCTAACCTTCTACAATTTAGTATTTATGGCGAATCTATTGGATTAGAAGGGCGATGAATTTTCAAGCTTTTCTTGCTCAACTAGGGTCAGAATAGAAATCGAGAGGGAGCTGCTGAAAAATACTCGATCACAGTTCATTGCACAAACTGGTACCTGACTTTTTTCAGATTAAAAAATAAAATTTGTTATTAGAACAGTGTTATCTTCTAATTGTCTACTGCAAATGTAATCTTGCTTAAAATTGAAGTTCAAGGGGTGTGATGATTCTCGAATGACTCCCACGAGTCTGCAAAAGTTATCCAATTAAAGCGAAATCGCCGGATCGCGAAGCTTCCGTGTTCCGCGATCATCGGAGCCTTAGCCGTGACGTTCGGTTTCCGTTTTCCGTGTTTCTACGTCATTGGCCGCCGATTGCCTTCCACGCCACGGTTAGGAATCATTATCGCAGTTCGCAGTCGGCTCGGAGCGCGAGCATCGGTCGATTGATCTCAAACGGCCTCGAAACACATCGAGCACCATCGATTGGCGCTGAATGATTATTCGACGGTAAAGGATTCATGCTATTCGTCTGCTGGAGGCACCTTTGGAGGCAAGTAGCTCTTGTGCGTGGCACGTTGGAAAATGATCCGACCGAGGGACTGCGGGAGTCGAGCTCGAGGAAATACTGGGGGTTGAAATGAAATTTTGAAAAACTTTTGCGAGAAAAGAAATATGAAGGTTTGCAAGTACGTTTATTAAGCGGTCGTCAGAGAAAAATTGCGTATCAACTTTTGTAGAGAAATTAATTAATATTTCTATATTCGTGACAGAATTCATTTTGTATGACAGATGACCAGAGGTGATCACTATTGATCCACACTGACCGCCGTCGACCATCGCTCGTAACCACTACCAGAAACGGACTATTCGTTTATTTAATCTTCAATTGTTTGGACGATTCGATCGAGTCGATACACAATTTCTGTCTGAACGAACACACAGATCAGCAAGTTGCAAAAAGTCTCTCCGACGGCAGAATAACCTATTTACGGGAGGAATCTCGAGAGGAGCGAAAGGATTCTTTGACGGCAAAGTTAAAGTAAATCCTTCTCTGGAACCACGGCCCTTATTCTCTTAGCAAAATACGAGAGGATCGCGTGCTCTCCATCCCGACCCTGTTCACGTCTCGCTTTTCAAGCAAGCAGCGGAAAGATCTTTGCGAAGGATCGGGCTGAAATCCTCGCCCCTCCGATAAAGGATTACTCGTCCTTTCTTCCAAGGCACTTGGAGACTCGCGTAGGAAACAAGCGACCGTAAAGCATCCTCCTCCGGAGATCGTTTGCATAAAACGAGCCGAGTCTGTTATCGCGTCGTTATCGTCGCTTTAATTGCCGAATCGAGCGCGGTGTTTCGTCGAAAGTTTCCTTTTCCTGTCCGAGGAGGCGTGAAACTCGCTCCGGGAAATTGCTCGTAATTATCTCGTATCAACAGACGGCTCTGTTTTCCACGAACTTTTAGTTTTTAATCAGAGAAGCCTGATTAATAACGACGGGGAGCGTAAGGACCAGTTAAGAGAAGAGGAGTTGTCAAGGATGGGAACTTGCGCCTAAACTACATAGCTCCCCAAGAATAATATGTAGCTGGGGAAATGGGTACACGATTATGAGAGAATTCTTGTCTACAACTTAATTTCAATTTGTTGTGACCCTAGCTGACCAACAAAAGCTTTGAAACTCACCTAGAAAGTTTCTACACCCCCATATGAATTCTCAAAGAATTTCCACGTGACTGACTAGGTTCAAATAAAATTATATCTCAGTTCCTAAGATGCAAACAAACGCTACACAAAGGAAAAAGTCGAGACTTGCTCGAATTCTTAAGCGAGTTTCTACTTGGAATCGATTTCCCCTTGAACAGAAAAAAAAAAAACAACAGGAGCATCCTCTTCAACTACCCCTACAAAAAAGTTAGTCAGTTTCGCTCATTTGTCATCGGTCCGCAAGCATCGAGCCACCTTTCTTTCGCATTCCTGCCCAAACAGAATTTTTCTACGTTCGTCGAGTTAGCCGGATAATTGAATTCGGAGCGTATCCGCGACCCCACGGTTCAGTTATGCACAGAGGGAGCCATCTATCCACCCTCGGCGGCGAGATTTCCAGATGGAATTCCAGTCGCGCGAAATTTCGCACTGATTGGCGCGCGCCAAAGGGAATAATAAACGACGACGCATCCGATTTCGCTTTGCCAAGACGCGGTGGTAAATAATGCAGCGGGGGCGCGAGCAAGGTAACAGGGAACGTTACGACGTTGGCCACGAGGGTTAATTTCAGATTCGCTCGAATTGCGACCGAATTTATTCCGCCGGGTTAACCGCTGTCATTTCTAATCGAAGGATGGGTCTGATAGCGATCTTCGAATGAAGCAGTAATCGACTCTGTGTAAGTACAACGTTTAGTAGTAGCTTCAACCTAATTAAGTAACCACAGCGAAGGGTAAGCAATGTCTCGTAAACATTAATCTACTAGACGAGCTCCAGCTGAGCTTCGGATAAGCTTCAGAGATCAATTCCCAATAATTCCAACTAGTTTCTATACAGCAGACTAAATCAATTTACCCTGTACCTAACCTACCCAAGTAGCAAGAAATAACATTCCTCGGGCAGAATTTCTACGATTTATTTTATTCCACCAAACAACGTTCCCCGCAGCTTCGCAGAGCGACAAAGGCTCGGTCGAAAAAAGAGAAAAGAAAAAATCGTCCGAGCTTTCGCATCGCGTTTACAGCATACGTTCGAAGCAACGTCGCTCAACGAACTCCGAGGGAGACTGCGCTCGCTGACCCACATTTTGTTCCCGCAGCGTGCCGAATAAGATCGTGATACGAAAACAGTGGCGGTACATCGTCACGGGCGATCAGATTTGCCACTTTTCTCGAGGGGTTGGAACGGGCCGAGGTGGCAGGTGGGCGACGTAAATTCACGTTCATCGTGGAAGACTTTCCATCGTGATTTCGCTTCGTACTCATATCAGCCGCCTTCCAATTTCCTCCCAGCTTGCGTGCGGAACGCTCGCGTGCCTTTTATTCGTATCGCATCTGCCGTTTGGATCTCCGACGAGGTTGTCCCTCGTTAGGGGTGCCTCGTTCGACCTTGCATCGCCGAAGACCGACAGCTTCGATGCTCCGTCGAGTT
Source organism: Hylaeus anthracinus (assembly GCF_026225885.1). Taxonomy (NCBI): domain Eukaryota; kingdom Metazoa; phylum Arthropoda; class Insecta; order Hymenoptera; family Colletidae; genus Hylaeus; species Hylaeus anthracinus. The sequence continues at coordinate 6,397,298 of NW_026534349.1, forward strand.
AAGAAAAGGAACGCGGGAAAAAGACGATTTCTGGGTGAAGCTTTGTGAATTGTGAAGAATTGTGAAGAATTGTGAAGCTTTTCTTGGTCAACTAGGGTCAGTATAGGAGAAAAGGAGAAATTAAAAGGAGAAAATCTACGAGGACATTAGTGAGATAGCGTCCACTTATTATTGTAGAATACTTGAACAAGCTGGTGTAAGGTCTCTAGCATGAAACGTAAAATATTTTGGAATGTAGGTTTTTTAAATGAAACTTAACTTTCCTTTTAGAATCGATTCACATAGAGCAAAGTGCAGCAATTTTTACACGAACTCTTTCTAACTGAAAGCCCAACGAAGAAACTCCCAAGGTAGAATCTTACGTGAAAACTCCACGTAATATTCTGGATCCTAATACAGCATCTTAACCGAATTATCCCGATATAACATCCTGTTCGGAGTTGTTCGTTAGAGCAACGAGCCAACCCAGTTCCCCCAGCTGCGATTCGGTATGGCGCTGCTGGCTAATAAGTTTGCGCCACGCGACAACTCGAATTATTATTCTTAATCAGCGTTTGCGAGGACTGTTTCTCTTTGCCGTGCATAGGGGGCCGGGTGGGTTCGTTAACAGCAATCACAATGGCGGCTGAAAATTGGTCGCGATAGGAAAGACACCGAACCCGCGCGGAATTCCCTCGGATAACTGGGTTATCCTGTCGCGTTGCGCCGAATCTAGGTCGCTCGTTGAAATTTACGAGAGGACACGCGCATCCTGCGGCGGATCCACCGTTATCTAACACTCGCAACCGAATCGTATTGTCTCTTGAATTCATTTGCGCGCCTCGTCTCGAATTAACCCCTACCCGACAGTTTCGCCAGAGCTGGCAACATCACTCCGGGAATATTCAACAAAGTTGATCTAAATTATGTAAACGCGATTGTATAGTGTACGTTATTATGCTTCAATGTTTCGTGCAGCTTATCATTTCGGTAATAAGAAGGTATCGACTGTTGTATTTCTGTAACTGTTGGATACTTCGGGCCCTTGGCGATTCGAAGTCTAAGACCCCGATGGGCAAAACTAAACCAACGCCGGAAAAGGTCTCTTGGAGTTAGCTTATGACAAGACGGCACCGATAGTTTTCGTTGCATTTTTCCACTGACGTCGAAATACTCAGTTCGATCGTAGTCTTCTTGAGAGCAACATCGCAGCTCTCTGGTCGAAATAAAGAATGTCTTATAAAAGGGAATAACCGTGTGATAATTATTTTCTAACCCCAATAACCAATAGTGACAGTATAAAATGAAAGTTATCTTGACTTCTAAGGGCTTCGAAACAATGTTACAAAAGAATTATCCGGCACGATTGTCACGTTTGAACTAGAAGACGTTGTCAGAACCAGTTTTAATCCTGTTTTAATATCTTGTTGGAATGGTCATCTGCTGTAGACTAATCGAATTAAAATCAGAACATCCTCAAAAGGAAAAGCAACCGAGGAACCCAGCCCCTGTCGTTGCAGCGAAGTTAGGTGATATTTCGACGGGTGCCGGGTAATTATTTTAAACGAGCCATCGAACTTTCGTCCCTTCCCCCCCGACGGAAGCTTATTCCAGCCCGTTTAATGACTTAATAAGAATCAACCCCAGCGGACAATGGCTGAGCAGAATTCATTTCATTCGCAATCAGCGATATTTCAGCCGCAAGTTTTCGCATTAGGAAGTTTCTTTTGTGGCGGGCACCGTTCGAATAGGGTAATCCCTCCAGCCCGCGGGAAACTCGTTCGACAGCCGCGAACAAACGAATCGAATTTCCCTCTCCCCCCTCGATTGGCCGCCCTTTCGTTAATTACGACGGCAGAGAAGTTTCCACGATATCCGGATTACTCTTCGGGAATCCTCGACGTTGCGCGCCTCCTCGAGCATCGGCGATTTTCAAATTTCCCTCGAATCACAAGAAAAAAAATTCATCGAAGCGCGTCGAATGCTCCGAAGGCGAACAAATTCGAAATATAAATCGCGGACTCGTTCCGTCGACGAATGGAAAACTCTCCCAAGATCGAAAACTTTTCTGGGAACGCAGTTAAGTAGAATGGCCGCGCTTGCGTCGACACAGGGCCGCCAACGCCGGAACGAAAGAAAATCGTTGGAATTATTAAAGAAACTTTTTCGCGATCTCCGCGGTGCCATTAATCTCCAAGTTAAGTGGCACAACTATCTTTATGAACGGTGTAATAAATTCTCTCACCGGTAGTAACGTAACCGCGATAACGAAAGAAACTCGCCCTGGTTCGGATGATTACTCAACGCTGCATTATATAAAATCATAATTCGACTCGAAGGAAACGTTTGCGCTCGTTTATCTCGCTCCAATAGAGATTTAACGAACCTCCCGGCAACGTCGTTATGTTATCCTTTATTTATACAGCAGTGGAGCATCTGTCCCGGTCGCAGAGTAAACTCAGCGCATTAAATTATAATTCCGCGAGAGTAACTTCTCAGAAGAACGCCCCTAGTTTCTCTTTTTAACGTGCGGGAAGAAAGCCGGACGTAAATTAACCTCGACGAATTAGGCACGTGCTCGTTGTTTGGAGAAGAAAACTGTTTAAAAGAGAGAAGATGGTGGATGGAAGATTCATGGATAGACGTTGACGAAGTAACGAAATTACCGCTACCACTACTTGCTTTCATAAATCAAGATGCTTCCTCGTCCCTATACGATTTTTAAGTGAATGTTAATGATTCTTTTGGTCAACTAGGGTCAGTATAAATCAAAATTGAGTTGTGGTTCCTGAAAGCTGTTGGGAAGGGGAAACAAAAAGGGGAGGAAAATATGAGGAAATTAACCCTCGGAAGTCACATGTTCTGGAATTAACGAGCCGGTCACAGGGAGTCCCAATGACCCCAGCCATGTTTAAACGATTGCCGCGTGGGCAGTATCGTTCCGAACGACTCATAAAAATTCCGGATATTAGTTTGAACCTTTCAAAATAACAACATCATGGCAAAGAATTTTTATCAAATTTTCAAGATGGCGAAAAAAAATCAACATGGAGGCAATGCGTAAAAAGAAATATTTTTTACATTAAAATCATAACTCTGGCAATTTTTATATATCTTAACATATTTTCATAAAATTAATAACTTATAGTAATTCTAGCTTAAAGTTGCGCTTGGGGTCATTTTGACCCCGAGTGACCGCGAAGGGTTAATAGCGGAGAACGTTTGAACGAGCTGAAGAAAGCTCGGTTAGATTACCGTCGCTGCCAAGTAAGATAAAAGCGGATTTCCAACGCGTTCTCGAATTCGCGAGTCCTGCGAACGGTTACGGACTCTCTTTTCGCGATGAAGAGTTTCTGATCGGTCGTCGCGCCATAGCTAAGCTGAATAAATGCATGAGGCCAGGACGATGAAAGTTCACGACGTTTCCAGCCAGAAGACGGCGGGAACGGAAGTCAGGGAAACGACGGAAAGAAGTCAGGGGCTGCCATCCCCCCGACGTTTCTGGGTCAGTCGTCTAGCTCGAGCGCTGGGATTTGCATCTAAATTTCAAAGCCGCTTCGCGGGACGAATCTATCTGTCTGAAATTCCCTTTAATTAAATATGCGTCACCGCGCTGCGAGCTGTCGTTTAACGTCCCGTTTCGGCTATCCCGCTCAAGCGTCGGGAATAATTGAACCGGTTCTAGAAAATCAATGGTCCAGGAATTCGAAACGCCGCGAAAAAGATTCGATCGCGAAATGCATTTTCTGCGGATTCGTAGATTCACGTTAATATTACCTATTCTCAGTGTCAATTATTCTCTTGGATCTATCGAGGGCGAGTCGAGAATTAGAAAACTAAAAATAGTTCTCTCTTAAAGGTGGAAGAACGATACAGGTTCTTTTCCAAGCGATCCAGAGACAGTAACGACGCCATCGAACTACAATCGCATTCCTCTTCGACAATTTAACGGATCCTGAACGCGACGATGAAGCAGTTTTCGTTAGACATCGTCGAGTATAAGAATCCGAGTAAAGGGATCCCCGATCTTTTTGAGAAGCGTCTGGAATCCGGTTTCGATTCCACGACGATTTCCGGGGACACGTTCTGGCCAGCTTCGAGCCGTGTTACGAGAGGACAAAGGGAAACAGCAGTGGAAACACATTTATCGGAGGCAATAAAGGCGAACGCCGACGGAAAACGACGCTACGGGCCGCAATTGCTCTCGCCACCTTTTTCCACCCTTCTCGTTGGATACTTTATCCGGCTGCGCGGGTCCCTTTCATCCGGCGCTGGACAATAATGAGAGAAACGGCCAAAAGGCGATCTCGTCCGCGCAAACACCATCCCCCCCCCCCCCGTTCATCTCCGAAACGGATCGAGCGTCATCCCTCGAGACGAGCGATTCCTTGGAAGCCCATTTCGATCCGCGTATTAACTTTCCCCTTTAACTCTCGCGGAGACTCGCAATATGGCTTAACGGGAATGGTGCAACCTACTAAATGGAACTACAAAAAGACCTCTAAAAGAAATGCTCGTGGTACACTTTCCGAGGAACTAATTGTAGTACGAATAATTAATAACTGGTGGAAGAAGATGACACACCGTACGAAGTATTATTCCAATTTCATATAATATGTAATATTATTTTTCAAAGATATTTTCAGAAGTAATGACGTACAGTCCCCTGAGTATTCGTACTCTATATTTATTCAAGAAAGTCTAAATTGAATGTCAAGATTGATGTTACCAAATAAAATTTTATTTGAAATATATACACGCGTAAAGTCTGTTCGTGTACGTATTCATAAGGGAACATTCATTTGACAATATCAAATCTATCATTTAATTTAGGCAAACTACTTGAGTAGACATAGGAAGTACGAATCCTTATGGGGTTGACTGTACATACAAGACTATACCAGAATGTGTATAAAATATAAAAATTAAAATACACGTTACGACACTGATAAGATAGAACATAATTTAATTTACACGTTTCTGTTCTTTAGCTTTCTGTACAAACATAACACGAACTTGCAGAAATGATCTGAAGTTTAGCGACGTGAGTATGTCTCAGGGGAATGGAATTCAATTTCGGCAAATTTTTGTCGATAGACGTAGAGGAGATTAGTACACGCAAATCTGTGAAAACGGAAAACCCCATTTTGAAAAATCCTTCGTAGCTCGAGTGTTCGAACCTAGAAGAGTTCGACCGGAAGATTACCTCTCTACTGGAGGCGCAAGTATTCAGGGAGCGTGCGCGATAATTAAATTCACCGAGGCACTCTGAGAGCGAATGGGAGCGAAAAGTGCACGGGGCTGCAATTTCATCGCGCTGCAGTCGTCGGTGTTTTACGCGTTTCGTAGAAGAAGACTGTTTGGCGGGTGCTATCGATCACTCTTCGTTCTGTAACGAACACACTCGTTTTGTAGTTCGTATGCGGATCAGATAGCGCCTCGAAATGTCTACCCCGGAAACCAGCCGGATAGCTGCAACATGCGCGGCAATTAACGCAGGCAATTTCAGGCGGTCTCGATTACGGGGCTCCTGGTTAATTAAATGTAATCAAGGGGAGTTCGAATTGTTAAAATTCGATCCGAGACAACTTTCCATATTTAAACGCAGCGCGCTTATCCGCGAAAGCGAACCGAGCTTTTTCTTCGCGACGAGAGTTTATCTTGCTGGTTCTGTTCTGTATTGAATTTTAGCTAACGCGGGCCAAGTGGTAATAAATATCTCTTGGGACATGTAAATGAATAGTTAGAATAACGATACATCTTGATTGGATGGAGAATGTATACAGAGTGTAATTTTTTCTGAGAAGAAAATATTCGTTTAACTGTATAAACACATTGAAATAGAATACCTTTTAACTCGACCAACCCTAAAAATTAGAATTTTTATATTCACAGGGAAAATGAAAGCGTCCACCTTCCTTCTAATTTTCAAGCGTGAATACCCGCGGTACTTGAAGAATTCCCTGACATAATAAATCGAGAGGTCTCACGGCTCTTATTGGCGCGTATCAAGCGAGATCCATCTATGGGGCTCGTGATACCGCATCTAATGTCTCTCCATCGCGGTCAAACAACCCCCTCCCTCTTTTCTTATCAGACTTAAATGACCAAGAACGAATTCGTCGAATTCTTGCCGATTTGAACGGATCGTTGCTGGATCCAGATTTCCAGGAAAATTCATCTCCACGAAGACAGAAATTTGTACAACGATAAGAGTCGATATTCTAGAAATTTCGAGCGCGACTAACAATTTTTTGACACTCGAGCTCTTTCCAATACCTTTTCAGGACTCCCTTACGAGCAACGAGCTCCGAGTTCTCGGTAAAAAGCTCGCTTAATTAAGGAATACCTGCCCAGCAAAAGTCCACGGGTTGCCTCGGTATAAAGACCTCGCAAAAATTCGCAAGGCAACAAAGCAGATGAAAAAGTTTCATTTTCACTCCGACCGAGCAACGCGCTCGCCTTAAGAAAGAAGCGAAAGCACGATTTACTTCTGGGACCGAATTAGGAGCCTGGATTAAACGAAACAAAAATGAGAAAGACAAATTGCGTCGCCTTAATCAAGTGTCCACTTCACGTTTGGATACTTTGCAGATTGAGAGTAAATATGAGAGATGCATTGCAGATACAGAGCAAATATATGACGGATGTTTACTAAGAAATCAAAATTCGAAGCAAGAATAATTTATTTAGATTTTATGAACCCTTTCGCTAAAGTCACCCACTCTTTCGCTAATAAAATCGTTAAATAAATGCAGAATATTTTTCCTAATAATATTTTGCATCAAATGGATCAACAGGGAATTAGGAACATTAAGAACTCGATTTAGAAGGCCCAGTAAATAAACGAGGTTCCTGGAAGCTCCAAAAGTGAACTCCGTTCGGACTTTACACGTTTGATGACCCGCCAGGACGAAAAAGGAAAATTGAAAGTCCCTTTTTAGAGGCGGAGAGTTACGTGCCCGGAGCTCCCCTATCGAGCCTGGTAGCTGTTTGATGGTCGCTGAAGAATACTTTACTGCGAGACGTAAGGAGCACGATTCTTTCGAGGATCTAACGATCCATGGAGGAAGCGAGCGCTGAATGGAGATCCTGAGGTGCGCGTCGCGGCTTAACGACTCCTATCGCGGGAACCCGCGGCGTTAAAACCCGTGGAAAGCGTGAAAACGATCTTCGAATGCGCCTCGGAACTCTCAACGCTTGGAAAACTGCGGCCGTGATAAGGTCTGCGACCAGGCCGAGAAATGGTTCTTGATAAGATCCACGACTGGCTTCTTGCAGTCCTTTTTCTTTTTTCAAGCGAGAGCATCGGAAAGGGTTTCGATAAATTTTAATATCAATAGATATTTAGGCTTTAGAAGACGGGAAGATAATGTACAAGATACTCGAGAAATATTTAACCCTTGTGGAGATGGAAGGAATTTTTGTCGACACGGACTTCCTTACCTTGAGGTTTTGCGAGAAAATCACTGTGATTTTCGTGAAAAATTGACGTTGAATTTTACAGAATAATTCGAAGATCCATCACGGCTGTTTTTAAATACAGTCAGTCCCATACGTGTTCGTACAAAGTCTAATTTAAACGAATGCTTCATGTTTCCAAATAAATTTGTAATTGTAAATATATACATGTACGAAGTTTATTCAGATACATATTTATAATGGAACATTGATTTGGAAACATGAAGCCTATCATTTAAATTAGACAAATTTCATCATAGGAATACTCAGTGACTGTATATCTCATCCGAAAAAGTCTATTTCAGTCTTGGAAAGCGAAGAAGACTCATTCACAAATACAAACCAGAAACAGAAATCATTCCTTTCCGAAGATATAAAATGGAATGACCTCTCCAGTTTAGACGGGAATCGGTAGATGTGACTGGTTCCTTCGAGGACCTCTTTCAAGCACGTTCCAGATCATGGGGTATGAGATTACGGCGAGCGGTCAGAGCAGTAACGATGAAAATCGATCCCCCCATAAAACCAGCTGTACCCACGGAATTCCGGTACACCGTCGTAATTTGAAATTCGCCGTTAAAAGCTTGGTATCGCCGGGGTTCGAGCATTTTCGAAACACGCGGACGCGACCAGCGAGGAATGCTTATTACAGAGTTTTATTGCCTGGCCCGATGCCGGCCCGCTTCCGCAACGTCACGTCCGGGCAGTGAAATTGCGTGGAAACGGAGCAAAGCGTTTCCAACCCCTTAGCGAGCATCCCTCCCCCTCCCCCCTTCGAAGCGTCAATTCCGATGGTTATCAAATTTTCGTGGAATTTTATGTGTCACCGACGTGTCGCGTTTCGCGATCCTCAGCGATTCTTTGTGTATAGCAGCGTTACGTTACCCGATAACCTAATATCCGCGTGGTTTGGCGCTCCTCGCGACTAATCGATACCTCGACCTCTCGAACGCTTGGTCGAACCATGGGTCAGGTGGTGGAATAGGCAATTTTGTAATTTTTGTGGATGTTCGAGTTGAAGGATGTATTTTTGTTTTTTTTTTTTTTTAGCGGAAAAGTCTGAAGGGAAATTCTTGGAGTAGTGGAAACGTAACGGCGTTTGGGGTTTTATGAGGCAGAGGACACCTAAAATTAAATTCATGATCGACTGCACGAAATAATCATATCGATAGTTTTCTTTATTACGTAGCCTTTTCATATTCTACTTCTGTAACTTGTAATTTTGTGCAACCACTAATTAATTTGAATACAGTCAGTCCAAAAATTAAACGACAGATTTGATGTTACCAAATAATTTGTTTTTTTATAAATATATATATATACCTGTAAGGTTAATTCATGTATATGCTTATAATGAATCATTCGTTTGGAGACATCAAACCTCTAATTGTACAAATACTTATGGAACTGACTGCACATTTCTCGGCCAAAAAATGCCCTTCGCGTTTTCTAAATGGATATTTATATACCACAAGAATTTGTTCACTCGTCGAGATTATTAAGAACTAAATGCAACTACGCTGAAGAAATCCTGTCTTAGATCAATACCTTCGAAGTCGGCCGTGCCAAAGGGGTTTGGTTGATGGACGTCTATCACTTCGACGTCGTAATGGCCGAACGCAGGGGTGAAATCTCCCTTGGACCTGTTTTTCTTGACCTACATCCACGGTGAAGAAGGTGTGCAACTTTGCTCGCACAAAAGGACCGCGGTAACCTCGCGGAACCGGTTTAGAAAAGAGGCGGAGCCCGATAAGAAGCACCGGAAACATCTCTCCTCTTGAACTCCGCTAAAGAATCATCAACAACTTCGGTTTTATACCCCTGGCGCTTGCTCTCGGTCTCGGGGTCGATTCGACCGCGAGTTCAACGCTAACTGCGTCAAAGATTCTACACGAATCCTGTTTTCGACGCAGGAAGTCCTTCGAAGGACTTGGATCGGTGTTTAGGAACATCGAATTCGAAGTGATTCTCACTCCCAGGCGATTCGACAAAAATGATGCGATTGGTTTTGGAAAACACTATTAGGTTCTTCTAGATAGTAAAGAAATTTCAAGTGAGAGGAGTTTTAGAGACGACAAGTTTCAAAGGATCTCAAAGACAAAAATTTCAATTTGAATCATTCAAGACACCCTAAATATAATTAACTGGCACCAAACTATGTGATTAGCTTTGAAAAGCTCTCTTCGCGGATGCTCCAAGGTAATTTTCGTCTTCGGACAGCTCGCTCCCAGAGGTGATTTTTTATTTATTCAAACGAAACGACCCTCTTCGACAGTCGATACTACCACGGTCGAGCGGGCGAGCCCGACAAAGCGTGCCACGGTGTCTTTGTCGAGGGTGGTCGTAAACGAGCAGGAAAATCGAGGCAACTCGATCTGAAATCGGTCGACGCTGCATCGCAACCGTTGCGCCCCCGCGTTCCACTCGATTTTTTCCCTTTGTTGGCTCACGGGTCAGCGGAGATACATCTGTTTACCGTTTCCCGTGCACTCGGGGCTATCGATTATTCGCAGTTACAGCGCTGCTCAACCAGAAGATCCAATTTTTACTCATTTAGAATGTTTACTCTTCAGAATGGGAAAATATTGGGGTAGAAGGCTGTATCGGGAAGACAGAATTCAGAACAAAATTTCTTTGACTGGTAGGATGGGTAGAACTTGGAACAATTTTTTAATAATGTTTTTCTCTAAATTTTTCTATATGTATACACTATATTTTGGTTTGCTTTGGTCGTGCAATTTCGATAAGAAAACTTCGAGAAACCATGCATTTTTAACAAAATTTGGTCCAGCATAAATTTATTCTACACAACTATTAACAAAATTTCCTAGACTTCCCATGTCCTCTCGCAGGGGATTGCATCTAAATTCCATCCCGCCAGTCTGAGAAACTAATTAAATTACCTCTCCGTCTCTGAAACCCTTCGAATCGTCCCGAAGAAAATAAGTCCCGCGGGTGAGCGATAATGGCGACCGATTGTTGTAACTGGTTGTTCGTTGGCGCCGAGTGCAGAGGCCCGTGTCCGCGGTCTTGTTCGAGCACCGTATCGCGCACGACATCGCGTTCGTACAACATCACCTCGTTCCCAACGGACTCCCACGGCTGACTCCCGCAGCCTGATTCTACTTAATGAACTTGTCCTAATTTATTCACAGATAAATTTCGCTGTTCTCCCCGCGAATGCGAATTACCTGATCCGCGGCGCGCATCCAGACCTCGTGTACAGTGTACCTAACCTGTGTTGCCAATTGTCTCGGTTCTGCGACCATGGCTGAGCGATGCCTTCGAGGAATAACAGTGGATGATATTCGCTGTGACCGGTTTGCGTGTTAATCGTCAATCGAATTAAATAATTTGGTAACATGACTTTCGTGACCGTTACATAGAATTTACGTATCGGAATGAATTTTATTAATTTCAGTAATTTTAATTGGAATTTAGAAATCAAGGTACACCGTATTATATACGGTGATTATTAATAGAACGATATGCGGACTGAGGATGCTTATACACCCTTTGCACTCGAGGCCTTTTTTCTTGCAACTCGAGATGCTTTCTTAACATTTTATTGCCACTAATGCTAATCTTAGACTGACTTCGACGACGTAGCCCGATTGTCATTTTTATCGACGCTTCGAGTTCCAATGAAACTAAACCTAAAGAATGATTACTGCTGGTAGATTTTCTGCATGAATCCTGGTGCAAAGGGTTTATGTTTCTATAGGTACAGAGAAAATATTCAAACTTCCCTAATTCCCATAAATGCATAAACATTAGGACTCCAACACACGCGATATCGATAAATATATCGCAAACATGTAAAACTTGCTCAAAACGATCCACCTTGAATACGTGTTTGTGAAAATGTCCGACTCGCGAATAAAACACAGCAAGAGAAGTAACCCCTGGGGGTCGACACTATATTCCAGTTGGCAGAGAGACGATATTATTGCACAACAATGCTGACCAATCAGCGCGACCCTCTAACGGTGCTTCCTCCACTAATTGCGGACGCCTCGTTAATTAAGCGCCGCAGGAATTCAACGAGAGAAAGACACCAGCGAGGGTGAGCGTCTCCGAAGACATTTTATTTCCAGAGAGGCCTGTTCGAGCACGTAGGAAGCTCGATTCATTGTACCGCGAAAGTCTCCCGCGGCTGGAACGAGGGGGGTGTTTTCCACCCCCGTTCGTCCTCCAGCGTCGCCTTCGCCTTTGTCCTGTCGCCGGCTTCTCGTTTCTCCCGCGGGTCCTTCAGCGTGCCAAGCGATAGAAAAATGTCTCGCGCATGTTCGCGACGAATGGAGAAAAGGCCAGAGACATTTCCCACCCTCCCTTGAACATGGGGAAATGCTTGAAACAGAACCGCCGCGCCGCTTTTCGTCCCTCTCGTCGCGACGCTCGACGTTGGATCGATAGGTCGGTTCCACGCGCAATTTCGATCAGAGGTTTCGGTAAACGATTCAACGGGGACCGAAGCGATCGATTTTTATAAATAAATCGTACGTTCAGGGATCCCTTGTTGGACTCTTCTGTAGTCTCCTTTCAGCAAATTACCGACTTCGGTTCTAGATCGATTAGTTCAACGAGTCCAGCCTGGACTCCACTCAGGATCCTCCGCGAGGACCGACTCGTTCCAGTTTCTCTGGAACGTTGACGACTGGTAATTCCGGAGGAACGTCGTCGGGAACGTTTGGAGAACAAAAAAATGCACGGACGTCGAGGTAGTCCCTGGAGGAATCAAGGGGACGAGGGATGGCGGATCCAGCGTCGCAGGAGAGATAACGTTGCTCGTCCGCGTTACGAGCGACGATTCTTCCGCTATCTCGCCTCTCGACGACCGAGAAACAATGCAAACGACACGCGATATCCCGCCCCCGCGATTCGTGTAACGTCGCCGTTCCTCGCGGTCCACGTTTACCAACCCGATGATTTCCCCTGGCGCGGTTCGACGATCCGCGAATTAGAAATCGACGCGTTGAAAATCGATTTAACGCGATTGCCGGATTTCTGCATCCTGGATTAATATCGTGGATTTATGGACATTTTTGAACGCAACTGGAATTTCAACGTGTTCACTGCCAAATCACATGGAAATGTCTACCGGGCTAAAGATTTGCCTCGAGACGATTAGAAACTATGGAATTCTATACAAATTCTATACAAATTCCATTCGGATTTATTTTCATTGACACTTATTTCTTAAAAGTAATTGTTCGAGTTTCTCGGTGTAAAGCTCTGTCACCTATATGCGGCTGACGTGGTGACGTGCTAAATGCGAAAACTACTGCGATCGATAAATTTTAATGTCTTGGGTTGTCTGCAAAAGTCCGTGCCGATTTTTAGTAGGTGGTACAGGTCTGAATATATAGGAATGACTGAAAACAAATAACATGTGTACATTTCATAACAGATGGAAAGGTTGTGGAACAAAATGGTACGTATATAATTTAATAAATACACATCAAAATTCAAATATGGCTTTGAACTTTTCTTAAAAATAGGCATGAACGTTCCGGACAACCCAATAGTTATACATTTCTGAATGTCGTAAACAAGGAGGATTATTGAAATAAGATCGAAGAGGAAGTGATGTTTCGGTGGGGATTTCGGATCCGCTGCGTCCGCAGGAATCTCGTGGATCACGCGGTTTATTGGATCGGGATTACGTTTCTGGACTCTTCGTTTGACGACTGATCTAATCGATGCTCGAGACGTCCTCCATAGTTCTAAGATTTGAATAGCTGTTGCCTGCGGCGTGGTCTGCCAGCGTGACCGACCACGATTGCTCGCAATACTTGAAACTTGAAACCCAAGTGCAAATCCCTCTTCCAACCCTCAGGGGTAGAAAGGAGAGGTCGGATCGAGATTCGAAACCCAAAATCCGTTCCCAGACGACTGGTCTAATCTGTCTACGTCGGAGCACCACCTCAACTTCGTTCCGATAACTCAACACCCTTACACTCGAATAATTACTGGACCTAATCGGATTTTAATTGAAATTTTTTAATGGAATTTCTAACTTCTCGAGCAGCTTTGAAATATTTTAAATAATCTCCTGCAAATTTAATTGAAATTTCAATCAAATTTATGCTAAGACAGGCATCGATCGAAGTCAAGGAATATCTAATTAAATATTCGTGAAGTTTTGTACTCGTCAGTCAACAATGTTTTCGTTTTGAAGTGTTAACAGAAGAACACAGAATATTTACCTGTAAAAGTACTGGAACCACTACCCGTTTGTTTGAAGGAAGCACAGAAGAAAACTTGCACAAAATAATCCAGCTACTTGAGGATGCACATATTTGGACCAACGTGTATCAAGAAGGACAAAGACATAAAAGAACCTCGAAGACAGTCGCCAATAATAACCAAAAGTTGATGTGACGTTAAATATGTAAGGAAAACGAAATGTTTTCGTGTTTTCCAATGTCTCCATTCTCTTCTAGGGCCGAATGTCCGTAAGTTACATTCACGACGAGTATCTATCTAAACCATAACGAATAAAAGAAGTCGTTCACCCCTTTATAATTCGAATGCAAGGCAACTAACCAATCGACCATCCGCTTCAACTTGTCCCACTTTTCCACGATTCTTCACCCCGAAGACGGCGGAATGCGGGCAACCTTTGAAGCTCCAACAGCCCGCTGTAACGAGTTACGTTCCCATAGTTATACAGAGATCCCGCCAAAACCTCCTCCTCCGGCGCAAACTATGCGTCCGTATCCGATGAATTCGTTCCCAAATGAAATTCCGAAGCCCCCCCCGTGTTTCACGGAATCAGCATCTCGCGTCGAATTACCGAAACTCGGTGGGAAAACGCGGAGAAAGAGGAAAGAACGAAGCCCAGAGGAGGGACTTGGCAGAATTTGCGGTTCCTCGGCTCGCGGGAAGTTTCCGTCGCGTCCCCAACGGGCGACGGCAAGTTTATTCGAGGGAAATCGGAGCGTTTCGATAAATTACCGACAGTTTTCGCGGGAAAAATAGACGACGAACAGGGGGAACGGGAAGTTTCGAAGCCATTCGTCTTCCTCGGGACGCTCCAGTCGTCGGGAAAATTAAAGTTATCGGGAGCGGAGCAGAGGTGGACTCGATTGTGACATTCGGGCGGGACGAGTTCAGACGAATATCTAAGCAATGGTCCTCCGACTCGTCGAATTCCTATCTTGTTTCATTATTGGTATATAATCAGCTAGGTAAAACCGTACGTGGATTAAAATATTAGGAATTTACAAAAGAGGATCGATGCGATTTACTTAAAAAATTCAATTCAGTATAAAGAGACCATGGCATACACTCACCTGCAACAAAAAGAAAATATGGTTATCCATTGTTCGCATAGTGTTTCGAATCCAATGAATTCGTATTAGGTCGTCTCGCAAGTTCATGGGATGTACTAATCAACTCTTTGCACTCGAGAGGTGACTCTCAGTCGTAACTAGATTTTCTTTAGGTTTAATTTCTTTGAGGCGAAGCTGACTTGATTCTCAAATCTCGAATTAGAAATCTAATTTTTCAAGGCAATATAATCTTAGCATTCGTGGCAATAGAATGCTAAGAAAGCGTCTCGAGTTCCTGGTAGAGACCAGAAAAAAAAGCCGCGAGTGCAAAGGGTTAATAGTGTTCGAAGAGAAAAATAATGTTACGATAACAGAACGCGCGAAACACAATGGATTTAATCTAAAATGCCACTTTGAAGTATTCCCTTCAAAGAATTATTCACCAACTCTGAACGCAACATAACAATTCACGTAACTATGTACAGGTATTCTGTCGAATACGTGATAGGATACTAATATCAAAATTAAGCAATGTCTAGCAATGAAAAAAAAAAAGAAAAAACAAACCAAGCGATACACAAAGTAGTCAGTGTTGGGACTACGAGTTCTTTTAGAATCAGTTGACGGATAGAGTTCCATCTTGGAAGTCTCGATAGCGATCGGGAAGAACCAAAAAGGGAAAATGGAGTCTTTGCCGGAGTCGATATATCTTCGAGTTCTCTCGTATCCAGAGCCATTTGTTCTCCCGGTTCGCTAAATCCTCGTGATCCGATCCCACCTCTTTCGCCCGGAGCTTGCGGCTCCTTTTTTCGAAACTGCGATCGGCGGGGCTTTCGCCCGAGTCCATCCTGCTGGCGCACGGCCGGGGATTAGAGAGGCTTCGAAAGAACGTGGAAACGGGAAATGGAAGTGTCAAGAACCGACGGTGATAATATCCGGGAAACGTTAACTGGGTTCTTTTCCTTTACAGAGAATTATCCTCGCTGTCGCGAAAAAGGAGGGCTCCGGCTTCTAAGCTTGACGCAGGGTAGTGGAGTAGGTTCGATTCGAGAGCACATAGCAATTACAACAGAGAGTAAATGCAATTTTCGGTCTATTTTAACGAAGGCAATTTTTGTTTGCTCCGATCTGACGTATAAATTGCACCATCGTTCGTATTGTCAGAGTATAGTATTTTTTTCATGTCGATTTCTTGACATCTAGTCCATCTTTTTTTTATAAAACTTTGACACTGGTCCAACCTGAGGACCATTTCAGATTTTTCTAGATATTTCAAGAATTTTTTTACATTTTATAAATCGAATACATCTATATAATTCTATGTATTCTTTTCTACATGTAATTCTATGTTATTCGGTACATCATACCCGCTAATGTTTGGTTATTCTACTGGTTATGCTAAACAAACAAGACCGACTGACCGTAAGAAGAAAAAGAATCGCCCGACCTAGCGAAACACGATCCTCGTAACGTTCTCGAGCATCGAACGGAAAAATAACGTGTTATTCTTGGCCGAGAACAGTTCGACATAGATACTCCGTACGTTTAATACAGGTCGGAGCCGGCGAGAGTCGAAACGTAGTTTCTCTTCCCAACTCCAGAAATATTTTATACCGTTAGCAAAGACGGAGCATTGGAATCCCCGAACTCGAAGTTCTGTACAATATTTGAAGTAAAGGAAGCCGGGCGAGATTGCCTGCAATTTTTATCAGAGAACATTTTACGACGTATCGAACCGCGTGGGCAGAAAACAGGTAATCGGTTTCCCCTCTGGTTCCACAGTAAAGAAGAATCGATCTCGGTTAAAATTGCAACAGAATGTATTTGATTTCGAAACGAGAAACTTTTTTTTCAGCTCCGGCGGAAATTATGTTGACTCGTTTCGCCTCGAATTTTAAATTTAAGGAGTATTTTACTTTCGAACTAATTATTATCTTCTTTTACGTAGTCGTCGTTGTTGATTATCGCTCGTTTAGCGGTCAAATTACAAATTTCTACCAGCAGAGGGAAGTCATTTCTGAATCGATACAATGATACGTCAGTTCTTATTGTACCGAAACATTGACTTCTTCAGAACATTTAATTTTTCAAATGAAATTTTAATGAATATCAATGTATCGATTATTTCAACACTTTTCACAGCTGACGTTTATTTTTTTTTTTAACTTTCGTCCAAAAGAACATTATGCAATTTAAGGGTTGATATAAAGTAACAAAAATTCCCACCCCTAATATCTATATCTCAGATTTGGAATTATCTTGTTCTCTACATCCGTATTCGAAATAAAGACGTCTCGCGAGGCCTCGGCCGAGCTCGAAGGACGATGATCGATACAACTGCGCGGAAAGTAACTGCTATTTCGATGAAACCGTAGCAATTAACCGGCTCGCGATTAACGGGATCGATACCGAGCCTCGTTACACGGGCCGACTTCGGACGCGATGGGAGAACTATCGAAATTCATTCGCGCGAAATTACTCGCCAACGATCGCTTCATCTTTAATTAAATTACGCTGTTCGAAAACGTGGACCGTGTCCCCTGGACTTGACAAAGTAATCGTCGCTGAATCGACGATCCCCGCTGGAGACTGGAAGCCTCCAATTTACTCAGACGAATCGGAGACAATCGGAGATCAAATATCGACGACGGAAACTGCCGTTGGGGCAAGTACGCTTCCACGATTTGATTTAATCGAGCCTCGACGATTGGATTTATCAAGGAAATAATCGCCATTTTCTGTTTCAAAGGTAATTCCACCCTTCGGACCAATGCGGCAATCCTCGATCGCAGGTGATCGAGGAGTGTTTGGAAATTAAACGCCACGGCGTATATGAAGCTTCTCGAGAATACCTACGGATATCAGGAGCTTTTATTCGATGTGACAATTCATGATTGTATAATATAAGTATTGCTTCACGCGAGGTTTGTATCTTAATGTCTTCGACCAAGTTTGATAGTCGTATTCACAGTACGCTATTCAAATATTATTTCAGATATTGATTTGAGATCTTAAAATATTGCAATAATATACCGATGGAATATCGAAATTTATTTTATAACGGCACGAAACTGAAATGGCACTTCAAATAACACGTCGTCTACAACTCTTCTTTCTACACACAATTTCATCGCGAATCTGAAATAACATTTCAAACGTACGTGTGTCTGCCAACCCTTACTTCATCGTTAGGATACGGTACCCTCGCGAGCAGAACAAATGCTGCGCAAGTCTTAACGCTACGCGATGTTTAATTTCACCGACGGTATCGACGCCGTGGTCGATCGAGGCTCGATTCACCGTAACGAGGTTAATTCTCGCGTGCAACGTCGACGGACACAAGAGGAACGCAGCTTTTAGACGGGTCGAGCAAAAGTGCGGAAGGAAGAGCGAAATCATCGGCGCCGAGGGGCTGAAAGAAGCTGCCTGAGCCAGGGGGCTTGCGGGGGGGCACGTATCGTAGCATAAAAGCTCGTTCCATTTACCCGGTCTCCTCTGTTCGCGTTTCGTCACGTAGACCAGGGATTCTCAATGGGGAATCGCGTGTCACATCATCGTCTGGATAAACAAAAATTCAAGTGGAAGGGGGATGAATGAAAATCAGAAGGGGAGCATAAAGGGATAAACGGAATTCGATAAGGGGTTACGGAGAGTAACTCAAGAAGAGGGTTGTAGAGGTAAGAGGAATTCAGAGGGGGGCTTGTAGAAGAGAAAATAAAATTCCGGAGGGGGCATAAAGGTAAGTAGAATTCAGATAAGGGGTCACAGAGGTGATGCAAATTCAGAAATTGGGTCTCAGAGATAAATAAATCCCGAAAGGAGGTCATCGATGTAAATGATATTTATAAAGGGGGGCCAAGGGGTGCATGAAATTAAGAAAAGAAGCATCGGGAATATAATTCAGAAAGGAGCCTACAAGGATCTAATAAAACTCCGAAAACGGAAGGGGAAATAAAAATAAAATTCGGAAAGGGGGCCGATATAGAATTGGCCCTCCGAAGGGCCCCGCGAACCCGCAGAAAACAGAGAACCACTGACTTCAGAGCTCTCCGTTCCGGCGTATCCGACACCCGCAAACAATTCAGCGGCGGAAAGAGGGCGAGAGAAAGTAAGGGCGCGGCCGAAGGGGGTCGACGGAGATGGAAGGGGGCACGGTGTGCCCGCGAAACGAACAAATCCCTTTAATCCGTTCTGTCAGAGG
Source organism: Hylaeus anthracinus (assembly GCF_026225885.1). Taxonomy (NCBI): domain Eukaryota; kingdom Metazoa; phylum Arthropoda; class Insecta; order Hymenoptera; family Colletidae; genus Hylaeus; species Hylaeus anthracinus. The sequence goes on from NW_026534349.1 coordinate 6,416,216, forward strand.
CAAATGAACAGTACGCCTGTGGACCAAAGCTTTGCCTCGTTCCTTTGCCCTCTCCTTCTCCCGGCACCCCACCCGCCCCCTCCTGTTTCACCTCGGTGTTTTATCTGTGCTCATCAGTTCGTCTTCCTCGTTTTTGGTTTTCCTTCTCTGAATTCCATTCGTGAACCTTTTCCACGACACGCTTTAACCATATACGGGCGACGAACGATCGGCCCTCTTTCGGAGGGCGCGATAGATCGGAGGGTATAGACGCGGGGATGGTTAATTTGCTTTTGGCTGAGGGAATTCGGGGAGGAACGCGCGTGGACTGACGGTGGTTGCTGGGTAGAAGCGAAGTGACGAGAGGAACGGATGAGTGGTCTGGGATTCCCTGACGCAAGCAGTGTCTGACTAGGTACCGGGTAATACTACTTAGAACGCCTTGCCACGAGTAGCAAGGTATTTTGGTCGTCCCATGAGTTCGTTCCGCTTATTCCCATAAGTATTCATACTTTCTATGTATGTTAAAGAAATCTGTCTAAATTGAATGATAGGTTTGATATTTTCAAATAAATATTTCATTATTAATACGTACAACTGTAGAGTTTATTCGTGTACATATTTATAACGAAACATTCATGACATAATGACATATCTATGATGAAAAATTAAATGACAGGTTCGATAGTTTCAAATGAATATTTCATTATAAATTTTATGTATTATTAATAATGAAATATTTATCTGAAAACATCAAACCTAAATCATTTAATTTAGACAGATTTCTTGAATAGACGTGGAAGGTACGAATATTTATGGGATTGTCTCGTATACCTACGCTAAGGATACATTTTTATGCAGATTATATTACACAACAAAACAGGGCCTCGCTTAAAATGTTCCCGAAATACAACGGACCTTTAATAATTCGCATTCATCCCTTTCCCCAATCGTCGAACGGTTAAAGTCCGATTATCCTCTCTCACAGGGAGAATCATTGAATAGCTGGTCGACGTCGCAGCGGATAATCTGAGCACGGGGGGTATTGTTAACGTAACTAAAATGGCAACGGGGCGGCACGGTCCATCAGACTTAATGCAACGTCCGCACCGGCTGATTCGGTATGAGTGGCTGGTGGATGCTCAACCCCAAAACCAGTTTACTCACTGGCCGTGCCCGTGGATATTAGGTGACCGCGGCCAAAAACTCCACAATGCCGGCGCCGGTTATGCGTGCACGTGCCACCCACACAGCGCGCACCACCTGGAATCCCCGTGGACGTTAATCCGTGTACGCATGGACCATTAATAGTGGCCAGCCGATAAATGGCTCGCCGTCGATGGCGCGCGCCATCGCCACGATCATGAGTGCCGGGCCGGATAGCGTGGAAACGTTTTCCATTTTCCAGTCGACGTTCTGACGTGCCCTCGCTCGTTAACTGGTCGTTAATTATCTCTGTCTGAATTAATTGATCCATGAATGTGGTAAACAAATTGAAAGGAATTAGGTGGGCGCAGGCGAGTTCGATACCACTCCAATCATCGATCCCTTTGATTTCTTTTTATGTTATAGAGCGGAACGAGATTGGGAAAGAGCTTGAGTCTAAGCAGAGTATTTGAAAATTATTGCGAATAATCCATTCATTTTTTTCTTTTTTTATGAAACAGTTTTAATTTTACCCTTTATGTTAATTTGAATTACGAACAGATTTGGAAGCGTCACGTTTCTAATATTTATAGCGATCGTATAGATTACAACAACACATTTTTCCGACGCAAGAATTAATCAGTATGTTATTATCGTGCTTATCGTCCACGCTGTTATTAAAAATAAAAGATGAGATCAGGAAACTTAGAAGGTTGCACGTCGTCGAGGCGACAATTTTGTTGTCGCCACTGCGCAATGGACGAGGATTTCCCGCAAATACATATCGATCGATCGAAGTACGCTCTGTTATGGTCACGAATCGTTCTCTTCATAATTCATCGGTCCGATAGTGATTTACTTGCACGTGACGCGCATCCCGTCGCTCATAACAAACCGATTCTTCCTGTCGGGATCCTCGAATACGTAATTCCTTTTCCTGGACAATGGACCCGGACAAAAGCGAAACATGCCCGATCGAAGATGAGTTATTATCGACAACGAGCCGTTCGACCAATTTCGCTGTCGCTTCGATTCGGATACTGAATCATTGTTCAAGGTTTACCGCCGATATAATCGCGACATCTATTCCAAAGAAGGGGACATCCTGGACACCTTGTATATTATACTTCGTGTTTTCATCGGCTACTCTTGAAATTAAATTCAGAGTAAGTTAAACCTCGTGAGAATAGCAATTTAGGGCTTTCTTTGTCTAGCAACCTTACACCACAGCCCCATTTGCGTGCGCAGTGACACCTGCGTGGTGGACAGGTCACGTGGTTCCAGATTATTTCGAACGCTATGTTCGCATCTACAACAATTGGTATCCTGGTAGTCCGCAATATTTCTTTAACGTAAATTTGAAAGTGTATAATTCCCCTCGGCCATTTCAATATCCCTCCTTAACATACGAACCTAACCTACGTCGTCATTTCTTTTTATCCAATGACCTGGCCAACGCAAACGCGTCATCTACCTGTGCAACGACGTCTGCGCGGTACACGGGGATTCCACGTTAATTATCCAGCGATGCCCAGGGATTCCGCGCCAGCTCAAACAACTGCTCTATTAAGGGCTGCTAATTGAAAAATCCGTCGGTGTTTGTGCAACTGGGCACGATTACCGGAAAATCAAACAAAGAAATCGAGAATTCTGTTTGCCTCGACGGGATACATCGGCCTGGCGCTAATTACGCGCGAGCGCGATTTTCCTATGGGAATCGTCGAAGAACGCACGAATATACGGTTAATTAAAAGATCCACTGGTGGATCTACTCGAACGTGATCGTTCCTTTTCTGGATTACATCTATTTGGATATATATTTATTAATTTGAAGTAACGGGGATGATTTATCAATCCTTGTAATACCTGCAACGTGGTCATTAAGATTGATTCAGTGTGGTGCGGTTGTTTATCTCAAAGTATCATCGAATCATTTTTGTAACTTCGAGGAAAGAGCATCTCCAGCCCTCGATCTTTCGAAACAGTTCTCATTGGTCGGATATTGATCTGGACTGCGCGTAAACGGGAACTGGGTTAAGGAATCGGATGCTTCTTATTAAAATTCTTAATGAAAGTAACTCGAGCTCGGTGTACAGTGTAACTTTCTTCGTTAATTTCGAAAGTTTTTCGTTCGAGGAACCCACAGCTCCGCACGATACGAATTTTTTCCACGTTTCTTATTATCCGACTCGGCGGGAGAGCTCGTGAAAAATAAACAGAGAGACGAAAGTCAGCCTTTATTACAATCCCTGCAACGTTTCGTTATTTCATAACGCAGGATATCTTTTTTCTAGTAGAAAATTTGATGGCATACTCCGTGAATAAAACGTTATTAATTAGTAATTTGGAAACAGGGTATTATTAGCTGCATAAAAATATGTATGCTCGATGCTATCATTTATGCACACATTTCTTATTCCTTTTGATATTTTTATTCGAGTTCAGGTCACCCTCGGGAAATAGAAAATGAATATTGTATCCACCTCGCGATGATCATAAAGCTGAATACTGTATATAATTTGTGTCAAGTACGAAGCAGTAAAGAGTACCCCTAATCTCAATGAAAATCCATACGAAGAATGGCCCCCATTCGGTATTTCGAAACGCCACGCAAAGCTCGCAGTAAACCCTGGAAACTCACGACTCGTTTTACGTACCCTATTCCTTAAACAATTTCAGGTATCGATATTAACAGAAACGGTCCTTATCGCTTTCCTTATTGGTTTTCGGTGTCGGTGAAATACTCCGCAGACCGCGATCGGATTTATTTCACCTCGAGGAAGGAAACTCCGTCTGGGATGAGACTTACGAACAATATTTACCGAACGTGAGGCCACCTCGTCTGCCATCGATCGGCCGGTGACGTGGAAACTGAGAAAAATTAACGAAGGTCGACGGAAAAAGCACGGGAAAGCGCCGTTCCTAGAAAGACGACCGATAGAACGCGAGATCGACTACGGAATAAGTATTTGGAATAAACTGGACATCGAACGATTTCGTGAAAACGAGTATTACGGCTCGCGAAGATCGGATCTAAACTAGCAAATCCACCGTGGAGCATTTGGTCGCGGTTTAATGAAAAAGAGCGAGGCGAATTCCCGGCAGGAACAGGAAATTTCGGTTCGTGCGAAATATCTGGGAAACTGATCAGCTGATTGATTACCTTCTAGGTATACGGATCCTAAATTGCATGTAGGAGTCGTTGCGAATGACGAATGAAGAAATTAGGGTGAGTTACTATTAAATTTACCGTGGCTTTGCGTGTAAATAACGAGAGAAACCGGAGAAATTAATTGCGGTTATTTCGTTAAGTGCGTTGCCCTTTCAGGCTGACCAAAGGGAATATTTTATGAAGACACTAATAACGTGTAATTCAACTATTCGATAGATGTGTGAAAGATATATATTCTGAAGGATACTCCAGGCAATTTTCATTGAAATAAGTTGGTCTGTACAGCAGACGCAAACCGTTCTCCTAATACCAGAATTTCCCAGCCTGGTCTGAACAGCCAATCCATAACGCAGCGACAGATTAACGAGAGAAAGTAAGAGCACTCGCTGGGATTTAAAATTAAATCGTGTGCACGCTCCCGGAGCGGGAGCTCTAAATATAGAGAAGTTATCTGGAAACTAACCAGTCATTGTTGTAAAAAGGCGGCCGCAGGCACAGGTCGCCATAATTTCTGGTACATTTGTCGGCACCCTAGTCGTTTACTCGTCAGCCAGGAATAACCGTGATCGACTCGACTTTTTATTTAAAGAATGGCATGGGTCTAGGGCTGCGACTGTCAGCAATCGATACCTCGGAATCGACGCGCAGAATAAGAACGAATCTTCTTCTGCTCGACTGAATTTTTCGATTAACATTTCGATTAACTAACAGAAATCTAATTTCTGCTCGCAACAAATTAATTAATCCTGACACATTTGCGATACACATATTATTTTTTAAGAGCTCGAATAATCCCCCATCCCTACTTCGAAGCACACTCATCCCTCTCAGCGACAAATCGAAATCGATCAAACATCCAACGGGATGAAATCGAACCAGTGGAATGCTTCCCGAGGTTCGTCGTCCCATTTTCTCTGAAACGCTCGACGGATACGTTCGCGGCTGCACTCGTTCTTCCGCATCCAATTAGTCGATGCAACAATGCAGCCGAGGGGTGGGAGATACATCGCCCCGTCGTTATTCGCGAGGGTCGAAGCGGCAAGTTTACACGGGACGACAGCATTAGTCGACGGAAACGTCGTTGAAAATTCACCTCTAGGTGTCTGATAATTGGCAACACCCACGACGTCTCAGGTCACAACCATCGACGCTCGGAATTAATGGAATGTTTTTCTCGCCACTCCGTGAACCGTGGACGTTCATCCATATTAATAAACGCGGTGCTGCTGCCAAGCCACGGATTTATGGGCGAATAATCGTTGCGAAACACTGTCTTTCAAAGTGTGGCATGACTCAGTCAGCGGTTAGTCGATTCGTGCAAATTTTCAATTGTTTGAAAATCGGACTGGCATTGTATCATTTTACTCCAATATTAATCATTTGCACTCCGTATTATATCTCGATTTCGTTACCAGCAGCTACTTTAACACTTTCGCTGCGGATGACGCACATGTGCGTCCAACTGAAAATACATGGTTGTTTTTATTATTTTTCAGTTTTCATTTTTTTTTTTTTGTTCGGCAATTATATTATATATAAAATCAGTTACCACAAATATATGTTTTTCAAAATAATCATATTGGAACATTAGTGAGAAATTTTTCTTAAAAAAAAATATCATAATTGCAGCTCCCAGCGAACGGCTACTTATTTTCGTCCGCAGCGAAAGCGTTAACGAGTCGTACTCGGCGTACGAGTGCAAAGGGTTAAAGAATTGATTTTCACAATAAAAAAGACGCTAGGTTTGATTTTATCGGGCCCATCCTTGGCAAGTTGCCCACATGTTTCAACATAGGCGTGCCGTACTTCGCCAACCATCCCAACCATCTCAACTTCGTCCATATCTTCGGATGTCTGGAAAAATTGTTCCCGTTTAGTCGAAACATCGAAGTCCCCGTATGTCTCGCGTAGAAAAGTCGTCGCCGTGAAAGAGGAAAGTTATTTCACCGAGAAACCTACGACGGTCGTTCCTCTTGCTACCGTTTCCGTGGGCGCAGGTTGCACACGTGCACGCGTGTAGGCGTCGATGCAGGTCGACGTCTCGAATCGAACTGGCAAACGAGTTCCCTGAAACTTTCATGTCCCCGACGCTCGGCCTGTCGCGGGACCCGCGTTATTTTTGTATTTCCAAATCGACGTAGCCCGGCAAGTGCACCTTGGAAATAATTTCCTCCGAGAATTCGTTCCAGCCAACAACCTTGCATTACCCCAGCATTACTTCGGCCCCCCTTCGTCGTTTTTCCTATCGGAGGGAAAGCGAAACTGGGAACCTGCGTTAATTTCGGAGATGAACTGGGTGGACAGGAAGAATAAAGACTGACACCATTAAACGACAAAATTTGTTTGGCCATTGAATGATAAATAATATAATTCAGAGCTCATTTCGTTGTTTATTTATTAACTTTTTGTTTCATGGATCGATTCGTGCAACGAACGGCTCATATTCGACAACGTAGCTGATTTTCGTTTCGTTTCAATAGAATTCAGAATAATATTCATCCCCCGTCCAAGAAGTGTTTCAATTAAACCCAGACCATCGACTCTTTGCTCCGCACCCTTTCCTTCGCTTCCCAAACAGTCCGTCTTCCTCCAGCGCGATTCAGCCCGAGCGTGTTTCCGCGATTCGAGGGAAACGGCACAATGGCCGCGATTAAAATACAAATTTCAGAAGATTACATTGCCCCTGGCCCGATTTGCTTACTTTTCTATCAAGCGTTCCGCAACAACGGAGCGCGCCGGCAGCTCCGATAATACCAGGGAACAATTATTGCTCGAGGATTAACGGATAATGGAAGTTGGTAATGCTTTAGCTGGGCGCAGTCAAGGGTGCAGCCTTTCACTCGGCTCTCGTCTTCCTTCCTTCCGGGTCCGTCCGCTTTGCTGACGCGATTCCTCGAGTATTTTCAGGGAAACTGCTGGAAAACGGACCGTGGCCCATTATACCGAGCGACTCGAACGCGATCTCGAAGATTCTCTTCGGGAATTGAGAAAAGATCCTCGCGCTAACACGACTCTTGGGTGCCCTTTGTTTCGGGTGATGTTTCCACGTTAGGAGAGGAGGTCTTAAAGATTCAGCCTAGGGGTCGATTAGTCACACTTTGAACTGCACCTATAATCGCGTGAGTATTTTAGGCGACAGTTGACGATCATTAGTGAGAATTCTTCGGTTTATAATAAAAGCGAGATATTTGCTTGGTCTCTATTTTATGATATACAGGATGTCTCAGAATTAGTGTAAGAACCGAGAATGGAGAACCACAATTTCCTTTGCAAAAACGTCGGATGGTGCTTCGGTTTTGAATTATTAAGGAGAAACTACCGACCAATCACAGCGCCCGAGCAGGGCGACCTCAGCCGTAGCCTCAGCACCTCATTGGTCGGTGGTTTTTTGTTAATAATTCAAAAACGAAGCACCATCCGACGTTTTTGCAAACGAAATTGTGGTTCAGAATCGTTCCAGCTACCCGCTTCTTACACCAATTCTGAGACACCCTGTATGTTGCGATATAAGAAAATTATAAATATTTATCTTATTTCAAATCCTCGGCACGAAACTTTGTCGTCGCTTTGTCGCGTGGTTCTGTATCGACAGTAAATTGTGATTCGTGTTAATGTTACGCGTTCCAGTGGAAATTGATATGAATGCGGAGGTCGAGGATGGCGCATTTCGGGGCGTAACGTTCGCCGACTCTGCCTTGGCTGGCGACTGAAAACGCGATCGAATTAGTCGACGGTGGTAAAGCAACGTCCCCGCTAATGACATTACACCGACGGTAATGTGATTAAAGACGAAGCTGGTTTGGCGATATTGCGAAGCAATTATTGCTCTGGATGAATCCCCCGTTCGCCTGTGAAATTTCTCCACGATCGCCAAACAACATTCGCCATTTTTCTGTATTCCTCGTTGTACGTAATAACGACTACTCTAAAGTCTGCCAATAAGAAGTCATAATGATTCATTCGTCGATTCATTTAAAGTGCGTAACTTATTATACAAAGTTATTGCGCTACTGTTTACTTATTACCAGCTTATTTCCATTCTTCTTATCATCGTCTTACACGACTCCTGCATTGTTTTAGTATTGTTTGCAGTATCTCTTACTTCTCAATTATTGGCGTTTGCTGGTCCCCGTCTAGCACGGGGTTGCTAAGCCCGTACTACGAACACCGCTACAGTCCCCGAGGGCAAAATAATAACTATGTATCGTAAATAGTACGACGTGAAACAGACGAAATAAATAACTGAGCAAATGAAGCATGAAATCCACTGCACGCCATTTGGCAACCAGTCCAATTCATTCCTCCAGAAAACAACGGGGAAACACTGGGTAAGAGGGATTTAACGACGACTCCGATTCGCCAGAGGAAGAACATTCGATTTTCCGTTCGCGTTACGTTGTAACTTGTACTCGAATGGTTGATTAAGTTAATGGCAGGCCCACGTCACCGCTGAACACAGGGTTTGCCGCTTTTCACTGACTCGATCGCTTTCTGGCTTAGCCGAAGATCCCTGCGTCTACGTATCCTCTGCCAGAACATCGTTCGAGTCGACTTTATCGAACAGAACACGGGATTAGAAAGATTTTATCTCGATAAAGGGAAACTTATAAGAAATTAAAGTAGATTCTCGAAGATTCTGTTAATAAATGGAATTTAAAATGCTCATCGTTAAATAAATACTTAGTAATGTCTTCAATAGTGATTTTCTTGAGTGAACTGTTCGATAAATGCATCTGCGATGCTGGCATTCTCACGAACATCTCCTCGAAGACCTCTGTTTGTGAAATCCTCGAGTTAATAGGAGTCAATATTAGATTCCCAGACAAACAGAATTACGGATTCTCTTGTCGAAGTATGCTACAGTCAACTAAATTCTAAACACCATCATTTAATTACTCGTTGGAATAACTTTGCTTGTTCCCGCTTTCCAGTTACCCGTTAACGAACTTTGGGATACCTCTTCATCCTGTTAAAATATCTTTGAAATTAACGAGGAAATCGTCAGTTAATAGAACCAGTGAAATAAATAAAAAAAACACCATTCTTAATGGTTTCGAATCCTCCCACTTTTCAGAACATCGAGCAAAAGTATCATCTCGAAACGAAGAAAACAATTTGTACAGAGGAGACGAGTGGAAATATCTCCTGGCTGGATCCAGTGATATTTACAGGATGCACTTCATAGTGTGCACAGCACAGTCACTCCTGAGAGAACGTGCACGTGTATCGACGTCGACGAGAAACTTAATACACCGATCGATACCGACCAAGTCAACTTCAAACTTACTATTCGCGCAGTATCTGTCAAAGAGGAAACGCGTATCCGTAGCGCACGGAAATCGAAAAGGATCTATTTATCGAGCACGCGCGCCGAATATTAATGTTTAAACGTCGCGACGATCCCGTCGATAAGCTGGTACATGGTAAAAAGTCGTAAACGCCGTGTAATAAAAATTTGTGCCGACAGCGCCGAGTCAATATCGCCGTAAGTTACAAGGATATATGGGCTCCATGTGACACGAGCGTAGCGTTTTTCCAAGATGAGAGATGTTTTATGCTGTACAGTCGTTTATCCTCAATGACAAAAGATTGAGAAGACGCTAAGCGCAAGAAGAGTCTTTCATTGAGAAATATACGACACGATACTAAAACTTTGTATCTAAGAAAATTCTCAGAAAAGAGTTTTTATTTGGAGAATTTTGGAGAATGTAAATATCTTCTCTATTCAAGAAATTTGAAAAATGATTTTTCGTCGCTGGTCCCTACACTTTTATTTGAATAAATTTCCAGTCGTTCTCTAAAATTCCCCTTACCTGTGGGAATTTTAGAAAACGCAAATCCGTATCCCCGTCGACCAATGCCAGAGATATTCGCCCCGAATTGGAAATAAAGGATTCGTTTAACTAACATTCCCAGGATAATTGCGCAATTTCCGAATCGATTCGTTCGCAAATTCCCCGCGTTTCCCTTAATGTCATCGATCCACGCTCGAAACCGATTGGCCGATCCGCAGTTTTTCACTAAATACCAAACAAACAGAGAGCTTTCGAAAGTTTCGCAATCGCTCGTCGGGAATTTAAATAATCCCTGCGCGCCCTCCGCTGTTCTGCGCCACCGTTCATCCTTGGGAACGTAAATACCTCGTCGAATGGTCGTGCAAAAAATAATAATAATAATAATAATAATAATAATAATATCAGGACGTTTTTAGGACTTATGAAATTTTGAAAAAGTTAAACGAAACTAGGCCAGAAAGAATTAATTTCTTCGATCGTGAATGATTGATCTGTACAAGAAGATACTATTGGCTAATTTATAATCGAGGTCTGTCAAATTTCTGACAAATTAATTTTGAAAAATTAATTTTGGAAATCCTTAAAAATTTATTAAGAGTATCCAACCATGGAAGGCCAATTGGCTTCACTTCGTGCATAATAAAGCCACTAATTAACAATCGAGATTTTTCCCCAAAATTAGCAACGAATTAATTGGTAAAAATTGATTTCTGGAAACTTCCAAAATGTACAAAGAGGACCCAACAATGGACGCCCAAAGTCTTTCATTGAATTCCAATGAATTTTTAACACTTTGTAATTCGCTCCAATTACACCGGAATGTCCGCTACAACGTTGTTATAATTAATCAAATAACGTTCCGCCGAGTTCAATTTTTCCAGCGATAGACAGACGCTCGAGAAAAGATCTTTTTAGCAAATATATTGCAACGGTCGCGATAAAGCATAGCAAACTGGCGCTCGTCCCTTTGGGTTCTTCCTTTTTACTGTTTTCCTTCCCTTGTGCCCGACTGGTTGGAAGAAGAAGGCTCGACGAGAAGCAGAGGGTAATGGAAAGGCAAAGGGGTGGGCCGATGTAAACCAAGGGTTTACTTATTCTCGGATCCAAGTGCCGTCGCTGCTGCTACTTTCCACAAGGGACTCCAAGGCTACTCTGAAGATGTTGTAATAACGCCAGAGACGTCTGACGGAATAAAAAGGGACGTCGCGACGCGCAACTTCGCTCTGGAAAGCGCGAAATTCTTTCTGATCGTCCCTCGGTTCTTGGAATCAACCTAGAATTCTCTCCGTAAACTTGTTCCCTGAGGAAGTCGATACATTTCAATGCTGACTGTTCTTCGAGTGCAACAGTGATTCCTGATCGTACCAAGAATTGTTTATCCCCTCAATTTTTTGTATGATTGGACACACTTGACAAAAATTTCCTTCGTTTTCAACAATTCTTGTTTACTCGTCGAATACCGTCGAATTATAGTCAATCGAACCGATTTCAGTCTTTTCACCGTACGATTTCGTCCCCGAGGGATTCGCGGCCGATCCGTACACTCGAGTTCGTATCATTCGATTAATCGGATCGGCAACGGGGTTTGAACAGGTAATTACGGGCATCGATCCCGCGAATTTTGATATTTAATTTAATACGCGGACGGTACGTGAGAAATTGCGACGGCAGTTTGCGGATCTCGTTTCGTCCGGTAAACAAGCCCCCGCCGCGCGTGATTACCGGTTACAGTAGGTGCTCATTAATATGATAGCGCGTAATTGTCGGCGAAACTCGAGGAAAATTATGCGGGAACGTGTCGTCGATGGCCGCCGCTTCCCGGGGAATTTCGGGCGAGAAGTTGGCGACGAAATTGCGCGAAATTTGATGGAACATTGATAATAAAATTGTCAAAAGTTAGGTAGAAAAACTGTTGGTACTGTGGCGGAAAAAAAAATCGGTTACGAATTGTTGGGAATTTGTCGGAAAAGTCGGTTGAAAGCGAGGGAAATATTTGGGAAATTGTTAAAAAGCCAAAATATGAAAGTACCGACGGAGATTAATAGAAAATTAACAGGGATCAAAGGAAGGCCATGTAAAACCATCGATAAAGTATAATTTCCATGAAAACTCGATAGAAAAACAATGAGAGAGCTAGAAAATGTATCGCGAAAGTAGTTCGATCGAGCAGCTGAGCGGAAATCGATAAATTCCCGGACGAGAGTGAAAGAAAATAAATAAATCGATGTAGCACGGTAATTAAAAATCGTCTAAAAGTACTCTGTCGCGTATAGAATTACCGTGGACGTGAACAAAAGTATTATCAAGTGGACGCGATTATTATATTATCGATTCAATTACGGTCCTCTTTGTTCCTCGTTTCCGTCGAGGACAACTGTACCAGAAGCTGCGGTAAAATTTCACGTTCGCCCGCTGCATCCGCGTTAATTAATTCAAATCCGTCGCGTGATCGCTCCAAATCCCACTGAAATCCTAGAAACCGTTTGGGTCTGGTTGCGCGGGACCGGCGTTTCGTGAAATTAATAAGATCCGCGCATGGTCGTACATTCGAGCATTAATTCTACCGGACGTGCAGCCTTGCTACGTCAGCCATAAATTGTGTATTCAGCCCGTGATTCTACTCGGTGTCCTCGCAAGAGCGTGATGTATGTTAACAGAATTTTTCAGCTTGAGAACGTTCCCTTATCTGAAATGCGAGACGGATGAACTAGTCGATGAATGATTCCAAGGCTGTACCTGGTTTTTCATTCCAACTGTTGACCGCAATACTGGCGTAGAACTTTGGATACTCAGAGTGATCTACGCGTTCGGCATAACTCGCGTATCGGGTAGTCAAACTTGACATTTAATTCAGACAAATTTCTTGAATAGACATACAGAGTATGAATACTTGGGCTGATTGTGTGTTTTATATCTATTATAATATTCAAACAGTTAATACCTGTACCTCTCTTAAACAGCTTACCCCTCCCCCTTTCCAATTAAAAAATATCCCCCCCCCCCCCCCAAGCATCCCAGAGCTCTTCCCAACGAATGTCTCTACCAAAATGCAAGCCTCGTGTCTACAACGCCGTTTATACGTCACTTTATTCGCGAATGCAGCCTAGATAACTCGCGTTCGCGTATTTATCAGCGCCAGTGTATTTGCTTAACACAGAGGCTCGTCGGCGTGGGTACCGCGCCAATTAGCAATTAGACGATTAATCATGCCCCGTCCCCGTTCGGCTGTTATTATTGTTCTCCGGTTTCCGGCGCGGAACACACGCCCACATCGCGGTGCATCCCTAAAGGGGCGATTAATTTTCCGAGCCAGTCGCCGAGGAGAAAGGATACGATCTACCTCGAACGCTCTCCGAGAGAGACAGGCGTACTTGTTATCGACTTTCGGAAAGTTGAAAAGTTGATCGTTCCGACTCGCCGAAAGGAGGATCGTTACCGGCTCCACCGCACCCCCAGCCGCTCCTTATTCCTCCGCGATTTTTCCGTGGAGGAATTTTATCTCGAGGAACGCAACCGGACAGTAGATGAATCTTGTTACGTTAATGCGCGCCCCGGAAGAGAAAGGCAAAGAGGAAAAAGTAACGCACTTCGGCGCGCTACTTTTAAACAAGTCGACTGCCAGACGTTGACTCGATACCTTGAACAAATTTGCCGGATGCATAATTGATCCGAGCGTTTTTTCAGCGGGGATTCCGTTACCGAAGTACGCCGAGAGCTTGAAATATGCTTTCCACTAGAAATGGGACAGGAACTTTAGTGGAATAATAAATTCTCGGAATTCCATCTTCGGTGCTCTCTGTTTTTCCATACTTTTGCACAGGGAGGACAGAGAGTATTGCAGCGAGTAGTTGTATGGTTCGAATGGCAATTTTTATGGGATACTATTATCCTCCATTATTACATTATTATCCTCCATTGATTGATAATAACCGAGATTAGCTGATTCTTCGAGTAAAAATGAACCGGGAATGTGTAACGAAATTTGTTCACGCGAGGTTCCGTTTTCATAAAAAATTGATTTTAAAGACACTCGGTGCGTGTCTGTCCACTGCTGTCTGGTTCTACTTATGGGCGGTGTTTGTAAGCATCCATGGCGTAAGTAGACTTTAATATCTTCTAATTAATTGGAATGAGTAAATACAGTCGCAAGTCTTGATCGATAGAGTGCAGACTTTAAGGCAAGTAGATACAGCCAGCATAGATCAGACACTCCATCGTACCCCGAGAATGTTCAACTCCAATTTTCTCCAAAACTCCACCTCGTATGAAGAAACAACATTGCGCATTTCCAATTCCGTTTTACACAAAGAATCTGATTCTTTTCCATTTTCCGAATTTAATTACTTGTGTTGACAGTGAAGTAATCTTAGCTTGACACCAAAGCTTGGAACCTCCAGAGTACCTATTCCAAAGAATTAAAAAAACTCGAAAACGCCACACCAAAGGGTTCCTTAACACTCTTGTTCCTTAGAGCGTTCATTGAAATAAGAAACCCCGAATGGTACTAGCCACCCTCATTCCCCTTCGACCCAGAATCGACCTCTGTTTCTCCTCGGAGCAAGTTTCGTCGCGCGGGATCCTTTGGGCGAGCTGCAATGCAATTTTTACGGGATACTTGGACCACGGTTTCGGTCAGAGTCATGCGGGAACCCGCATTGCAGATTTCCCAACAGTTGCCGAACAATGCCGGCCCACCCAGCGATAAACCGGCGGGCTGATAACGTTCGAGGAACGTCTTAATTTCATGCATTGAGAACGGATCGATGCTCGGGGCTCTCGGTTACCCCATAAAGCCGGCTACGGTTTGTTTCCGTGCACGGGGTTTACAGCTCCCCGAGGAATCGTCGCGCTCGCCGCCAAACGAAAGGAACGAGCCAGCCTCCACTGGACTACTCGTTCCTCCAGTTCCCAGAAACGCGACATTTAGCAGCGTGAGATGTCGTAAAGCGTCGTGTTGCTACTGACTTGGTCGCGTGGACGGAATAGCGTGAAACGAGGTGATGGTTTCAGTTGATGGCTTTAAGGAAACGTACACACGTAGTACAACGTACAACTCTTGCGGGCTTGGAATTTATTTGGTAATTAGTTTTAGGCTAGGTTCGTACGAGAGCGCTTCGGTTGTTTCTTACATCTCGTAAAGTGAAACATTTTGTCGGTAATGTACTGCATCGCGTCGGTAAGAGTAGTAGAAAGTGTTATCGACAGTTTGCTCTACGTTACCAGTAGTGCTGGCCGCTTTATCGATCCCATCCTCTAGTTTACCGAGCGTTACCGACAGAACACCTCTTCTGCCATCTTCCACGAACCTCCACCATCGTTTGCAAATAAATTCCCCGTTGCTATAACGCTGTAACTTAAATTTCCCTTCGTCCCAAATGAATGTAATTCATCCTCAAATATCGAGACTTTCGAATCTACCTCACAGCAGAGTTATAGGGTTCAGATAGAGAAAATCGGAGGAAAGGTATCGAGCCATGAGAGAAGGTCTCGTCGCAGGACCACTTTGATCGTAAACTCAAAGAAACGGAGGTGCTCGCGCGTCGAGAACAACCCTCTTCAGCAGTTGATTAAACCTCGCGCGCGAGGTTGAACCTCGACGGAGTTTCCCTAGAGTTCTCATGGCGGATACGAAAACGAGGGTATTCGACGCGGAGTCAGCTTTTCGTGCCCGTCGAAGCGTGACTGGTTAAAGCAGGCGCTCGTCGATTCTGGGGCCCAGGCTCCCGAAGGTCGGCGTTCGTCGTCGCGACGAAACGAAACGCTGAAAAAGAGGATGCCCAGGGACCAACGCAACCGGAAGTAAAAAGAGGGAGCAGGCGGCGACGCAGAAGTGCCGTCAAGTGGAATGCAAGGCGATGCAAACTCTTCTTGCTCACGGTTGCTTGCCTCGAGCCCCACCCTCTTGCACCTTTCGCGAGTAACCCTTTCATTTCGTGACGGCTTTTTACCTTCCCCTTGGACGCCCTCTTCGGTACGGTATGTTTTATTCCCTCTTGGACCTCGTGAATTGTTTACCTATATTTTGTCACATTCTCGCCAGATGGATCGATTCTGCAGTGATCAATTCGGGTCCAAAAAATCAGGTATCCATTTTGATTCGTTCCTAATTAAACGAGATTTAGACGAAGAAATCGTAGAGGAAGAAATTTTCTATTTTCTTGTGAATTTTAGTCTTTTTGTCGTTCAGGGAGATAAATTTTCCCGGGCGGGTGTTCGGAAATAATTCCAGTCCGAACATCCCTTTCGACCCCTCTGCTCTGGGATTTCATCTTTCTTCGGGCGTCCATCGTCTCGATTTCCTTTTTACCATGGCGAGCACGCTCTGATCGGAGAATGAAAAGTACGACGTTACGTGCTCGGTTATTCGCGGTCTGGCTCAATGCATTCTTTGCCCGTCGCCCCGTCGATTCTTTCCTTTTCCCGCGTTTTTAGTCGCTCGCACGGCCAGCGGCGCACCCAACGAGGGCGCCGGGGACTATTTACATCCATCTGTCGCAAATTTCTAGCCATAATTCCATGCCTAGATTGGACCAAATTTTTGATACAATAGATTCACGAATAACGGTGGATATCTCTTTGGCAATTGTCTGCTACGATAAAGAACAACCTGCCCAAGTTTTCCTGGTATATACTCGATGTTCGCAAAAATTTCGAAAAATATTTCAAACGAAACTCGAAGCGGGTTGAATTCCGCGCGAAAAAGTTAAATAAAGTTTCCCATTATCTTTCCTGATAGACGCGCGAGGTGTCGCAGAGTGTCCCGGTGTATGTTAATTTTCAGTTGCACCCTGTCGTTGAATCCCTAGTCGCGTCACTACCCACCCACCCTTTTTTCGCCTGTCGTTTTTCCACGAGTTCCTCCGCGCTATTTTTCTCCTTCTACGTTTACCCGCCGCTGAGAATGTCCCTACGACCGCACGTATGTACTCCGTTCGTGATTTCTCCCACGACGTCGTTCCCTCGATAACGTCCGTCACGTTCTCTCCCGTAGCTACGAACGTTTTTCCTTCGACTACCATTCACCCACCCCTCGTATTATATCAGGATAAAACGGAAGGTGGGATCGGGGGTCGAGTGCTGGATCACCGGTGGTGCGGGGAGTAGATCTCTTGAGCTGGGTCCTCGAGAGCTTTAGGAATTATTTATTTCAGACGTATACTCTCATTGCCAAGCATTTTATAGTCCAATCATTTTTCCTTCTTTAGTGACGATTCCCTTTGTTATCGTGTTGTCGATATTCCACGCGCGGGATAACGTTCGAGGAACGGGTATTTGAGAATTATTATTTCAGATATTTACTCTCCAGGTGTTTTATATGCAAATAGTTTTCCCTTATTTGATGAACATTTTTTATCCGGATAATTGGAAATGGAACAAGTGAAAGCAAGAAGAAACGATAGGAAAGCTAGGAAATTATATATCTGTTTCTGTAATATTCTCCATGAATTGCATTACGGAAACCGACATTTAAAAAAAAAGCATAAGCTATAGATGAAACAGAATAAACCTAGTAGTAGAAAAGAAATGTTCGATTGCACATACATCAAGTTTATATTTCCGCGTGGAATATCAGCCTGTCCCAGCTGGTATCAGCGTGTTTATCTCCCTACATGGAATTACCGTCGACGAAACCAGAAATGGAGAAGTCACTCGTTCCACCAATTTCAAATGCAATCATTTCTGCCGCACTTCTCGTTTTCATATCTCCCCATTTTCTATGCAGCGACGGCGGCACACGAGTTGTAACATCCACGCTGCCGGAAAGCGACAGCCGGTATATATATATATATATATATATATATATATATATATATATATATATATATATATATTTCCTTCCAGGACTCGCGTGTTTCTTCCTGTTTCTTTCGGTTGTACGCGACTCGCGAAACATCCTGCCACTCTTTCTCTGTTCGAGACGCTGCTTTCACCGACCGGTTGCCTTGTGTAATTGTTAATTAAGGGAGATAGGAGAGGGCGAGAGGGGAGCTTGTGGTTTACAGCGTGGAAGACGAATTTTGCAGGGGTGGTTCAGAAGGGAGAACGAAATTGTAATTATAAGCGAAAGACAGTGGTGCTAGTGAATGGAGGGGAAAATTTTAAGCGAGACTATGCACATCGGTATTATTCATAAATTAATAAGGTAAGAATTGCAGATAATTTTTTTGCGAAGTATTGTACCACACAATTTTACCTAATTATCGAGGAAAATGGAAAACTTCGCAGGTGGTCGAAAGGTCTGAGAAACTAAAAAATGGAAACCTATAATTTTTCTAATCTACTCTATTCGATTCTTTACGTTGTCAGGTCACGATAGGAAGAATCAGCATGCTAATCGACGCAGTTAAATGCTACAAACGTTTCAGCGATAACGAAAAAGTGGTTGACAGTTGGAAGCCAAAGTTCCTTTCACGCACCCACGCTAAGAACTCGTGTTTGATGAGAACCGAACACGCACACGGAACACGAGCCCTTAAGCAGTTTGCCAAGTGTAAATAATATCCCAAGTTTGCGCGAGTTTCGACGCGAAATCCTGGAAGGCAGAAATCTGGGCGTATTCGACAACTGTCTAATCATATTCAACTTGTTGTAGCCTGGGTGATTAGTTTTTAAGAAACGAGGATTGCCTCCTGAGATCGATACATTCTGTTAGAATTAAAGATAGCTCTGTATTTTATATCAGTTATTTTTAAAAAAAGTTTCAATCGTGAATCATATGTCTGACGAGGGTAAGGCCAGAAAGCAATCTCTCGAGCACCAAAAATCACAATGTTTTCCGTCGACAACGTCAGCGTCACTCACCTAACTGCTGGAACGTAAGTCGGGCCGGACGAGGCTGGCAGAAATCTGAAACAATACAAGAGAACCCCGAATTATATTACTGCGGATGTCTCGCGATATTCTCAGGCAATTTTCAAATGCATCCAGAGTTACGAAACAGATGGATTTGAAAATTCACTGACTTAAACTGATTTAACAAATTTACATACTCGAATCCACTGATTGCTTCATTTGGCATACATTGATATTAATTAAATTAGACACTCGAATCCTTTCGTATTCAACGTATCATTTAACCACCCTAAACTACGACATTTGAAGACCCATCTCAATAAATTTCAAATTTACGTACTGAAACTCGATAAAATTCGTTACTTAAGCAACTACTCAATCCCCTCTCCGACACTTACTTAATCATACTCTCCCGCGAACAACCTGCTTCAAACAATCCTAAGGGTTAATCACCCGAAGAAATTTGTCGAGGGCGTCAACAGTGATTTCTTATAGCGAGAAAATTCCCAGAAATCTCCAGACGTGATGCTCGAGGACAATCGCCAGTCCCTGGAGAATAGATCGTCGGATGTTAAGCCGGTTTGCACGACAGAGAACCCACATTAGTGGACCCCTGGGTGTTAATGTTTCGTCAGGTAGAAACGGGAAGTGGAACTCGATGTATCGCTAGAAGGGTCGGGGGAGGGAAATGGTCTGCGACCGGCTTTAAAACTAAACGCAGTTAAATCGAGTGTGTTATACGCCGGAACACTGTCGCGTGCAGCTCGGGCATTAACGTGACACGCTTGTAATGTATTCCAGGGTTCCAGGCGTTCTTCGGCTTCTCTGTTTCGTCCCGCGTTGTTACGGGAAACGAGGGAATTTCGCCCCGACGTGGAAATGGCCTGATCGGGGGTGCGCGGGACGAGCCACGAATCGCGTAAACGTCCGCGTGGAAATGGACGTTTCACGGAAACGCGATACCGATCTTGGAAACGGACATTTCTGTTAGGAAAACCGCTGATTTAATTAGAGGCGAGAAGCGGGAAGAGAATTCTTCGGGGCCAATAAATACAAAGCAATGGGAATTTAATTAAGAGAATGCCCGATTTTATTTGAACCTGAATCGATGAATTCAGTTAAACAATGCAATAAGAATTTAATTAATTTTATCAATAGATGGGTCCGGAGGTGTGTATGAGTGAAAATTAATTCCGTTTGTGCGCTGGGTCGAGAATGTTATTCATACTTATTGGAGTTTTGTGATCGATGTAATCAAAGTTTAGGTTAATTTTAGTTTACTGACATCCAGCACGTACATGGATCGCTTATTTTATTATTGCACTGCACCAGAACGGTAAGAATGAAAATATGTACAACTTGCTTGTCAGCTAGCCCCTTCGAAACTCTGCTAAAATAGCTCTCGAAATATGAAACACTCGAGTCTCAGAAAATCCATAAGCAAATTCAGGACTGTCTGCTCTGCGCCACGTCTCATCGAGTCTATCATTGAATAAATTCAAGGAAACACTCCAACCGATCCAATTCGTCCCCCTTGGCTTCCATACTTTCGCACGTGCGCACACACGCCGTCCAGCACCACTCGAAAGGTTCCAGCTGCGAGCGGAAAATTAATTCGGTCAGCAAATACGGGAAGCCCCGGCGTCGATCGTTGGAAACGATGGGAAATGGATAAACGAGAAAATTGTTGCAAGGAACGTTATATATCGCGGCATCGCGAAAAATATGCTCGACGACGCGAAAGAGATACGGGGACGAGCCTAACCGAATCGAAACGCGAGCCAACGAATTGATATTTTGAAGGATGGGGGGAGGACAACGCCTGGATGGCCGGGTGGTCGGAGGTTTCCATGAAATTCGAACAGTTTGTATCTCGTATGCGAAACAGCTGCGTGGCCGTCGTGCATGCATTTCCATTTCCGTGCGCATACCGGCCGCGTGAATACGATCGCTCGTATATTGACTGTGTCGTAAAAAATATGGTAATCGACGATGCTACGCCGGGAAACAACGCGACCGCCTAGACGGCCAACGATATTTCGGGCGCAGTTACCGTTCCTTGTTACCCCGTACGTATTTTCAATTATTGGCCTCCTACGCAACGTGCTACGTTCTATTAAGTTCGTCTATCGAGTCTCATTTCGGTTATGTTTCCGATTTCCAGCGAAAGAGTATTTGGACAGGCAGTTTTTCTCGACTCTTGATGTAAAATAATTTTGATTAAAATGTAACTGTCGTATTTATGTTTTATTAATCCTCGACAAATATTACGGACCCTATTAAAATTCACACGAATATTGTAATTCCTCGATCACATTTATTCCATAGGGATTCAATCATCATACAATCCAACAACCACTTTCGCAGATTTAAATACAAATTTACATTTCATTGTCGCACCTGTATTCCTATTATTAAAATTCACGTGTGTATTACGAGTTTATCGACCTTCAAACAACTCGAGGCTCGCAAGAGACATCCTTTTCAACCCCCACCCGAAGAAAAGACCGGAATAGATCGATTGTTCCAGAAAGCCAGCAAGGAAAAAAAGATCGCGATGCAGGAAGAACGATGAATTCGACGACACATTTTTTTCGGGAAGCGTGACGTTCAATAATCTGCCACCTGTTAGGCTTAAAAGTGTCGTACGTGTCGTTAGGTACAGAGGGGCACGGAAAAATGGCCGACTATAAACAGCGCCGAACGATATATATTCGGAGGCGAGACCGGAGTCGTAAATAACGTCGCCGAAACGAGTCGCGGGAATTTATCGCGCCGATTTTTCCTTGGAACGAAAGCAACTGGGTTTATTTCCGCGATAATAGAACCGAGGTAGCGAACCACGGACGCCTTGAACGCCGAGGGAAGCTAGGCGAAAATCTGTACAAATTGCGTTCGTTCCGTTCGCTCGGTTTGCGCGCAATTGGTCTCGATCGTGATGGATACCCTCGCGAAAATGGTCCAAACCCACCGGAAAAGCGACGTTCAAGACCGCACAACTGGTACATTCGAGCATGAGTATTTTATTAACGCGGCTGCACAGGACGAAGAGGACACTGGGTGCACGCAGCAAGTGTCGAGGTTCTTCGGTTTTTTTTATTTAATTCTGATGGAATATTCGTGAGCGTACTCGCTGGTCAATAAATTGTTATGTTATTTTAGTAAAGTTGTAGCATTGATAGATTCGATAATGGAGGGTGTGAGTAATTTTCGCTGACGCTTTTGGAATTAATTAATTTAGTTTTTCAGTGAAAATCCCTGTCACCCATACATGGTTGTTAAACATTTTTAGGAAATTCTGCACCCCCCACCACCCACCCCCACCCCCGAAATGATCCCCTCCCGTTTGTGAGATCGATCACGGAGAATTCCGACGCGCCAAGGAAGAAATTGCCATCGACGCCCGGCGCCCCTGGAATTTTTATCGAAAGGTCCTGCGAGGCGTCGCGAATAGCTTCCATCGCGGAATTCTCATCTCGGCCTGTCCGCCACCGAGTCAGTTCCCAGGCCGCATAATTTCCATTCCTCCGTTTGTTTAATTATACCCTGCTATCGACCATCTACCTCAGACCGCGTTATCGAGTTCCACCGCTCGTCGATGACTATAGGGAATCGATCAGAGCGATGGAAGTTTTTCTGTAATTCGCTCCGGCTCGTTCGATCGAAAAAACTCCACGCGATGGACAGGGAAAGTTGAAGGGGAATTATGAATCTTGTCAAGGTGAGTTTATAGGTGCACGAGTGCGATAGTAAATTTTATTCATCTCTGGGGATAGTTTTTAAATATTTAGCAAATGTTTCGCGAGAATGGGACAAAAGAATAATAGTACATGAAATTAATTAAAGTGGCCAAGGATCGATAAATTCACGTATAACGAAGAGATGAGGAGGGACATCCCTGCTTTCCGAATTATAAAGAATTCATAATTTTTAAAGAGCAACTACAACTATTGTTACAATTTTAAGGGCCTAGTATCTTGTAACCAACGAAAACGCTGCATGGCTTCTTCTAAAGAAAGAAATCAACCGCGAGATCTTCCAATAATTATTTCGCCTAAACGAAACGCCAAGCCAGGATAAATTTTCCCAAGTCGCTGGCCCACGAGTAAAAGTTCTAACGGGTTGGAACGTGCGCGAACTCGCGCGAATCGAGAAATTTTTATCGGGAACGCGTGACTCGAGCACCTCTCGCCAGCGTTATGCTCGGAATTCAAAAAGACATCCCCCCGTCGCCCGGGATCGACGCGAAACTCCCCCGTTTCTCCTTCTCTGGTACGTCTCTGCTTCGATTCCAAAGTCTACGCGCGCGACGACGTTTCCTGCCAGTCGAGGCTCCCGAGGAATTTTTATTGAACCACCGCCGTCCCCTGGCAGGACGACGTCATTCTCCGGCATCGATTTCGCATCAGGAGTCGCCTGTGTAAAGAACTTGGACGGACAGCCAGTGCCTGAGAGCCTAGACAACTTAATTATGGGACGTTTACCCATCGACGATGGGCTTCGTTCGCCTCCAGCTCCCTTGGCGTCCGCACGACGCCTTTAAAGGACCTTTCCCTCGAGTTTCAGATGGAAAAGCGAACAATGTATTGGACGTAGGCGATTTGCAACAGCTTCGAGGGTGGGCCACCAATGGAGAGCATTTTAGACTCAAGGGATTTGAGAATCGTCCTTCTCGCGAATATAAAATTTCATCGCTTTTCTTTTCAATGGAAATTGTATACACTCGTGGAGATTACTATGGATCGACTGACGTTATTTTGGACTCTTTGGAGGGAGAATATTGGCAACCCAACAGTGAAATAATAAATCACGAAACTGAAGTGTTATTAATAATTCCCACGGTCGAAATGGTTGACCTATTATTTTAGACGCGTACCGTCGAAACTTAAACTTTGCGAAGACGGGAAACAGGGAGAAAAAAATTGATTTCTTTCACTCGAGACACGAAACCCTTAATAAATGCGCGTTCGGGTCGATGCACTGGGAAACGACCACGCTAACTGGGTCACGCGTCGTTTCATAGCGCAGAGCAACTCGCCACGCCGTGAAATTAACCTCGCGAACTTCCCAAGAGCAACAGTCCCCGCTGCGATCAACCGGAAAAAAATAGGAGATGTTCCGAGGGGGAAGCTTCCTGGAGATAGGCGCCGTTACATTTATCAAGCGAGTCGGATCAGCCAAGAAAATTTGATTGTAACTCTAAACAGTATTACTGAATTCTCACAAAATGTAATCAACTTGTAATTTAACTAGTTAGTAATTAATATACCTTGTTATATTATTAATAGGCTAATTGGCACTGTCGACACCTATAAATATAAAAATGAGGATGAAGTACACTTACACTCAGTTCCATTAATATTAAACTATTATTAGACTAAATTAAATAATAGTTTTGAAATTACCGAATGAATTTTTCATTATGAATATGTTTGTGAATAAGTTTATGCATGTATATATTTATACAAACATACACTTGGAAACATTAAACTTACCACGTAATTCAAATGAATGCCTTCAATAGATATAGAGGGTACGAATATATTTATGGGACTGACTGTACATGCATAAGGTTATTCATATACGTATTTACAATGAAAAATTTATTCGGTGATATCGAAACTATTACTTAATTTAGTCAAACTTCTTCACTAGACATAGAAAATACGACTGACTGTATCAGAAAATAAAACTGGGAATTCATAATTGCATAACAGAAGTTTGCTTAATTTGTTACTCCAGCGAAAGGTTCGCGACAAATTTACGGAGGAAATTCGCGAATTCAACGATAAATCCCGTAATGGAATAGCGAGGACGTCGAAAGCGATTATTTAACGGCGAAGTGGGGAACAGGGTCGGTGTAAAATTGCAACTGCATTTTCCGTTTAACTTCTGCCGCGAAACGATTAATTCGGTTCTTGGAAGCCGCAGCGGGAGTCTCCATGGGAGGTACAATTAGTTTGATGAATGGTTCGAGTTACGGGGAGGCCTGTCTCTATAATTCAAACGGGTCGTTGAAAAATTTCCGATGCGGTAAGTATTCTTTCCGCGAGCTGGACAAGCTCGGGAACAAGCCTCCGATCGATCCACGGCCAACTTAGGTTTCATTGATTCATCGTTTTACGGGCGTCTCCGCGATCATTGAACAACTGTCATTCATTGGATCAGTCGACGAGTGCCTCGAGCAATTGGAGCGTGTTTTTAATCGTCTCGAACCGAGTGGAATATTCATGCTGAATATTTGAATAAAAATCCCGCTATCCTGTTTCCCGCCCTTCTCCGAACCATCTTTATCTCAGCTCCAACATTTCTGTTGCGAAGTAACGAAATATTTATCGAGAGGTCAGCAGTTCTCGCTAAAATAATAAATTGACACGGAAGTCCGTAAGAAAATTGAAATAGAAACGATCCCTTCCAATTATAATACAAGGATCAGTAATTTTCGGGTTGGCATTATTTCATTGGTTCATCGAAAGCCGCGACTTAGCATCGATATAATAAAATCACGTGGGATCCAGCACGAGATCCCAAGTTCGAGCAGCTCCCTCGTTCCGCTCGCTAATAGTCCATTATCCTCGAGGCCTCTAATCTCGATGCACTTCTTCGGGGCGCCTTTCAATTTCCTTGCCCCTCCGAGATCCCACCCCCGTTCGTCTAAGCGAATCGATCAATCGAAGGACTCGGAATAAACTGGGAGACAAAGTTGGCCTGGCTGCTGGCCAAGCACTTCCGAGTTCCCTTCGCGAGCTCCAGCCGACCGAAAGCTGCTGGAAAAGTTACACGCGACTGTTCCCGGAACCTTTAATGTCACGGCTTTCGTCGAGCTGCACGGGGCTATGATTACAGCGGAGAAACTCACCGGCTCGAGAATTGCTATTGCTTTGATACGGGAGTCCTCCAATATTCTCAAACGCGCGTATTCGCTAATGAAGAGCGTTAACTGAGACGTTCTGATGCTTCCCGATGCCGAAGAAAGGAAGATACGGTCGTGTTCTAATTCGCGTTGTCAATGTGGGAAATATGGGCAAATTGTTTGCGAGATACAGGACATCGAATGCAGAAAAATAATCACGAGTTGGTGAATGAGCTTTAAAACTAACTTTTCCATAGCCTCGATGCGAATGGAATGTGTAATTTCGCCGAGTCTCATTTTTTAATTTGAAGAATTTTTTAATGGGGCCAATTTCTGTCAGTTTTTAGAGTGCCTGCTGAATTATTTCTATTTTTCTTGCTCTAACCCCTTCTATCCCCTTCGATTTATTACCGTTTCCCTCGCCTATTCCCTCCCATTTATTTCCAACGCCTCTTCCTCTGCTATTTTTAAATTTATCTCAATTTTTACGCTTTTACTCCCGCCGATTTATTTCCATTCCTTTTCCGACACGCGAAATTGAGACCGCAACGGTCGATCGTTTCCTCCGTCGACTCCGTTTATTGTAAACGGTCGGTGAGCGATGTTTATTGCACGAGTACGCGTTCCTTGCGTTCGCCAACGACGACGACACGCGATTAATTGCGACCCGCTGACTGTGGATATATATAATGGCTGTTTTTATTAGCGCCATAACTCCGACACGGCCCGATACGCTTGCATTTAGCCGATCAAAGCTTGTTTGTGAAACGCGAGACAAAAGGCTCGGGCGCCTTTGTTCCCGCTGCGAAAGGAAGCTCGTTAAGTCAAAAATCGAACCCTTCATGACTCTTAGAAACTCGACAAATCAATCCTGCAACTTTTAAGAATGTACAAGGTGTTCCAGAGGTACCAGGAAACTTGAAGAATAAAATTTTGATGCTTTAAAACGTAAACTACTGCTCGCTTCATCTTCTATCTATCGTCCCAAAATTTTATCAACATTTATTTATTAAAGAAATCTTAAATACTAATCGACAAAATGATTTCCACCATCTTCTAATACTATTCAAAAAAGTCCTTTGATTTTTCGAAGGATTACTTTTCGGTCCACCTAATATTTAATATACAACTATCTGAATTCTATAGCGACGGTATGACGAATTTGCCAGAAAATGGGGTGATTACATTTCTTCGTAACACTCGATGGTACGTTTCATACATTAATTCGAATAGCAGGACAAGCGGCATGGACTCGTGGGATGACTCGATACATCTGACCCGTCGTTATCAATCGAACCCTGTCGTGTTCTTCGATACGGCTCTGCCATATTGAAAACAACCGAGTTGTCCAACTCCGTGGGAACGTCCACAGCCATCTACCCCGTTCCTTGGTGGCTGAACTCCCAGGAGTTTAGCATTACCGCCCTCCAAAGGGAATCAATCGCCCCGTTCAAGGAAACGGCGTCGCGCGCTCGCATCGGCGATCGAGACGGCTCGAAATTAATTCCCTTGTTATCCCGATAACGTATGCAACCCAATCCCGCGGTCTGTTGTCCCGAACAACGTCGTGAGCAGGGCTGAGTCGGTTGATTGTTGGGTCCGAGCACGTACGAATAATTGCTGCTAGCTAAACGCTTCTGGCAATTACGAAATTTACCTGCGCGCGAACAATCGTCGAGATTTGAGTTTGCCGGCCAACACGGGGTCCAGTGGGGAAAGGGTCGACGAACGAACGCGAAACATTCGTAACTGCCGGTTGAACCATGCCGATTCGACCGGGAACGAGCGACCAAGCGAATGCGTAATTGCTGAATAAACGCTGCTCGCTCGTCGTCGAATCGTTAATTCGCGATTTCCCTGGGAACAATATTCCACCATGGACGTTCGCTGGGGCTTATCGGTAAAACTGCGCGTACATTCCTAGGGAATCGATGCACGGAATAATTTCAAAAGCTCGAACGAGTTCTATTTCTTTTTTTTTTTTTTTTAGAGAGAATATTCAGTGAGAATTGTTTGGAAGTTATTCATTATTTTAGGCGAGGAATATTGTATGATAAGAGTTCGATTTGGGTTACATTCTAAAAGGCCATCCCTATCTCGTTTTCAATAAGAAATAATCCTTCGAAAATCTCCTTTACGATAGCAGTTTTCATTTACTATAAATTATATTTTTCTAACCGAGAAATAAACCTTTCCTTTTCCTTTGAATAAACGTTTTCCAAACTTGAGAAAGAAGCAGCTCGAGAACAAACCTTCTGAAATAATTTATATTTAAAGCAAATAGAAAGCATCGAAAAATGATTAAACGTCATCTTGGTTCAGTTTTCAGCTTTCCTTTCTTATCAATTACTTCGTCTCGTGTCTAGCCCGAGTTTTCTTTCGCTTCTTCCCCGATTCGCAATACCAGGTTTATTAATAGCGGCCCAGCAGCTATTAATCGCGGTTCTGTGTAAATATTTCCATTTCCGTTATTTCCATAACTCTGCCCTCCACCCCCCCTCGAAATCTGGACCAACAGGCAGCGTTCGGAGAGTTATACCGGCATTTCGAACGGAACGCTAAGTACGGAATATCGGCGGACGATATACTCTTTTGCGATTTAACTCGACTCGAACGCATTGTGCGCGTCATCGATCCGGAAGTTCGAGACCATTGGCGAACCGAAAGCACCAGACTTTATAAAAATTCCATAATTCCTGCCGGGGGTTTTTTATAAAGCTTCGAGCTTCGATTTTCTATTCGGGATGTTTTATTCATAGCTATATACGCAATTTTCAATTCTCTGGGATGATCTAAACCACGGCCAAACAATTTAAACGATATTCTCATTCGAGGTAAGGTAAACGACTGTCTATAAGCGGTATTTGGATTAGTTACGAGTTTTTGCGGGACAACGCTCTTCCAAATTTTGTTAATAGATACATATACGTAGATCGATGGTTGTATGTATTGGTATCTCAACCGTATGCGGTCGTGTACGGAATAATTAATTACTTTGTAAACACTTGAGCTACCGCAATGAAAATTTTTAAGGTCATTCTCGAAGTATATACAGTCTCCCAGTTCTCTCGAAACTAATTCCTGCGTGTCACGCGAGAAATTACGTTTCATAAGGAGAATGTAGTCAAGAATGCAAAGTCGAACGTGGCTCGAGCGTAGCAAACGATCGAAATACTGCCAGAAGAATGGCTAATCGAAGAGGATGTGGGACAACGGACAGTTTGCAACACGGATACGACGTAATATTTCAAGTCTCTGTCGGAACGAAAACTCGACCCGTTCACGGCGCACTTCTTCCAGATCCGCGGTGCATACACACGGGTTGGTACGTGTCACGCGATATTAAAGCAGGTTCTTTTGGCGAGTGGCCAAGTCGATGAAAACCGAGGTTATCGTCTCTCCAGCGAGCGATTTCATTTTAGGACACCCCGACGACGCGAGAACCGCGACCCGACATTTTACGACGCTCCCGCGTCGTGAATTTTTCGACGTTTTCTTTACGAGTCCGCGAACGATTACGCTGCGAAGCTGTAGTTCTAATTTTTTTAAACGTTCGAAAGCCATGGGGAAAGGTACAACGAGAACCAGTTGATGGTTCTACGACTAACGTATAAGAGGGGGACGAAGGGGAATAATGGAGGCCGAGACAGACACTGTAAGTGACAGCGGACTGTCTGCAGTCAGACGCATTCTGCGCGCAACACAACAGACGTCTCCCCGTAACTTCTGAGACACGTATTGTTTCAAGAATTGAATTTAAAAGCCGTATTTAGATTAACAGTTGCCACGCAAACATTTACAGATCCGATAGGGGATGATTTGTTTATTCTTCGTTAACTCTTGATTCGATCATTAAATGAAGCAAGAGAAAATGAAAAATTTTTTTAATCATTAACAAGATTCATAATCGAGTAACTCGCTCACATTTAACATTTTTAAGACAACATTCGATACAGGGTGTCCCAAAAAAATATGTACCCTGTTCTTTTTCTTTTGTAATTTAAATAAAGGCTAAAGATGTAATAACTCAAACTGTGTATATATTTTGGGGGGGGGGGGGGCCAGAGAAAATCTGTGTGTCCAAGAGAGAAATAAAAAAATTCTAAGAGCACCAGCTGAGAATCCCTGGTGTCGTCGATTGAATCAGAGAGATGACTAGGAAAGATCCAAGATCACCGGCTAAAAATACCCGAGTTTGCGTTCGAAGCAGACACGGGACGCTCGGTTTCGCAGCGCAGGCAGACCGTTCGAGCGACGATTCATTAAGAAATCCTCTCGAGACGCTCGTCGTACAACCGGCTAACGCAGTCAATTACCGTGTTAATGCCACGTGCATTCGGCAATTTGTCCGACGCGGCTTAAGCACGAAAAACGACCGAGCAGTCCTCGAGCGCGTTATATCGTTAAACCGATGGGAGTTCGGGGCTGGTGTTCGAGAACAACGCAATTAACAACGGGAGAACTTGTCAGGCCGCAAGGAAACAGGAAGGAACGTAAACATTCCTTTGAGATCACGCGCTGGTTAGTCCAATTCAATCCTGTTGGGCGTATTTGGTCTGAGGCTGGATTTATTAACGAGCCTTGATGAGATTTAAATTGAATTAAATTATATGCTTTGCAATTTAAATTTAACTCCAGACTGCGTAGAACGCGAACGACATTATATACCGTGCAATTTGAAATTAATTGTGTATTGTACAATTCGAATAGAATTACGTTTTTACAAAGAAACTCTCAACCCGTATATTACGTATATTCCGACGTAGAGTCGAAAATTTTATACAAAATACCCGTCAATTTTCTATACGTGACGGAAATAAAATGTAAAAAGACGCGGGAAAAAATACGAAACAAAACCCCAAATAGAATACGAACATTTATTGAATTAAGCACAATAGAGTTCGACAATGCTCCAACTCTCTGTTACTCGATCACCCGTCAGCCCTTTTGCCAAAGTTCGTACAACCACAAGAGGAAGCTTAACAAATTCAAAAACAAATATCTCCTTCAGGGAGAATTTATGCCAGCAATTCGTAACAGAATAATCGGGGATCCGAGCGTGGTAGGGAACGAAACGCTCCAAAATCTAAGCAACGCCCCGTGAGAATAGTCGCAGCTGTTTGTTATGCGTTTGTTCCGCATTCCTGCTCGGTCTCGCGCGCATTGTTCCCGTGGAATGCGTCCGCGAGTATGAAATCCGCGTAGAGTGGCGAAAACGCACGCACGAGCGGAGCGTGTTCGCGCTGGCGTAGCATTGCAACGAATCGTTGTATCGCCGGAGGGGCGGGAGAGTGGACGGAAATTTTATGTAAAAATTTTGTTAGCTTTCGCGAACTCGCATTGGATTTACGTCAGGTTTAATTACGCGTGCCACGTAACCGTCCTTTGCGTTTAATTCCCAGAAACCTACCCTTCAACCAGGCCTTCAGGTAGAGCGAAACTAAATCTTCGTCCTTTCCGGTGGTTAATTAGAATCTGACCTTTGATCGCGCGCACGGACGACCGTCTAAATGTGTACTTCTCTGCTTTTTAAGGGGTACGAACTGCGGGAGTTTTCGTCGGTCATGCGTAGTTTCGCTGAGGGGTGCTTTTCGCCAACAACGGTAATTGTATTCAACGACTGACAACAGAAGTTTGGCAGCTGGTGGGTTTAGACAAAAGGTAGATTGAAGGTTTATAGAAACGTACTTCGATCTCAGAACGTAATTGTATTTTGGAGCAACGAAATCATGTTAAGGGGTGAAGATAATCAATTGAAGAAGTAAGGTTTCCGAAACTATTGTCAACAATTTTATTCGACTGTGTGCCCGTATAAGTTTTGCGTTAACCTGCCTAATTACACTTGAATACTTCTGTACCGAGTATGTGTGCATCCTCGAGTTTGAAAACCAAAATCGACGTCGTCGTTAATGGTTCGAGTCAACTTTTCCCGTTGCAACGAGTGGAATCAATCGATTAGAAAAAACAAAAGCGAAACCATGAATGTCTTCAAGGTAAATTCAGTTGCTGCAATCGATTTTCGATTTAGTGTTTGCTAGTAGCTGTATATGCACGCGCTGCTATTGTGACTTCTCCCCCCGTGACAGCCCTCGCGTACAAATCCTACAACAATATCGCTCGTGTCGCAGAGAAGACACCGTCACTCAACCCTCCGACAGTCGCAAAATGCGGTAGTTCCTCTCTACCTCCGCGGTCCTATCAACTCGCCGAGAAACTTTCAGAACAACGGAGGGCCTACATCCGGCACGTTCGCGGAGCATGAACTCGAGCACACACCTGAACCACGTGCGTGCTGCTCTTTCACGTCTTCAGCATGCGAGTATACAGGGAGGACGAGGGTGGATGGAACAGCCGAGCGATAGGGTGATTCCTCGTGCAAAAACGAGTTTAATATGTGCAGCAAGGTTTTTGTACGGGAGGCTTCGTTCCCGAGAAAAAGAATTTTAAATAACTTTTGAAGCTCGTGCGCGTCTGACCGTTGCTCGCCCTTTCTACTTGGCCCGATTAGAGAGCTTGATACCTTTCAAGCAGTTCCGAGGGTTCTTTTAAATTTTGTTTTTCAAGGAATACGAAGCGAATCTACTGGTCACTGGTCATCACCGAGCAATGGTCAGACAGACGATCGCTCCGAGTCATCCGCGTGCCCCAATCGGACTTCAACGTCGATACCCTCGGAAACGAAGCCCCCCATAAAAAACCTCCACACCACGTCTTCGCCTCGTTTATGCTCAAGGAGTAACCTCGCCATCCAGTTTCGCCAGCCGTGCTCGCCCAAGTCGTATATTGACACGAGTCAGAGGCACGCACACAGCGTGGCTTAGTGGGCCGCGCGTCCGCACGCAAAGGGACCACGATGGTAACATCCCGGAAGCCAGGATCGATATCCAGACACGCCATCACCACCCTGAACTGCCTGTCTCCCCCTCCCCCCCCCTCCCTCCTCCATTTAGTTCTCTTCAATCCCTTCCTTCCACTTTTCCCGGCCTCGTTCCGTCAGCGTTCCCCTCGTTCGGGGCGAAACTCCCGTCTGTTTATTCCCCCCCCCCCCCCCGCCGCCCCCGTCCCACCGCACCACCCACTACCCCGCGGAAGGTTAATGGACCCTCGGGGATGTCTTTGGCAATAGGAGCTACGCGGAAGCCAGATTTTTCCTTCCGCCACCTGCGGCTAGTCGTCCTCGACGGGCGAACGCGACTCGAAAGGAGCCGAGATCAAAGGCGGACCAACGTTTCACGGAAAATCCTGGCACGGTGATTACGTTTACATTGGATCGCCGACTACCCGCGTCGGCTCTCGAGTCTCTCGCCCTGATTACTACCGCGATCTTCCGCCGTTTCCCCAGCGATCAGCGACCCGGAACGAAGAAACATCGACGCGTTCGCGGCCGTTTCGATGGTAAAAAGGATATTTCTTTATTCATTCAGATAGAACTCGGAGAACTGTATACACGAATGCTGAATTTACGCGACGGGTGACGTAATCAGTCTCGCGAAAAAAATATCCCGAGTGTCAAACTAGGAAGAGTCTCTTAGAGTCTTGTCAAGTTTGAGAAAGACGTCTTTGAAAATTGTTCTCGCAAAGGCTAAGCACAATGAGATCTTCAAACTTTGCATAGTTATTCACAAGTATTAAAAGGGAACATGTACGGCTCTTTTTTTATGAAGAAATATTCCCACGGATGCTTCCAACCCCTAATCGATTAAGAAAATTTTTACTCTTTCGACGACCGTCGTGTCCCTTCAAGGACCAGGGGTTCTTGGTCGCAAATTCAAGTAAGGAATCCTTTCAGCGTTCACTTCGTTCAGAAATTCTGTTTCTCGGACAGGAATTTCCATTTACCTCCCTTACGCTACCCCGGCGCACGAACATTAAGATTGCAGGAGGGATTATAAATTCTGCGAAAGCCTGGGCAAGGCTGGGTGGAAAGTAAGAATTTCAGCGACGAACTCACTGGAAGGGAGAAAAGGATTCAACGAAGGTCCATGTTAAAGATGACGAGCTGATTGGAACTCGCGTATCATTATCTCAAACGCTATCAACAGGAAACCAAGAATTTTTCGTTGCTAAACGAGAAAAATCAGACGTAAATAAAAATATGTAAATCCCTCACTCGCGCTCGCCCCATAATTAAATTTTCTTCGCAGGCATCGAAATTTCCCCCAATAATAATAATCGCAAGATCCATCACACGAGGCATCGTGACACGAAGAACAAGGCTCCGCAAGGGACACCAGCTACGACGCCGAGGCTCGTCGCGAAATTAGAGAGCAAAGTTTCGCGTGATCGATAGGTGGAGTGGAAAGTTCCCCGCAGTTTGTAGGTCGACGGATTTGTCATCGAGAAAATTACGGGAAAGCATGGGCTCTGTTTTCAATCCCCCGAAGACAGTCCTCGTTTTCTTTACCGTCAGGAGCATCGCAAAAAGATACTACACCGAAACAAACGCGAATTTCTTTAGGAATCGCTGCCACTGGTGCTACGAAGACGTAAAATAATCATCGTATCGAATGTCGCAGAAGAAATTAAAAATGAACGAATATCTGAAAGAATGCCGTCTTCAAAATGAAAAATAACCCACGAATCTGTGTCACAGAAAGTAATAAAAAAAGAAAGAGTACCGTCACGAAGGAAATGACGAGGGGGGAGAAGTTGAATGGACCGTGTTTTCGTTCCCCCCGAAGTCGGCCCTCGTTTTCTTCGCATCAGAGACACGGCTGGATCCCGAGAAAACGACTTAGGGAAAGCGAATCGAGGTCGCGGCGAAGGAATGGGAATAATGGCGTTTTCCGTCGGGCGGCGCGGCGCAAGACACTTCTTCTCGTATTCGATTTAGTAGACGGCATTGTTCGAGGCAGTTCGATCGGAT
This sequence comes from Hylaeus anthracinus, assembly GCF_026225885.1. Taxonomy (NCBI): domain Eukaryota; kingdom Metazoa; phylum Arthropoda; class Insecta; order Hymenoptera; family Colletidae; genus Hylaeus; species Hylaeus anthracinus. Next base: position 6,450,820 of record NW_026534349.1, read on the forward strand.
CGCCAAGAACAATGGCGATCGTCGTTCCATTTGCTTCCCGGAAAAAAGAACTGACAACACCGTGGGACGTGCGCGAACAATGGCCATGAAAAGACCGGCGAATTTGCGCTAAGAACACCCCGGGTTCCGTTTTACCCTTCAATCAACGGGGGGTTAATTTTTTGACACGATCGGAAGGAGAATTATTCGAGTTAACGAACTGGTATTGGTACTTTTCGAGATAATTCAAAGATAGATATATAATGGAAAGTAAGAAACGGTAGTAATTATTTCGCAGGTATGTATACTCTATCTAGTGTGTTTAAATACATTTTTCTCCATACGACGTGTTTAGTAAGATTCATTTTTATACCTTCTGAGATATCAAAACCTGGAGTTTTTCGAATGTAGTGTCATTCGGCAAGAAAAATTTCCAATCGCGCAAAACATTATCAAACCAAAGACCAATCTGCTCGAGAGCCCACAAATAAATAATAGATCGACTAACACATTTCCCTCAAGATCCTGTCGAACGAGATAACGCTCGAGATTGCTCTCCAACGTTTAAAATTGCGTCCCAGCGATTAAAACACACGAAAAGTAAGTGGAAAGGCAAACGAAGGTCGGTGCTTTGCATTTGTAATCCCTTCGTCCTGGAACTTAATGTTCGACAAAGCAAACGAGCGAAAGCAATCACGAATTCAGCAAACGCGACACCCGCAGACGAGATTTTAAGCCGGAGGGGGAGTGAGGAGGGGTGGGGGGGGGAGGGGAGGAAGCAAAAATTTTGCGGAAAATCGTTCGACGCGTTTGCAAATCCAGGGCAAGTTCCCTTCGTCGGGGTTGCGCAGTTTGGCGCGATCAAATATTCAGTCCCAATTACGTGCCGGGAAACAGGGTTTTACGCATGCATCGCGAGGACGGGTGAGGGTGTTAAGTACGATACACAGCGGGGTGACGCGAGCGGATCAATCCGTCGAACAGATTTTCAAATGGGCGCTTCGGTATCGCTCACGTGCTTCGAATCGAGTCCCCTCCAACGAGTACATTTTGTGTGAAGCGTGTTTGATATCGCTGGATGAAATTAATTTGCGTTCGTGTACAAATTGAAGGACCTATATTTGGAATAATAATCGCGACTGTGCATTTGCAGTAGATGGTGAGATTTATAATTTGGGTCAAGTTCAGTGTTACGGTAAGGTACAGGAATACGTTATATAATATACAACCGTGGTGGAGGTAGTCAGCATTTGTCAATTGAAAACTGAAATTAATATTCGGTATGCCTCTTCTATAATTTTATATAATAATAACCCAGACCTGATAAAGACTTTATACACAAGAGTATAAATCGATTACCATCGTACGGTTATTTACGTTCGTTAAATGCTTGCCCGTAAGACGGTATTGGCCTGTCTGACCAGGTACGAGGCCCGAGGTTCATTCTACTGCGAACGTGGGCTATGCGAACGCAGAGAATTTAGAGTACCAGGTTCGAGCAAGCGTCACACCGTTTGACATGCTACGAATTTCACCTACACCGACGACGAATCCACCCCTTCTGTGATACTAATTAGGTCAGCAGGATCGTTAAAGGGAACGGTAGAATCTTCGAGCGGGTGACGCAAACTATGGCGCCAGTAATGGACTACTTACGACGCTGATACGATTATATCGATCATAACCGATGCGTTCTCAGTGAACTTTGCTCAAAGAGAAGTGGAATGAAAACCGAGCTTCGCGTGGAACCCGATCGCTGTATCGATCCGAAGTTGCTCCTCGAACAAACGATATGTCGTTTCGAACATACTTCCAGCGATCGAACAGTCCAAGTCGAAATATTCTCGAACCGGTGAATCGAGAAAACTACCGAAGACAATTTTAATTCCAGCTCACGACACGTCCAATATTTCGAGTGTAATTACAACTCGTGGGTGTAGCGCTTGAAAAGAATTTCGCACTCGAGTTAACTGCAATTGACTCGACTACATCGTTGCTCGCATTTTTCCGATTTCCTTCTTCAGGGAAAGCAGGGTCGAGAATCCCCGTGACACAGGAAACAAATGTTTGAAAAACAGGTTAGCTATAAATTGCAATTACCCCCTATCCCGTGCGATGCTTTTAGCCCGTTCAACTGTACCCACCGTTGCTGAACAAATATACGAAAAAAAAAAACAGGAGGGAACTTTGCACTTCGAATCTCGTGCTGTAGGGGGTCCGTTCGCGGCGCGGGACGAGCAACAAAAAATAATCACGAATATCCGGAATGCCGGGCTGGAAACGCAACGGGAACTCGACGCCCAGCGTCGGAACCGAAAGTTTTCCCCATTAGCGTCCACGTTTTTGCGGACGGTAACCACTCGACGCACGACCACGCGGCCTAGCAAGATGCACAAAGACACGGACGTGTAATTAAAATTTTATAGCCTTTTTTTTTGCGGCCGAATTTGTTCGTAGGGCTAATTAGAGCGAGCAGGCATCGAAACTGTAACGGGTTGGATGGTTGGTACAGGACCGTTGGTACAGATTCGGACAAAAGAGAATCAACTGGAATGTAAGATCGACGGTTTTTCGATTGATTGGGTCAGGCATAAGACAGCCGAGCTTGGAATGTATTTACAATGGTCAGGTGGATTCGTGGCGAAGCAGGAGAGGTTCCTTTAAAAGAAGGCAAGTGGAAGGTGCATGGTCGCTGAGTTATTTTGATCAGACATAAGCTAGGTACGGTTAGGATGGGTCTACTACGGTCAGTTGTGTGCAGGATGAATCTGTACAGGTTGTTTCAAAAGAAGACAAACGAACAGGCGGTATTTTTCTTGAATTTATTCATTCAAGAGGTCAGGCTGAGAACGAGTTCACTATGGTCAGTTGGTTTACACGGGGTGTTTCAAGCAACGCGATAGCTATTAGTAGATATTTTAAGACCGGTGGTCTCGGAAGACGCAGAAACGACCCAGCATTGGGAACGTACACCGAATCGCACTTCATTGACCCGGCCGTATTCGATATTAGCCCCGAGCGAATTAGCCAGCGAAGCGACGACTGGTTGAACGCAGGGACGACACAAGTTTCAGCTCAGACGACGGTGGGCAAAGGGTCGAGCAGGCAAAACGGAAGCCGGGGAACGGGGGTGGGGTCGAGGGAGCGTACAAAGCCATTTCTGTCGAGAGGGAATAGAGGTATGCTCTGTGCTCTCAGACATCGTCGAGCTGTATTATGCGCGTTGCACACGATGCGTATAGTCTGCCCAGGGCCGTGCGAACGCGATTCAGCCTGTTCCTTTCGGTTTCAATCTCCTCGGCTTTGGCTCTTCTCTCCGACTCCTCGCGTGAAGCAGGCATTCGAAACTCGCCGGAGAGAAAAATTTGCGATAACCTTCCCCGGATCGGGCTCGACAGCCCCTCTGGAAAAAGGCGGTGTCCTTAAAGAAATTCCAAGGGAGTCCTCGGCGAATAACGGGCGAAGGGAACCGTCGAGAAACGGAAAATCAGATCGGATTCTACTGGCTGCTCCGCGCTTTGAAAATGCCGTCGTTAATAACGTCGAGGGTCCCACTTATCGTGACGGCTCGAATATTTCGAGCGATTCCGCGAGATAGTAAAGTGTATGTGAAAGGAAGGAATTGTACTCCGTTTTCTTATTAGAGAAAATAAACCGATAGTAGAGACGAAAATATCACAGTGGAAGAAATATTGTTCTATGTACTATTTTAAGGTCACTTCGTGGTCCTTTCAAGGTCGCGAGTCATCTTTTAAGCGACACAGTCTCTTTTGCTTTAGATTTCGCAACATGCGTACAGGGGATGATCAGAGACTCGTTGAAGAATAATCTTCGAGTAACCTTCGTTAAACAATGCAGCGATTAAAATAACGAAAGATGCTTGTATTATTTCGTTGAATATTCAGACCGGTGTCCAGCATCGATACGCTCTTGGAGGCGGTAAACGACTGCATTGCGTTCCTCGTGGCTTCTTCCACGGCGCCAGAACATGCACCCTAAATGCGGTTTCGCATGTTGCACAGTTTTGCCGTGCACGTCGTTAAAGTTGATGGCTTTCGAACATTCTCGCGGGATGGGAATCGCGTAATTTTTCCGGAACTTTTTTGCGTTTTCGAAAGAGCAACGAAGATCTCGGATGCGATCGCGATTAATGGAATAATCTATACGTAGCTCCTCGACGAAACGTTCTCCTGTTTCTCGTGTTCTACTTTTTTTTTTTGGTAAATTGAACTCGAGAAGAAAATAAATCCGTCGAAATTGCATTAATCTTCGAATTGGCGTGTCCGACCTCTCGCACCCCCGGCCAACCCCGTTTCCGCAACATAAATTCCTTAGAAAGAGATTTACCGCGACCAGCTCTGGGAATCGAATATCTCGGCCGCACTTTTTGGATCGAATCGTAGCCATAAAGGGGGAGCCACGATCGTCAAATCGTGGTTTTTTAGGTCACTGGCCAAGAAACCGATGAAAGAAGGTCCGAGGCGGCCAACGACGCGCCTACCAGCGATTTCGTTCCTTGATAGAGTCTAGTTCCGTTATGACATGAAAAGTGACCGCGCAACTCGACTATGCTAGCGTGAACGGCGGGATGAATTTGCTGCTAATTTGAGCCATAAACGTGCAACTGAAACCTAGCGAGATATGTAGCAATTTATTAACCGTTTTCAGACTTTATTGTAATGTACTTTAACCCTGATCAGATATAAGAAGAAGACTATAAGAAAAAATACTTATTCGTGTTGAATCCTTATATCAGTGCTGGATTTTAATAAAAATGAACCTCGACGATATCGGAGTTGAATTCGATAAAAGAGAAAATGACTATTCGCAGAGATAATATTCTTCCTTAGTTTCCGAACAATCTGTGGGAGGGAAAGGGTGCCGTCGAAAATTAATCAGAAGGTTACCTGACGTAAACGAGCGAGTTAGGGGCGATCCGATCAGTCGTTTCCCATAAGCGCGGGGCTCGATTAGGTTAACGCTCGATCGGGCTCCCTTCTCGGGCTATCGGAGGAATTTCATTCCCAACTTCGAGCACCGACACGTGTCGATGATTGCCGGTGAAGTCTCGACGCTGGCGTTGGGGGGCGCGATCCCCTCAAAGGTCACCATCGACCAACAAAATTCGGAAACGGAGCAACTACTCCGAGTGGAAACAGCGTCGCCATTAAGTCCAAGTGTCTCTCGAGTGGAAAGTTGCCGGTAAGTTCGCGGAAACTGCATTATACCGGGTATATAGGTCTCGGGGATATCGAGGAAACTGTTAGAATATTAATTTCACCCTTCGATCGGCGAATACGCGAGTCGATGTTAGAGTTTCGATGGGACTTCCTAAACCGATGCCTGCGCGTCAGTCTACCGAGAAACCATCGAGAACTCGCGGCAAGTTGTTAAATTATCCGCAAAAGTGAATAAGAATATTCCGAATTGTTTATTTCAATACCCCCGCGTTACTTTCCAATATTTCTATAAAACCGATACCGTATGGATCCGATCGTCATATGTATCTCGTCGAGATGAGCTTCGAAAGAAGCTTCTGGAGCAAAAAAGACGACGTCGCAGTCTCCTTAAATGAATTACAGAGGTCTTCGAGGAAACGATAAAAAGCGTCGCACGACGCTGGGTACAGGAGAACCGGACGACATCAGACGCTAATACGACGACCTGGATGAGAGATCGTCGCAAGAAGCTGCGAGGAGAAGCACACGTCTCGAGTGCCCTTAGCGCGAAAAAAAAAGCTAACGAATTAAGGGCGATTTCGAGAGGCCCTTCACGCCCGAGGAGTCTTCGGTTCGGATAAAGCTTTCTCCAATCTCCACTTATTACCGGAGCTTCCTCCCTGGAACACCTAAGTGCTCGTAAGGGCGGCGACGGCTAAGTTTGTAATCGCGAGACGAGAAGGGAGGGAACAGGACGCGTGGAAGGAGAAATGGAGAATTTACGAGGCCAGACGATGGGGCTTCGGAGTCAAAGTTATTGCGCTACTGCTTACTTATTACTAGCTTATTTCCATTCTTCTTATCATCGTCTTACACGACTCCTGCATTGTTTTAATACTGTTTGCGGTGTCTCTTACTTCTCGTTCATTGGGGTCCGCTGGTCCCCCTCCAACTCGGGTACCTCGGGGTTGCTAAGCCCGTACTGTAGCTACAAACACCGCTACAGCCCCTGAGGGCACTCTAAGATTCAGATTTCGTACGTGGATTTCAAGCAGACTCTAGTCCCCAGTTCACTGGAAGTCTTGGAGGTCGAGGAGGTAGTCACTGTCTGAAAAATTGAAATGGTCGGATTCAAAGCATGTTCTGGTTTCTACTACTTTCGAACTCTAAGCAGTCGAACTTTCCGAACCAAAAAATACAGTTGGGAAAATTCTAAGCAGATGCTTGTCCCTGTAGTTCTTCAATGAAACCTGCAACCAAGTTCCCTCAGCCCTGTTCGTATCGTGTTTCGGTGAAATTATGAATGTCCCATCGTTAGCGCCATTTTGCTCGTAAGATCGCGAAAGCTCCTCAGCGCCGAGAAAATCGTAATTTCGGACTCGGTATTGCGAAGTCCCCAGGCAGCCGACGGCGTGCTGGCAATTAATTTCCCCGAAGTTTACACCGCGTCGCCGCTCGACGAGCGTGTACATCGTTTCGCTTTTATCTTCACGCTCGCCGGAACTTTTCCCGGCTGGCCAGAACTCTCGCGAAACCGGAGGCTGGCCGAAGGCCTCGGCGTCGAGCACGGTCACGACCTTCTATAAATCGGCGGATTTTTCCGCGACCGGGAAACTGTGTGAAGCTTTTAACCGAAACACGTCGAACTTCACGGAGGGAGGAAGGAAAGGGGATGGGGCCGGGGAACGGTCGACAATGAAACGTGTTTTAATACGCCCCTGGTACTTCAGAGGCGGAGCACTGGCCATGGAAACTGCAACGGTTCTTCGATGTACAGTTTGCGGGATATGTGGACACGTCGTGTGTTACATTGTTTAAAAGGGGGATTTTTTTATTTTAATATGTATTAAAATAGAAAGAGTCCGATGTAGTTCGACTGGTACGGAATTGAATGGGAACGAGAGTGGAACTTCGCGAGCTAAACGAATATGTATCTAGAAATATCTAGAAACGTAACTAAAATGTGGATTTTTATGCATTTATAGAAACTTTGAATGTGCAAGAAACTACGAAATGCACACGGTATGCAATAATATAAACAAATTTTGGAAGCAAAGTTGATATTATATTTGCTGAGTAAAATACATTCCTATTCAGATTCAATTTTTGTAGAGATTTTATTTTGCACAATGATCTAAGTCATAACTGATCCACCGTGTGATATCGTCTAGATATTCAAAAATTAATGTGACGCAGAACCCTTTTATTTGCATTCTCGAAATCATTTCTCAGGCAAAGCCAGAACCATAATAATTATTACTCACAAGCCTTCAGATGAGTTCTAACATTTACTTATGCGTGCTGTTAAAAGGTACACGTAACGATTAATTCAAAATTACGAGAGCCATACATATTTCTCTCTGGTCCCTCGATACTTTTTCGTGCGAGATATACATTTTAATATCAGCTGGAGGCCGGCCAGGACGGGGAACAGCGACATCGAGCCGGCCAAGGCTTTTATAGATTCCACGGTTCCTTGTATTCCGCGGCATTAAAATGGAAAACACGGAAAACTTCATGGACCGGTCCACGGAGAAACGAACGGGTTAATAATACAGTATATCCCTGGCGTTTCAAAGCGACGGCAATAATAATTGCGAGAGCCTCGGCGTTCCTTTCCGCGCGGTATTCGATGCGCCAGCGCGGACTTCGTGCACAGGAATTTCCCTCGAAAATCGCGACTTCCGGCGTCGTTTTGCCAGACGCAGAAATTCCCCGCGAAAATTGCCAATCTGCGAAACGTATCCTGAAACTTTGTCGCGGGCGCAATCCGACCCTGGCACGAGAAGCCGCCTGGAACTCATTTTCTTTCATTACTTTCGGGGTCTTTATTAGAGACTTAGGGCGGACGCATAATTTCTTCGCGAACTCCGAGTCACCGTCCATACCGCGCAGCGACGATTTTTGTGAACGGAGATATTCAATTCTCCGCTTATCAAACTTTGCGAGCTTGAATTTAATGGTCGTGGATGAGGAGGAAAGTGGAGCAATGGCGGGCACGATCGAGAGTTTGATTTGATCAGAGGATTTGCGACTGTCGACGTTTGTCAACGTGGTGGCAGGTAGGATCTATCCTGAAGCCCCCTGTCGTTCGAGTGCTATTGGGTTGAATAGGAATGGGAGTTCAACTCTACGAGCTAAACGAATATGAATTCGGAAATGTCATAACTAATCCACCACGCGATATCGCCTCGACATTTAAAAATGAATGCGACATAAAAAGAACCACTTCACTTGCATACTCAAAATAATTTCTCACCCGAAGCCAGACCGCGATAATTACTGATCCCAAGCCTCGAAATACCGCGTATTCCACATTTTATATTCCAACTAGTAATTTCATGGACCATCAAATATGGTAAACACACGTATCAAACGTCATCCTCTCGCAAAAGTCTCCGTTTCCCTGTCAACCACGCGACCAATCGAACCGATGACACGGATTGATGCACCCAGGCGCAGATCGCGCGCGCACACACACTGACCGGTTTAATTAAGCACACCGTGTACGTACGCGCGTGCAAACGTCGACGGTTTTTGTGTGGGGACGTCGTAGAAGCTCCGTGACTTTCCTTAACGAAGCCAATCTCGGAGTTCGTCCCGGGGTCAAACGGCGATACGAACGACGGCCCTCGCCGAGAGCGATGCAGCGCAAGATGGCCGATGCGATTGATTCACGTGGATCGAACCTACGGCAGCCTCGACGGAACCGCGATATCGAATCCGCCGGTGCCCCGCAGGCTTTTCGACCGGTTCACGGGAATTTCGGGACTGCGCTACGGCTACGTGGCGAGTTTCGCGGACGCCTTCGAGCGACGGCTCGCTTCAAGGATCGTCCGACGTTGTTTTCGAGGATAATTTTCGTGAATGGATCCGTCAATGTCGTTATTTATGAGGGACTCGGTGACGTTTTAGAGAGAAACGACGGGACGCGTTGCGCAGAAGGGTATCGAGAGATCTGGAAGGAAATTGTTTTCGTGTGGTTGGAAGGATTTTAAGGAAAATAAGTTTTTGAGACTGCTCGCATCTTCTTTCGTGCGATTTGGAGCAGTGGAATTAAGATTGATAACTAGACAAAATTGAAGTGAAAATGTTTTCTTGAAATACTCGTCGGGTAAATTAATAGAATTCTCATATTTTTATGAGAAAAATGCTTTTACTCCATTAAATTTCACTCGGAGTTATTGCGTCGCTGCATCCTATCGCATGATTCGAAAATAAAATATAATAAAACGCGAGTGCGAGAGCAAAAGTGTGTAAATCGAAATATACATGATCTTAATATCTGCGTTTGAAACCGATTCAAAGAAGGAGGTACGTTTCGAGACAGTCTCTCTTTTCCAGACAGTCTCGCGGCCTGACGATTTTCCAACGAGCGTACTCGCTCGAGGAACACGTGTATCGATCGAGTAATTGCTCGACGGTGCGCACGATATTTTAATTTTAACACGCCGCGATTCGAAACGGACTGATTTGGAGCGATGAAAACCGAGATTGGAGAGGAAAAAGGTTAAAGAGCTCGAGAATGGTGGAATAGTATTACACTAGGGTGAAAACGCTGGGAAATGTCGAATTCCTGCAGGGACTCTGAACCAGTGGAATTTTTATATTTTCCATAGTCCACGATAGTCGACGAATACGCACAGGATTAAGTAGATGTTCTATGCTTTTCGCGAAAAAGGAAGAATAAATAAATGAAACGACGACGACAACGTTGTGATTGTGTACAGTCAGTCCCATAAATATTCGTACCCTTTATGTATATTGTAGAAATTTCACTAAAGTAAATAACAGTTTTGATATCACCAAACGAATTATTCACAGAAATGGAATGTAATGGAAACATCAAACCTACCATGTAATCGAAACAAATTTTTTCAATAGATGTAGATGACACGAATATTGATGAGACTGACTGTATAGTCCGGCTCTCCGCAGCTTTTAATAAATAAAGAATCTACTACCAAGGGGTGATTCCTATAATAATAAATAAAGGGAAGTTAATTTTTCTAAGAAGTCAAATACATACGAGTCGTTGCCCTCGACCAAAACCCATAAAGAAGTTCCAACTTTAATTTCAGCTGTGCGATAGTCCGAGAAGGGCCCAGAAGCAGATTCGAAGCGTATAATGGCGCAGAGTCGCGTGACGTTATCGCTCCGAGGCCAACAAGGCTACAATTATTTATCCATTTACATCGAAAAACTTTGTTTAACCGTGGAACACCCGCCGATCTCCCAGCAATCGAGGGAACGGATTGGATTACGAAGCAGTCGAATTAAAACCAACCTAGCTGGTTTCCTATCAGGTGGACGATGGTGTCGATAAATCATATTCCGAAAGGTTGGCGGCTAATAACGAGCAGCGGACGAGCAAAACGACCAACGAACCAACCTGCCAATCTGCAGGGGAACTGCGACGAAAGTCTAATAAAAACCGATATCCCCGATGAAGAGGCTACCTGGAGGATCGAGAAATTTTATCGCTATCGATATCGACGTGATTATCAGGCGACGATTCAAAGGAATTCACCGTGCAAAAGAATCCCTGTGTAACGCTCGTCAATGTCGTCGCGAGATTTCTTGCTCAACTTTTCAGGATCACCCATCGAAACGATTCGAATAATTAGCAGTACCGAGGAGCTTCGTCGTTATTGGACTAATTTGCGCGTGAAAATAATTGGAGTGACTAGAGGGAGGTTTGATGAGAACACAATGTTTCAGACGGTGCTTATACGGAGTGATTCATGAGGTGACGAGGGCTTCGTATTGTTTCGCAAATTACATTGTGTTTTCTTTTTTAACCCACTTCGAGAAGGAGGAGGTTACTCGATTCGACACGTGTGTACTTTTTTCGGGATGAAACCTCTTGAATCTTGTAAAACATGTCTCTCAGTTGGTCCCGTTATCGAGACATTTTCCGATTTGTCATTTTTTCTAGAGAATAGTCGCCGGAAAGGAAGACACTTGCGTCACTGGCAATGATTATTGGATCATTTATTCCCTCTTATTTTTCCTCCCGTTGTTATTTTTCGTCAAGATGGAAAACGCCGGCAACCGTCGACGCTTGTTTACCCGACTTGAACGATAATTTTCACCCCGCAAATATGTCGTTCGAATCCAATTAAACCGCAGCAAATAATTACACCACGGTGCCCGGCTTATTAATTGGCTACAAACAACGGTTTATGTCAACGCGCGCAGACGCAAATGAGACATAAATTAACCTCGCGATTAATTGGTCCACAAAGGTGGTAAATATCTGCTGAAAACGTCGACCCTGTGTTCGTCCAGTTTTTTTTTTTGTTTTTTTTTTTTGCACCTCTGTTTCTCTGAAGCGCGTATCCGCTTTGTCATCGCGGCGCACAATCGAGCTCATTTTCGAATGCACACGCACGTACGTCTAAAAACCGGCGATTGCACGCTGTCCGTGGTAACCAGCCTGTAGGTGTGTGTGCGGGAAACTGCGAGAAATGTTTGCTCGGTCGGAGTTTAACAAAACTCTCCCCCCCCCCCCCCCCAACAAAGCCATCGGTGCCAATCTGAGCCCCAGAAATATGTGTCCTCGCCAACCACCGCTCCCGGTGCACTTTTTTCCACTTCCGCTTCATACGATACGCGACATCGAACTGTGACGAGCCAAAGAGACGAATTTTGTCATCCTGCGCTGGGGAACCTTTTTTTTTTTAGGGGGGTCGTGGATTTTTGGAAAATCGCCCTTGTGCGTCAGTTTTTGAAAATGTTCATTCCGTTTGGAAAAACGAGTGGAATGTTCCTTTGTCGTGTGAGATTCAGAGCGCGGAAGCTTACGATTGGATAAAATGTAGAGGAAGCTTTTTAGCGGTCCTTGTTCCGGCAACAAATTATCATAAAATTTTAGTGAATCGGGTGATCGATTATTCAACTTGAAAAAGCATCGTTTAATAATTGATGCGCAAGCCAACGAACGTGGATGAAAATAAAATACGATAACACCTGATTTTGGAAAGCAGAAAATCTTTGCAGACTATTGAGATTAAAGCGAAACGAGGTAGGAATGCTGATGTATCGTAAGGAGGCCGTCGGACGACGCGGGCGTATTCGCTTTGCCCAGGTAATTCCATCCAGGAGGGTGGATAACATTCGAAGGGTTGCTCAAGGGGATCGGCCCATAAATTCGCGCGGCCCCTCCGGTAGCCGCGGTAATTGCTCGTTTCCCTGGTTATTCCCGGGGCACTGTAGCACGTAGACGCCGTCACTGACCCATTGTGGTCACCGTGGTCTACGTATAGATTCTAACTGCATTGTGGGTAATATGCCTGGGGGTTAATACGCCGACTCGCATGCGGACTCCCCCACCGTGCATTAACACAGCGTTCGCCCGCGGGCTCCCGTTGCAGAATTCAACCAGCGCCCGAGAAACGCCCTACTATTTTTCATTCTTCGCGACACACGGTGTCCCTGTTTCACCCCGTACCAACCCTTTCGCGTCTCCACACCGATACCGGAACCTACGAATTTCGCGAACGTTGGCTTAATCCTCGTCCGAGCTAATTGTTCCGTAATTCCATCCGCTACAGGAGTTACACGTTATTTTAGTTGGAAAGCAGGTGCACTTACAATTTTATTTCTATAGTTAGTACAGCAACCGGGAAATTAATAGTAAACTAGATATCGCACGACTGGGTAATTATTCGCCGATTATTCTGTAAATCCGAGCAAGAATACAGAAATTATTATTTTATTTGTTGCATTCGCGAAGTCGTACCTCGACGTGCAATTTAATTTAACTACACTGAACGTGTTTACGTGTATACGAATACGTATTTTCTTGTTAATTTCGCAAATAATATGAACTAGTAATTGAAGGGTGTGCTGGAATACGGAGGTAGCTCCATGTTTTCAAATTTTCCTCCTTGTTGCACCACAAAAAAAAGGAAAGGAATGATTTCAATCCGTGATTACGTTCAAACCTCAAAACCATGAAGAAATGGAGCTACCTCCTCAACCACGGTCCGGAGTAAGTGTTAACCGAAAACGTTGACCGCAAGAAATTTGTTTACGCTTTCATTGATTAGAACATCCAAAAAATAGAAGAACTGATCACCCCTTATATATTCGCCAACTTCACCCTCGCAACTTCTCCTCGTCGCGACACGCAATATCGACTCGAATTCACCCACGTTACTTTCACTCGAAATCTCGGCCCGGCGCAGTAACGAGCCGTGAAACGCTCGTAGTTATCGTTTTTTAATCCGTGCATTATTCCCGATTATTTCACGATCGGTTTCCGTCGACAGCCGAGCGATTTTCCGGGCGCGTTGTTCCCTTTCGTTCGTTCAGAAATAATTTGTCATCGACACGCGATATCAACGGGAATCCCGACGCAGTATCGCGGGGCTAATGGGCTGAATAATACGCCGAGCTGCGTACAGGGGAGGTTTGTCGCGGCCGTTAATACGCGCACGTGAGCTGCGAAATTTCCGTCCGGTTCGGGGGAGGAAGAAGTGACCGCCATCCGTCTCCATCGACAACCCGTTGGAAGTGAAAAACGACCGTCTACTTGTTTAACGAATTGATACCGCACTTTGCTGGATGAAATCGAGCGTGCAACTCGTTCCAATTCCGTGGGGCGCGTCGGTTACGTTGCAGGAATTCGCGCGGAATAGGAGTAAGTAGGGTTTTCCGCGGACCTTGGCGAGGGGAAGGTAAATTAGGTTGTCCCACAAGTTTCTTTCCTTTTATTAATAAGTAATACTTACGCAATATTTAACGTTTCGTGTTACGTTATCGAATTGAGTTGAGTGCAAGTCGCGAAAAAAACCTTTGGGACAAAATACTACGAGTGTTTGTATTCAGATGTAATCTTAATTTCACCTTTTCTGGAGGTTTCGCTCACAAGAGTCTGATTCCACTAATTAACCAGTCGAAGGGTCGTCGACATCCCATCAACAACATCGTCGAAAAAATATCGATATAGAGCCTCTTGCTAGCTCAGAATCCTCTAATTTTATTGCATCAAGTCTCCCTCCGCTGACTCTACCAATGAATATATGTAAATCTTCTTTGTAACGGGCCAATGGCTCCTAAGTATTCGGTATCGATTTAAGATCGCATGCAAATGAATCTCGGTAGCCTGCGATACCGAAAATAGCGGCGACATCGGCTTACCCGAATGAATATTCCAAGCAGATCAATGCCCAACGACAACCGACCCTAACTGCTTTGTAATTCAACGACACTCGAGCCCTGGGATCGTTGCAGATATCTAAATATTTTTCCCCGGGTCAAGACCAGACCATCAACGTAACTGCACGAGATTCTGCAACGATGGAGATGGAATTAGCCTACTCGAACTCGACCGATATAGCGCAATCGAAGGAAAATCACAGTCACCCGGATTCTATATTCAAGCGTTCCCCGCAACGAGCTCTACGTTTCCCGTATCGGTGCCGATTACAAAGAACAACGCCCACAAAATTAAATATGCGACGCAGGTCGATAACGCAACTCCGACGCGACTTTTGCGTCTCCCGACTGCATTCGAATCGAGCCTCGACGTTGCACGGTGGAGCTTCCGGTCTGAGCAAAATAATGCGCGATTTCTTGTTCTTGGTTATAATATAAACAGTGCAACGACTCGTACAATTTTTAAACGCTATCTACGATCTGTTTTTTTGTTTTCAAGATTAAAAATTATCTATCCTAAACATTTCTCTAGGATTCTGAAATCGTCCACCTGCACATACTGGTCTACGATTTTCGATAAGAAAAATACCATTTGTGCGTCGTCGACTATCGTAAACACAGGGCGAGAGAACTCGATCCTTGCCGATGGTAATTGCGTATCGCGTTCAATTTGCTAATGGTTCGCCGGCGGTACGCTCGCTTCTACGCAACCACACTTACGCGTCATTATTAGCCCAGTTCGTTGCTAGTCGATGATGGATTGCCGCTAGGAACCGCGGAAGGCGCGATTCATCGCCGCCCCCGAAACGATCCGTGCGATGACGATGACTTTTCTCCGTTCGAGGCGTACGACCCCGCGCTTTCCGCCGAACAATGGCGACCAGGAAATGACTGACCACGAGGAGGGCTGAGGAAGGTCGTTAGCTAGTCGCAGGAAGCATGGTTCCGAGGAGGATCCGGAACGATTAGGGTTTGAAGATGGGAATAATTCTTGGGTACCACTGACTCGCTTCGGAGTTGAAATTATTATACATATTTTTCAAGAGGAAAATTCAACGAATCGTCGAGTAATTTTCTGCTAGATTGCAGCTTCGGAGCATAGTGATTAGCGATGGAAAAGATTTATTTTATGACAACATTCTTTGTAACACATATTTTTCTTTATCATACTATAGAATTGAACAACGAAAATGGAACCTAGTGAAATAGACGTATTATATAAATAAGAAACGTGTTACCGGGAAATGACAGACAATTCTAAGCAAAGATGATGCATGATTACAAACGATTGGATAGACCATATAAAGAAAAGGGTTAAAATACGAGACCACCTCCGTTTAAATTTTACTCCCCAGTCTACTTGTTACTTCGATTTACCAGTACTGCCAATTATTTTCATTAACACACCTCTGTCATCGTAAACAACCTACCCCGCAGTGAAAATAAATGCGATGCGTTAGATAATGCAGCAAACTCCGTCTACGTAAAACGATAACTCGGCGACCCTTTATTTTTTCATCGTTTTGTCGCCGTAAAGTAGCGTTAATATTGTAAAAGTTCGCGCGCGAGCAGCGTTCAGATACGATCCGTGTTCCAGGATATTCTCGTCGGCCTTGGGAGTATGCAAACTCACGTAAAACGGATGAAATCATCTGCACGCAACTCCGAGCGACGCGTGGCACCGTTCGCCTAGCTTCTGCGGAAAATCCGTCGATTTTCCAGTCGTCGTTCGATCGCTGGATCGCTAAGATTTATTATACCCGAACGGACCTGGATAAAGAGCGAGTTGGGGGGACCTTGGTGCCACGTTATCTGTAATTACGTATGGAAAACGACCCCTCGAAACAAGCACTTCGCGAATAATGGTAGTTTTGTGTGTCAGGAAAGAGTTAAACGAGGGGTCGATATTTTTAGAAAATTTTCGTTCACGAAGAAACCGTCGCCGACCAAACGTCTAGTTGGATGTTCTTCGTATTTTTCCAAAAATGAACATAAAAATCACCGTTATAGATTCGACGAAAACTGAATGCCCCACGCGATCATCGATACGTTCATCGACGCGACTCTATCAGATTCTCGTTATCGTCGACAATCGCGATCGGAAATTTCGATGGGCACTCAGCTGGCCGGAGCGCAATTCGATCTTCGAAACGTTCCAGCGAATCGATAGGCGCGCATTCGACGATAACCGCGGATGGGCGTGAATCTATACTCTGGCAAATTGAGTTTTCACGGAAAAACGAATTCCTAAAACCCGCAACCCTCCCCGAGGACGTCGTCGATCGATTCGACGGCTGAAACGGCGGTCGCGCTTTTGATACTAATTAATTTGGCGATTCTAATCTGGGTTAGTTTGCAGCGGAGAATTATTGTTGCGGCGGAGAATTATTATCGCGGTTCCCGAACTCGTGCTTCCGTGTGTCGTTCAATGGCCGCCATACGCGACCGAGGATAATTGCTCTCCGAGTTCGATTTTCCGAAAATCGAGTCGTCGGGTAGTTTGAGTTTAGTTTCCGATCGTTGGTGAAAACGATCCGAAATTTTCTCCAAGTTGATTTGAACAGATCAATTTAAAAGGCACAATTTATCCCACGATTCTGACCGCTGAAGGGGTTGAACGGGACGATGAAACAAATGGCGCGGCTCTGATAAGGGCAATTAGGGGGAGAAACTGGCGTTACAGTTTCTATATTCCTACGTGCTATCCGCGACATTCGTTACTATGCAACGCTCTAGGAACACGATTGCTCTGAAAATTTCGTTCCCCGCGAGATGGGTCTGACAATTGGCTACTTAAGTAACAAGTCTCGATTCGCAATTTCAGGTTCTATTACACTTGAGAAAGCGTATGAGTCGATCCAGCACGACTATAACATCATGTCATCTCGCGAGTTCATGCTGCTTTAATATGTAAAACACGTCTTTAAGGGTTACGCTAAAAATCACCTTTCTGGATAAGTTATTAAAAGCTACAATGAAATTTCTGTTGTTATTTCATTAAATATGAAGACAATACGCGACACTAACTCGAATAATTATATTTTCTCAAATTTATTTACACCTCGAGTTTTACTATTATGGATCGCTGCCATAGTTCGTCCCGAAATAAAATCTAAACACAATCGACCCAGTTCGTCAGAAATTTGTAATTCTCGTACTAGGCGATACAACCTGATAGCCAGTTGCACGCTCGTCTCATGAATATAACGCTCCTAATGAGCCCCGATACGTGGATTTTGCCTGGCTGATTCATCGTCCATCGAAACAAAGGTGTCTTCCGTGATCGAGTGGCGCGAGTCACGTTTCGAAAGGCCTATGCAAACGAAGGATAAGGTTCGAACCGGAATCCTTCAGGAATGATACTTTATTTCACAATAATCGTTAGTCTAATCGGTGGCAGTTTATTTTTCTAAAGATCATCCAACTTGTTTCTATTTAAATGTTGATTTATGATTTTGGATACACACGAGTTCGATATTCTTTCATAGCAAAACATACATTCAACAAAAAAGTTTTCATTTTTGTGGACATTTAACCGCAACAGTTTATTTCACCGAAAAATTCCTAAGCCGTCCTCGAAAATAAATAAAAAATAAATAAATAAATACACTACTGCCCCTTCGGTCATTGAATATTTCCATAAATTTTTAAACGACCCCTCCAACGATGATATCACTCCCGATAAATTGCTAGCCACGCTCATCGCGACGTGCAATCATCATAATTCCGACGTATTGATTCATAACGGTACAAACCAGTATGGAGAGCGAATTGGCTCCATTACAAGCGCGAGGAACGCGCGACGCAGCATCGATTTCTCCGTCGCGACGCCTCGAGCCGCGGAAGACGGTCGCGTGCCGTCTTAAACATTTCGCTTAAAATTTGTCGGTCCTGTAACCCGTCCATTTGCGAGATTACGTCGCCAGGAAGAAACTAGCGGAACGCAACGCGCGACATTAAAGTTTCCCCGCGGAAACTTTCCGTTTGCTCTGGTCGTGGAAAACGAGCCAAAAGTTTTATTACGCGGCAAATGCTAAAGGACCGCGGTCACAATATACCAGAGGGTGGATCCAGACCCTATTTAAACAAATTCGCGACGCAGACTTTATTTCGTTTGCCAAACTCTTCGAATGGGAAATTGAAGCGCCTCGGTTTCCGAATTTTTAGCGAACGACTGCTGAAATGATGTTGCATGGACAATTGTGTGCATTATTAGGTTGAGAAAGAAAATTGAATGGCTGAAATACTTCATATACATACGTACGTGTGTTGTAATAGCCATCAAGCCAAGACATTAGATATGGAATATTCTAGACTCATTGTAATGGGAAATTCTACTCGAATTACAGTCACATATGATTGAATACAAAGACAGAAATAATTTCTGCGCCTAACAGATAGACAAATTTCACGTTCGCAACGCTCGGAGTGAAACTCACAAGTGCATCGAGATGTCAATGAAGAATTAATTCCAGCCTACCTAAGTGACTTCCCTGACATTGCAAAACTGGAAGAATTCAACCGAATTGTGAAGAAGAAACGTCTTCCAAGTCCAATGGTTCTCCATTCTGCTACACCTGCCTTCAAACGTCGGAAGTTGAAACAAAGCGCGCCAGTACCTGAATCGCCGACACGTGCACGCAAAGAGCTCGAACGTAAACTACACTCATTTTGTTTGCGCGGGCGAATGACCCGTCTGAAACGTCTTATGTGCGAGGTGAATGGATGCACTACGCGGAAAGTGACTCACGTAGCGGCGCACCTGGCGTCGAACTCGATTGGCCGTCGAGCACCTCGCTGGAAGTATCGCGATTGTTCTCCGCGACGCGACAAGCTGCCAATTATCGCATCAGAATCTGCTAAAGTCGTGTCAAGGGCTCTTCGAGATCGTGCATCATTAAAAATGACCGAACGATGCTTGAAAGACCTTCCAAGACCTTCTGTGGTGCCACTAGGAAATTTAATTTCGAAGAACATTATGTTCGACTTTCACCTAATTCTAATAAAGATCGAAAAGTCAGAAGGAAACGTTTGATCGTGCGATAACTTCCGGAAATGTTGCAGAACGAGTTAGCTCGAACAATGGCCAAAATAGGAAAGAGAACGTACGTGTCGCGAATCATACCTCATTCCCACGGTTGAACGTCTTGTTTATGGCGAAATTCGCGGCGGATTAGACGAACAAAACTCTCGAGAGTGTCGCCGCTCTCTTATGAAAATTATGTTACGTTGAACAAGATCCACTGCCGTTCTGGTCCCGTCGAGGAAACGGTGAAACGCAATTTCGCGGAAACTCGGCGCTGCAAAGTCGAGGAGAAGTAAAGAATGGCGTGTCTTTCGAATAACCGCGACGAGATCGTTCTCCGGGGACCTCGAGGAAAAGGGAATTTGTCCCTGCTAACCTCGATCTAGGACCCTGTCCTC
The DNA here is from genome assembly GCF_026225885.1 of Hylaeus anthracinus. NCBI lineage: Eukaryota > Metazoa > Arthropoda > Insecta > Hymenoptera > Colletidae > Hylaeus > Hylaeus anthracinus. Next base: position 6,470,547 of record NW_026534349.1, read on the forward strand.
GCCACTGGCCTTATTTTCAGGAATATTCCACTTGGAATTCAAAGTACAATTTCGAACTTGGGTCGAATCCCTATGAATACCATTTTAGAAGATTTATCTCGACTACCAACGAGACGATTAACTTTTCTAAACTGGATTCTACGGTCCTCGATGGGATATTATAATAAATAATTCTAAAAAATATGATTCGTTTATCTGAAAAATATGTCGATAAATACATCGGGAGACTTCGTAGACAGTGCAAGCATATAAAATAAAATAAATTTCGTACAATTACGATCTTAATGCTCTGTGCATCACGAAAATATGCTTGCAGAGTCTACGACGTCTCCCAACGGATATTTCATATAAACAGTTTTCGGAACGCTGCGCTGGAGATTTCCTTATCGCAGGAGAGGTTGACGTGTGTGCGTCGAGGAGAATACAGCGTACGCAATTTGCGAACTGTCAAAGTAATCAAGCGAGCAACGAAAAGCGTTAGAAAACAAACAGCTGGCAGAGACCAGAGTCTGCGGTGTAAATTTCACGGAGGTGCAATCACTTTTCCTGGGACGTCGAGGCTTACCTTCCTCTTAAGCAAGCAGTTACGTCGTAATCGTAAACTCTCGTTACCTGCGCCAGAGATTCTCAGCGCAAACCACGTGAGCCTCTAGGGAATCCTAATTCTCGAGTACCGCGAGGAACGAACGATCAAATTGGGAAATTTCTGGACCAAGAATTGCGTGCTAACGGTATCGTTTGTTTAAATAAAATAAATAGTACTCGCGATGGCCATTTGTCTTTCTTAATTTGAATGTTCTTGACTCCAACTTTACTTCGTCATCTGTATCCACGTCGTGAACTGTTAAATCGAAATCGTACCGAGTCGAAAACGTTTTCGTTAAAAATAGAATGGGTGGGTTGCAAGCCTAAGACGATTGAGAAGCACTGACCTACGAGCATCTTGAGTGTCAAGAACACGCAGGTGCTAAGGACACTGACGAGATGGTCTCGGTGTTACCAGCGATTAGAAACGGGGCTCTCCAGGGCATCGCGAGGAGACGGAGGGGAACGGTGACGTTTTGTCGCGCTTATCGTCGCGCCAGCACGTGTAGACACGCGTGTGCATGACGCTGATAAGGACTCCCGCGGACCTCTAGACGCAACGACACACCCGCCTGTTGTCCATGTGTGAACGTAATCTCCCCGTCTCTTGGACGATCGCATTCGTATTCGTGATGCACGACAGACCGTTCGTTCTAGACCTCCTGCACTCCCGACATGTGCAAGTACATCCGCAAAATGCCCTAACTTAGTTCCACAACCAACGACGTTGTTGTCTGAATTCGTGACACGTTTCGAACACTTTAGCACAATGACGCAGAAATTGGACGAAGCGGAGAGAATTTCTGTTCTACAAGATCTGCGAGTGGAAGACTCCTTTATCTTGAATTATTAGAAATTGAATTCTCGGCGATATAGGTTCGTCACATTTACTCGATCGAGGTCTTTTAATTTGGATCTAGTCTCCCAATTTTCTAGTCCAAGTAGCTAGTCGGTTAAAATCAATAGGCATAGAGTTTGCAGAAAAGTAAAATCAATAAAGTCGATTATAAAACAGTCGTAACGAAGGAACGCTTTGTTCCAGTTTGTCCCTTCTGTAATAAGTTTTGCGATGCATTTTACCGCGTAACCTTTGCACGCTGGAAATGGGAACGTTCGGAGCATAAACGGACTCGATAACATTCCGAATAAATTACGCCCGAAAACTATAACGTTCGCGTGATTTTACCTACCGATTTTCAGCTCGGCACGCCTTCCGATATAAAAATTCACAATCCCGCTAATTTTCGCGCTATCGACCTTCTGAGAAGCGCAATATGTTCCTAACGCTCTATACTTCAACGATAAAAAAAATAAAAAGCTAGATTTCTCAACGTTCCGGACCGGTGGAAAATCGCAAAGATGCGACCTAATTCAAGAAACTTCGAAATCGCGTCGAGTCTGACGGGTGCAACGTCGAAGTGCATCAGGGGCAACGGGTCGTGCGCACGTCAAGTGCCTCGATGCACTTTCAGGAGCCGCAAATTACGTTATTGCCGAGCGTGCATGGAGGCAGCTCCCCGTAATCGATGGAAAGTAACGACGGGTGCATCGCATTTCCCTACGTTCCACTTTCATCCGGCGCGGGACAACTCCTCCAGCCACGCGCGTGTACGTCCGGCTCTCATATTTATTTTCTCCATGTTTTATTCAAACGTGGCCATTATGCGAGCGCGGAGGTACAGTTACGCGAATATAAAACAATGGAAAACGGTGAGCAGATAAGTGTTTAAGAGGCGAGATGCAGCTGAAATGCTGTTACTATGACCTAACCTCGATCCAGCGAGAATAGATTACAAACTTGTACGGCTAATGAATACAAAGGGGAACGAGTATAAAAATTCGTTATGGCAATTTTGTTTCGAGCATTAACGTTCCTACTGGTTCATCGTAATGGCGTGTATCGTTCTCCACTGGTTAAATTTTCAATTATTTTGCTCTTCATCGGGTGCTCCGTTTAACTCGTTGTTGAAGATACTCTACAGTTTATTTTGATCATCAAAATAAAGTAAACAAGACCCAATCTTACACTTGTGCGATATTCTGATTTTATTCTGCCAAACATGATAAGTGTTAATAAAACAAGAACAATACGAGTACTGAAAAGGCAAGACCTAAACCCTCAACCTTATAAATGAAACAAGAGACGCAAAAGTGCGCCCTCCATCTGAATTGCAGTCGGTCACCTAACCTCTGATAAGTATAGCAGAAGACAAACCACCCTTGGAACGGCATATCGTGCACGAAACAGCCTCATCAATAATTCAGCGAAACTCGAATCGAAGCAGGAAGCTTTTTTTCGTGAGATTGTAAACGCGACCTTGACAGCTAAAATCGACAGAAAACCAGAACCATCGCTATCTTTCCTTAGCCCCCGTTTCGAAAATTCCCCACCCGTTCTCTATGCATTTGTTATCAAGCCCTCGATGCTCGGATGCAGTCGAGGAATCGATACGCAAACGCCAGGGAAAAAAATGGTCGTAAAAAGAGCAATAATATATCGGCAATCTTCACTGTTTCAGAGCTTTTATCGTCTCGCTCGAATGATTTACTTTATCGCTTTGTCCTACATTTCTCGCGCTCTTTTCGACGGGAACGAAACAGGTTTGCCGACGACGAGCGTTTCGCTGCACTTTTTACGCAGCGTCTTCGACCGTATCCGTTTGGTAATTGGTACACCGTTTGAATTCTAAACGGAGAGGTAATTGCCTGGGGATAAACGAGTCGATGACCATCGACTTCCGAAACAAAAGGGGGACTTCCTACTCCCCGTTGTCTGCACGGTATTAACCCATTTTTTCGTTAATTAAACGTTTTCGACCTAGTTGCGGAGCCTCTGTAATTTATGCACTGAGAAATTGTCGACATTGTGCGACTGGAATTTAATGATTCGTTGAGCGTAATCTTTCGTGGAATTTATCGACTTATTTTTTATATGTAAAGATTGTTTTGCAAATAGAACTAGTGCCGGAGTATTACTGAAATATTTGACCTCCGTGTAAACAAATTTTATTATGCTTCGAACCTTCGTTTAAAGAATGAATTTGCCGAGTTAGGCTCCCATACGAGTCGAAGGAGTCTAATTAATAATAAGTACTAAAAAAAAAACAGTCCGTTAGGTGTCTTTGGAATTTAAGGAGCTCGAGGGACTTTCCTCCTTGCAGATGATGTGCGAATGCAAGCTCATTAAAGAAGATTAGCCGCGGAGAGCCAGAAGAAGCACCCTTTCAACTTCTACATGAGAAGTTCCCCGCATTAGGGAAACTTTCACCCCGTCGGTGTAGTACTTCAATCTCGCAACTGATCTTTTTCTGTTGAAAGTTTTAATCGAGGCGGTGTTTGTTATCGGGCACTTCGCGCTTACATACCTAAATCCTGTTCAAAGAATCTCCGATCGATTCTTTGTTTTTCGGTCAGTGGTGAAGGGCCTCTTCAGAAACCAGTGTTCATGGAAGGGGCCTTCGTTACGTTTGATGAAGAAATATTCTTTCAATCTAATTGAACTATGTGATTTAAAACAGGAAGCTGTATAATTACATCTGTCATCGTCAAATTAGTATTATTTTAATATAGCCTATAAAATCAAGAATATTTTCAATCTGGTAGTAATATTTAAATTAATATAAGCGTGTATATTAGAGCTCCGTATCCCTGTCGCGTGAAGTGCGATACGATAAGCATTAATTTCACGGAATAAGATTCTCTTAGGGTCCAGTTCGTATCATCTTACTAATCTGAAGAATTCGTATCGCGTTGCAAGCGTAAAAGACATCCTTCTATTTAAAAATTCAAAGATCCGTTTTATTATTCGTACCTCTTCAACAGAAATCCGCTTAATATCGTCTCTCTGTAAAGATACCCAACTCATCTATTATTCCCAATTTTTATTCAGTCTTTTATACCTTTCAAAGAATTGTAAATAATTGTCAAACCCACAACGGAAATAAATTCCTAAATCACCCAAATGACTGCAGGACCAATTTCTAACGAGAAAAAGAAACGCAATAACGAGGATAACATTTGGTTACGAGAACCCGAGGACGATCGTGCGACTTCATTTCGGTATTCCAAGACCACCGATAGCAGGCAACTCGACGCCGATAAGTATCCACGTGTTGATACACGACGCTCGTCGCATGAAGTATAGGTTTTATAGGAGAGCGACCGCTCAAACCGAAATCTGCCCGATATTACCCTTTTCACGTGCCTCGAAACTCGTCTCTTTTCTCCTGCGGCCGCAAAATGAACCTCTCGAGCTAGAAAAACCACCCTCCACCGTTTCCCAAACTCTGGATATACTTATAAGAAATCCTTGTACAGCTTCCTACCATTTTCCTAGCTCCGTATATTTTTTTACGCATGCTAGACGATGGGTACAATTTTATTCGAACAATAGACAACAGATAAAACCATCCATCGATCCCGGTGAAATATTTTCTGTATTTGAAATTGTATTTTTTACAGAAAAATCCTGAAGAAATACTAAAATTGAAGATCTACTTGATGACCTCATCCATTAAGAACCCATTTCTTTCTACACTTCCTACTTAAGGTTTCCTCGACAAAACTTGAAGTTCCGAGCCTTCCAAATTTTTTAGACTGGATCCAGAGGTCCACGACTCCCTGAATTTAGAAATGAACATCTATAACAACGGGTCATCCAGTAACGAATGATCTACGCCAGTGAAAAAGGATCTAGGTGCCCACGTGTATCGAGAACAGCTGTGCAAACGCGATCGTTAATGCCACGCGAAGCTTCCATTGAAGTCAAGTATCGTCTCGGTCACCGATCGCGCGAGACTGTCACTTCCGGTAGGGACGAGTTCGAAGGAGTTTCGAAACTCCGCGCCGCGCGATTCACGAGCCTGCATGGTCACGTGTGTGCATAAGAGCAGCGTGACACAGAGGGAGGGGCACTCACGTCCTGAATTCTCGTTTCGCGCGTTCCCATTTTGCGGAACTGCTTTCCAACGCGCGACAACCGCGGGGGACATCGTACCTGGAATTTCAAACATCGTTATAGCATGTAGAGCCAATTAAAAATAGCGTGGTAAGGTGTCGGAATAGTGGGGAAATTATTTGGTGAAATATAATTGGAAAAACAGTGGAACGAAAAGGAGAAGTCAAAGCCTAGGTCTGAACGCTTCAAACTAAAACTATTCCGTGATCGATTTCAGCAACCTTTTCACTCAAATTCCCTACACCTTCCCTACCCAATTTTCGAGAGAAATATTACACGCCTGAAATAATACTCCGTAGCTCCGCTTTTTATTTCAAACGACGATTATTATTCTCGATATCGGTAGAATTTTTACCTGGCGAAAACCTCTCTGGGACAGTTATTCTCCGAGCAGATTTATAGATACCAGTTTCCCCGGTTGTGCATTTCTTGCAGAGATAAATCGAGTACTGCGTTCTTTGCGCGACTTTCTTTCTCCTTAAGCGGGATTGCGTTCCACTGAATAATTCAGAGTGCGCGTCCTACCCTCTTTGGTACAGCGTCAGGTTGGAGCGAAAGCTCTGCCTCCACGGTAGACGCGAGTTTGCGCAAGCGAAGAATGATTAATCGCCGATATAATTCCCCCCACCCCCGTCACGCGTATCCCCTTCATTTCGTTGAAAGTTTGTCGACATCGCGTTCGTGGAGCATTTACCACTTCTGCAACTTGTCCCGAGGACGGGGAGGAAAAAAGCGAAGTTGATGTTATTAAAATCGCTCAACGATTTATTCGGTCTGACTATAACGTTCTAATTATTATTGAAGCAAAATATATAAAACACTCTGAATCGAAGCGAAATATTCTAAACGTAATTATTTTGAAAATCAGTCGCAACAAAAGCTACTTCAATGGGTGGAATAAAAATTTTGTTTCCCTTTAGCGTCTCTTAAGAAGGAGTTTGAGAGCCACTGACCTAGGGTATCCCCAAAGACGAAGTCACAAAGCGTTGATGGAGTCTCATGCCTGCACATCAGTCGCGAATGCTATCGCGAATCGATTCATCCTCGCAAACACGCACGCGCGCCCTTTCGATGAGTCCGTTCGATCAATGGAACCTAACAAGGCCGATACTGCGTGTCAAAAATCTAACCTTTGCCCCGAGAATAAAATAACAAAAGACCCCTTGGAAAGCAGTACTCCTAAAGTTTCGATGACTAGATACAAGAATCTTATTTTTTAATTTCGCAACGGTTCGTTCGATTTAACCGGAGCAATTGCGCGCGTATAAGAGTTTCGGCAATTTCTGACGGACGGCCACGTGCGCGCGCGGTCTCGCGACCAGCTGCACCGCTTGTAGATGCAACAGCTTGCACGCCGCTGGCTCGTTATGTCGCCTCCGCACCTATATCCATGCACGGGCTAATCGATACCACTTGTGCTTGTTTCGGGCCGCGCCGAACCGAGCTACAATATATTTAACGAGCTCGTCGGTTCCGAGCGCGTCGAGCCCCTTTCGAAATTTGTTACACGTAGCCGGAGAAAAAAAAAAAAAAGGAAGCGAACAAAATAGAGCATTCCGTCGGGAGTGAAGCATCTCTTTTACCGGGAAAACCGTCGGTCCGAACCTGCAACGGTAATAACGACGCTCCGGGGTTTATTACGAGCGACGCGAGGAATTCGCATTAATCAGGGAAAAGTGACGCGTCGACGACAGCGTGATCGATGAGTGAGCAAATTGGCGGTATAGAAAGGAAAGGTGGTAAACAAGTCCGGAATAATTTGGAAAGAAAGACAAGCTTGGAAGGAAGCACAAGAAAGGGATCGTTCAACGAGGTATGACTGCGGAAATAGTTGGACGCTTTTGGAGTTGTACGGAACGAAAAGTATTTGAGATATTCGTTTGAAATTTTGTATGGTGCGTTGACAGATGTCTCGTGAAGCAACAGAATCTTTTTCGTGTAAAAATACGTAGTAGTTTTGGAGAGGAATAAAAATTGTCGAAATAGATGAAAGGCTTACCGATCGATATAAAATAAAATTACGAAGAAGAATGTACGAACGGCACCCTCTAGAAGATGAAAGGAATAAAATATCATTTAATTGTTCCTTCGCTATGAAAAATGTTCAACCTGCTCGAAGCTTCGACGTATAAACTACCATCGATCATTCGTTCAATCCCGTCAAAGTAGTTTAGATAGACAAACGTCTTTGCTCTATCATTACGTGCATCGTTGCGTTATACCCCGCGGAATGCATTATCCATCCCTGTTCTGTTATTAGAAGCTTTAACTCGGAGCCTTTACAGCCAAGTATGCGAATCGACTGCGTGGAATTAGCTCTATAGACGTGGGATTAGCTCTATAGGTCGATTAGGACACGCACCTTTTCCTTTTCGATAAATTTCCCATATAACCTCGCCGAAACGGAAGACGAACTTCGTTCCAACCATAGCCCATTGTTTCTGTTTCAGGATATCGATAAACACGAGCTAGTCCAAAATTGATGCTGGTCCACCGGCTATTTGATGTGAATAGCTCAAGATATCGGATTGCTACTCGTGAAATGTCTATTTGCTGGTTATACACTAACGTTTATGTTCGGCGGAGTTCAATACTTTACAATGAGCTGCTTCGCGGATGAAATATCAACCGACGGTCGTTTACGCGAAAACAGAGATTCCTATCGGTGTTGCGCAGCGGTGCACTAATGATGGTAATGGTAACGTTAATGACGAACGGGCCATTACATTATACAGAGTGAAGGATCGAACAAACCGCGGTGCACGCAACGGGCCAACCTCTTGTCGAGTTTGAACATATTCTTAAATTTAAGCTGGAATCGAGTCGAACGCGACAGTGAACAGAAAGTAATCTAAACTAAACTTCTTGATGTCGTAATTGTCTAAAAAATATGGAGAGTATATGAAATGAAAATATAAATAATATTAATTAACCTCTAAATTGATTGGAAACAGCTCGTAGAATTGAATAAACGAACGAAAATATCACACCAGTTATGTTTAGAATTTTAGAATTTATTGTCTTCTGATTTAAAACGATTGAAATATATGTCCAAATATGTCCCATTTCCCAGGTGTTTCGTCGAACCTTCAGTGATACTGACTCATCTATCGAAAAAGGCATCCCGTCCCGAACACGAAGCGCGGTTTTCCCTGCAAGTTGCAATCGAATACAACCTATCGTCCGCACAATGAAGTTCATCCTGGCTGAAGCCCCCGCCACGCCGAGTGCATCCGAGTTTACGCGCCAGACAGCGCGATGCAACCGCTCACGCACGGACAGACCCGTCGACACGCGCTCGACACGAGGAACGTGATCTCTCGTCGATGCGTCCCTTTCATAGAATATTCTGCACCAGCACTTGTGGAAAATCAACTACTCCTTGCATTTTCCTACGGGAGCTTTCGAAACATCGCCTTGAATTATTGTTATTATTCTAGCCCGATAGCCTCCCTATTATAGCTCGGGTACCTCGGGATTGCTAAACCCGTACTGCAGCTACGATTAAACATAACCGCAGCCCCCGAGGCCGATAATAGTTCGAAATAAATTATTTCAAATGGATCCTCGTCTTCGTTAATACTAAACCTACAGTTTTCAAAATTTTGTACGCAGTCTTTGTATAGAACATATGAATTATGCGCAATTGTTTCGTGCGTTATACAATTTCGTTTCGCGTAAAATATCCTTGTATTTAATTGAAAGAAGCGTTCGTTCCTGCACTCGTAAGGCTCGTTCTCCGTTGTCCCGATTTCGATCGGGATTCCTCCCGAGGATCTTCCTAGGTGCCTAGAGGCGACGAGAATGATTCCTGTCACCACGTAGGATCAACTCGAAAAGAATGCCCGAGGATTCGGTCGTCTTGGGCGACTTCTCGCCGTTGCAGGCTCGGCAATTGCTTTGATCGTCGCTTTATACACGAGCGAAGCGTCACCGCGGGCGAGACACGGGACGACGATTTGCATAAATACGCTCCGGGATCGAAGATCGCCGCACGAGGAAACCTCTGTAGAGGTGTTTCGTCGGGCGACGCCTTTCCAGCGTTATTTGTCTTCCTTTGACCGAGATCCTGGCCAAGGAGAGCCGCCGACAGCCAGACGAGACTGACGACGCGAATACCGCGCCGATTTGCATAGACACGAGCGTCCGTGAGTTTTAACGTTGCGAATAAATGAAAGGCTGACCTGCCGACTACCGAATCGACTCGGTTCACGTGTATTCCCAACTTATTTTTAATACCACTCGCTCAACGCGCTGGTCCTCCTAATTATCGCCCGAGATGTTTATGCGAACTCTACACCTCGGCTCTAAAACGCACAAGAACATTTACCAAACCGAAACGAATTCTCGTTGCCGCGCGGAGAGCAGAAACGGCGCGAAAGGAAGTTTGGACAGGCGAAAGTTTAGAAACAGCGCGACAGGAATGGAATAACTAGCGAGTAAAAAGAAGGACAAGAGTCCGTAAACTGCCATACTGTTGATTCGCGGATAGACCCGTAGGAAACTTGGAGATTCCACGGACTGGGACGTTCGGAGCTACAGAAATTCTAGAATTACAGCGAAGGACGACAACTTACGACCGTCGAATTTCTCGGTGATTCGTTGAACTTATTTCTGGAAAGATATCTCGCCTGAATTGCGACAAAAAAATAAAGGTGAGAAAATAAGAAAAATTGGAAGAAGAATAACCAAATTAAAGCGAAGGTCGCAGCCCGAATCAACAAGAGGATGTATAACCATCGTTCTAATTTCAGGTAATGCTCGACCAGGTCAGAGTCGCATAAAATAGCGATTGGATCGAATCGAGCGGATATCCTTTACGACGGAGGGCGCGTCGTTGCAAATTTCCTCCTCGACGTCGACGTGGACCTTTAGCTACAAGTGCATACACGGCCGTCCAAAGACGACAGGGGCGCGTTATGACGATAAGACTGTCGACAGGAGACGAAACGGGAGATAGATAAGCCAATGGACATCGATACCGCGGCCAAGCCTTCGACGTTAGCGGACAGTCCTTCAGAAATCCGGTCGAACGTGATCTGGAACGTCGACAAAAGAGGAGCGGTCTCGCTTCGAGTCAGTCAACTTCTTGCGCGACACGATCGAGGAGTCCCTAGACGATGCGCAACGGGGATCGAGGACTCGATCCTCTCTTTATATGCGATCCAGAAAGACCTTCTGCGAATACCGGTTCCGCGACACTCGCCGAAACCGCTCTCTTTTTGCGCGCGATTGGAAAATCTTTTTTCCCCGCCGCGAACTTTCGATCGAGTCGCGGAGTTGCTCGTAAATGCGAGCCGCTCGTTACGAAAGTGACGTAGATCCATTTTTGTTTTGGAATATAAATGTCTCGAAGCTAACGAGACCGAGACAAACGAGGTCAACTGTTGTATAAATCTTTGAATCTTTGATATGATCGTAACGAAAGTGTCGCGTTAGTAATTGGGAACTTTTAAAGCGGCTCGAGATGGGTCGAATCTAAATTTTGATAGAGTAACAGTATCTCTGTAAGAAATTTGATTACGTCCCATCTTTCCTTTAATTCGCGAACAAAGCGAAGACTCGTAAAATGATTTAATATTGTTGGAAACCGGCAATGTTCGACGCTGAGCACGAATCGCGCGGTAAGATGATTGGAAATGTTTACGACGCCGCTGGGAAACGTTTCAATGGAACGTATCGATAAATCGCAATGTTGTAAATTCAACGCGTCTCGAAAGCATAGTCCATAATGTACCTGTCACACGGGAAATCCATATTATAGAAAATACGACGGTGTATTTTTAGATGCTTTTGAAAAGTACTTCGTTTTAATTCGTTTAATTTATTTACGCCGAGGTATTCGAGGTAACTCGTCCTCAATGAGAGGGTCTCGAGCTCGACGAAAATCATTCGCAGGCAAAAGTACGCGACGACTTCGACGTTTGTAAACATCGCCGTCACGCAGCACCGTTTAATTCGCGTAAACACGCGACCGACCGCGACCAATTTGTCGAACAAAGGAATCGTCACGTTCATCTTAGGCTGATTGGCTTCCACGAAGCGCCACAGGTTTCCAGGAACTGTGACCGAAAACAAATGAACACGACTACGTTCAAACCGTTATCCTTGTCCTAGGTCACAGCCAGAAACAATTTCGGAGCATGAACGTACAAACATTTCGTAAATTCAACTATGAACTAGAACTCTCTGAACTGTATCCATTGATTTCTTTGCATTTTCATGATTTGCTTGGATTGAATTCTGGTCCGAAGCAATCGGGAAACACATTTTCTTTTTATCTGTGTTGCGAACTGAATATAGTTTGATATTTTAGACAAATAAATTGTAGGTACTCTGAGTACTATAACCAACGAGCAATCGAATACATCAAACAATTCTTTAAAATAAATTACACGAATGCAATATACAGGGTGTCCCAAAACTCGGGTAGGAGCCGGAAATGGGGGGTGGCTGAGACGATTCTGAACAACAATTTCGTTTGCAAAAATGTCGGATGGGGCTTCGTTAAGGAGATATTAAGAGAAAACACCGACCAATCAGAGCGCGCGTAGACCGTTGGAGCGGCCGCGGTAGCGTAGGCTACGCGCTGGTGGCCGCGCTTGCACGCGAACAAGCGACTCGACGTGCATCGAAGCATCGACCTAGCGCGTAGCCTTCGCTACCGCGGCCGCTCCAACGGTCTACGCGCGCTCTGATTGGTCGGGGTTTTCGCTTAATATCTCCTTAACGAAGCCCCATCCGACATTTTTGCAAAGGAAATTGTTGTTCAGAATCGTCTCAGCTACACCCTATTTCCGGCTCCTACCCGAGTTTTGGGACACCCTGTATACATGTTCTTAGCGAGTATTCGTTGAATTGAATATTATAAAAAATTGAGACAGAATGAAATTATATTTCACGTTAAAAGAAAACGTCCATTGTTATTCTAATAAAATTCCACCACTGTCCCTGGCACTAACCCTATTTCACGTAACTCGAATAATTTGCTATACATTATCTACCGAGAGGATTCTGAAGAAAGGTCTGTTTGCTTAACGAAGTTTTCTATCGCATACGAATACCGAGACTTTCAGCGATACTTTTTCTAGTCCCCATATTTGTTCTCGCAAAAGGTTGCAATTTCGACGCGAGTTCTCGAGAACGAGATTACACGAATGGCGCCAAGGTTCGTGTCGACGACTTATTGGATGCAATTGACGCTCGCCGTACGCGAACAGCTGTCTAGATCCACGCTCTTGCGACGTTCTTTAGGTTCTTCTTACGGGAACCAATTCGAGATATCGCGATCTCTTACATACTCTCTCGAGTTGCTCCGTTTCTGAAGAGAGATGGGCAATATTTCATCCGAATAATACAGGTTTTTCTTTGCATTTCTGCCTGTATCGCTTCTCTTTTTTGCGTCAATTATAAATTAATTACGTATTCGCGTACTCTTCTTTCCTCCTTTTCGAAAAGGCTTCATAAAACAATTAATAAATCAGATATGTGATGTTTAATCATTGATGTCTTTCGATAGGCAAACAAAACACATTCTGACATATGAATACAAATTTAAAGATAATCTAACGTACTCGATAGATAAACAAAAAACAACTCGTTTTCGTTAAATTTTCAGTTCATCGTGAAACATGAATGAGATTAAAATTCTATCAATTTTCCAAGCAGCACGATAACCAGACATAACCAGTTCGATATCGGCACGACCAACACGCGCATACATTAATAAACAGTTTATATTCAACTTTCGGCTCGTAATTTCCATTTAAATAATTCTCGTTAAATTCTGCCCATCTCCGGTCGCCGGTCTCGATCGATCGAAGCGCGGATCAATGAAGGAACAAACATGAAAATTCTACGCACCGACGAAGGTCTCTTTGGTAGACAACTCCCCCGAGCCCAGTCCAGAGATACGTCTTGGCTAACACTGATAGCACCGTTCGTTCACAATGATCGATGTTCACCACTATAATATGCACAGTCGAGGTCAACTCGACGATCCAACGAATCGGTAACAGGAGCAACGATAACAACAAAAACAACGACGACGATCACTGATCGATTTGGTTTCTCTCTCTCTTTTTTTTTTTTTTTTTTCTTTAGACGTTAAACACACAACGGACACAAACGCGACGAAACGAGACACGATATACCCTCGGTTTGACGAGGGTTGCACGACGCGGCCGATCGTAGCGAGAGCGAAACTCTCCGTGTCCGACTGGCACAGTGGTTCGCGCGATTCTGGCGTCGTTGGCTCGCGCCGACCTTAAAGGACGCCCGCAACCGGCGCTGCGTCGCGCGCAGCGCCACGCGTAGATCGCCTTATCGCCTTACTCAAACATTCCCGCTTTTCGACCGGTTTGAGGCCTTTTTATTTTCTGGGACAATTTCGCAGCCTTTCAACAGCCGTTTTGGGAGGCTAAATTGGGATGGACACGTCGTATCGTGAGTAATCTCCTTAAAGAGAATTTCTGGATTATTTCAGGAATTCTAAGAAAGTTTAAGCTAATTGACTTTTATATAATACGTTATATAAACTCATGCTACTCTAGTACTGGTACAGAAATACACTTATTTCCTTACATAAACGGTGCCATTTCGGTCATCCACCTTACAATTATTTCTCGGAGTCTCCTGAATTATTTCACGAATTAATTCCAAGAAACTTAAAGCTAGTCCTGAATTTTGCAAAGTTTACGTGTATGTAATACGAAACACGTTTTCTTCTAGTGCTGGTACCAGAATATACTAATCTCCTCGCATTCAGAGCGCCATTTCGATCATCTACGCTCGGTCACGATTGGGATCACTTTTCGAATCTACCGTAGGAATGACTCCTTTGCGTATAGCGTGTTGTTATTATTGCTCCTGTTACCGATTCATCGAATTGGCCTCAGCTGTGTGTATTACAGTAGCGAGAATCGATCATTGCGATCGAAGGTGTTATCAGTGTTAGTCAAGAAGTACCTCTAGACCTTTCTATCGACGCAATATTATTCGAAACGACCCGAATATCAAAAATACCTTTCCACTTTTACTTTCCTCCTTCAGCTTCCACTATTTTCAGCCGACAATGTCGCACCTCGTCACCAGAAGACAGTTTAAACAAAAATAGAACCGTTTAGTCAAAACGAGGGAAGATGGGATTAATATATGCCACCGACATATTAAAAATAACTTTCCAGCCGTTTAATATTCATGAATAGTTCACGCGTGCGTTCCGTCGTCCGCGCGAGACGCATTCTGCATAGTTGGGTAGACTGAATTCGCGCGTTCGCTGCTCGCTCCAGCGCGGCGTTAGTTGTACCGCCGCGCATTCGTTTACGTATATTGTTAGCGAAATCGAATTACATCGGCCGATATTGTCTTCAACGAAATCCGTAACGAGGAACCGAACGCGTATAATTGCGTTCGCGATGGACGCGCAGATTGGGCTCGCGGGGACACAAATGAAATTAGCCGGCTAGGCATACGTTAAAACGGACAATAAACAGGTCCCTGGACCGAACATGCTGAACCATAATAGAGTTCCACGACTCGCCAACCGCGGTGCGAAAGTATTTCCATCTGTCGTCGATAGGAGAATAATTTTAATCATCGGAATGACTTCATTTTTTAGGTTCCTCATATCAACCGCTTTTATGAATTATATATATTATTATATATTATTTCGACCGTATTGATAAATTTCAGGGAAAAAAGCAAAAGAGTCGTGCTTTGATCGTGCATTTAGAAGAGATGAATCGACGACGAGCTGTTTCATTACATTATTTGTAAATTTATACAAATCCGTAACATCCGTCTGTATATTTGCACATTTGCCAGAATTTCAACGGCTCGTTGCAATTTATTTGAATTTGTTTGTTTGGCTTCTCTTTAACGATCATTTCGTTTGATACAGAGCGTAACCATTCGATGAATTCGAGAATTTAAATGTTCTTCCTCTTTTGTGCGATAATGTCGCAAACGTACTTGGTCTGTATTCCTTGCTTGTTTTTTTTATAAATTATCGAGAGTATCCCACGAGTCTCCGCTTTGTTAATTAATAAAATTCCACGCGTTACGGATATATCAGCTTTAGAAAGCCCGAACGAAATATTTGTTTTAATCAGGCACGCGGCAATGGATGTAACGACGCTAAGTAAATGAAATTAACTTCCTCTGTCCTTTCGCAAATTGTAACGAGTTTCGGCATAATACCGCGACCGATTTCCCAACGCTAAATATCGACCTTAATTCGCGTTTCGTCGGCCAGCGAAAACAAATTTCGTGGCGGGTTAACGCAGCGTAATCGACGAATAACGCGCACACGCGCGGCCACGGGACGAAATTTGGAAGTGAAAACCGAGCGGCTAATGGGATCCTTGCTGAAAAGTTGGATTATTCATTTCCGATGCGCTCGCAAACACCGCCGCGCAGATTCATTTCCAATGCGAGTCTCCCGCGACAAATGGAAAACTCTTTCGACAAAAGCTGTCGCGATAACGGGGCAAAAAAAAAACAAATACCAGCCCTCAGTGTCACGTCCCTTTTATTTTCTTCAATCAACCCCATTGTTTCGACGACCTCTTTCCGTTTTGCACGAGCGTGTAATCACTGACGAGTGTAATTGGAAATGATTAAACGTCAAAACCGGTTTTCTAGTACAATTCAAAAAGAAACATGTAGCGTATAATCGAGTTACGTATGGAATAACGAAATTTTTTAATCGGTGGATGAAAGTGTATTTAAAAGTAGGGGTAAGGTAGATTTAGAAACGCGCACTGGAATCAAGCGACCATGTGGAATTGTATACATTTTAAAACTGTATTTTCTTGCAAACGCGATTTCATGTCGAATAGCTTTATTGTATGTTTTCAACCTATTTTTATGCGTAGAATCTTCCCTTCTGATTAGATGCAACATTTCATATAAGATATCCTGTATAAAGAAAAGAATTCTTCGTCGCAATCTTAATCTAATATTTCTAGAATTATAACTTTCTCAATCGTCTATTTTACCCTACATCTATTTCCCCTTGGTGCCAACCATCAACTGTCAAGTAATGTCAACAAAGCAAGCAGAAATCTATAAAAAAAAAGTTTTTGTTTCAACGAAGATATAGACTGCTTTACATTTCTTAGCGACAGTGTACGTCGCCAGACAAAAGGTGGAACGTCCGTCCTCGACGGAAGTTATCAATTTTCCGTGCAATCACGCGAGGACTCGACTCTCTTCGACTTCCGCCATTCCTGGACGCAGCGACGTCGGATACGCGACGACAAACATGCTCTTCGCTGAGAAAAATGTTCGCCCAACAATGTCTCCGGTTACTTTCTCACGTTTATTGCAACGATTACGATTCCACCGCGCGCTCAAGAACGACACCGCATTCCTAGCCGCTTTCGAATCTCTGCAGGGTCCGTTTACGTTTGTTCGCTGTCGTTTGGGTGAAAAAAAACCAGTGGAAAAGTTCAGCGACGAAATAAAAGCTCCGGGCGTCCCTTTTGAAAGGCTTTGTACGCCCCGGCAGCTTTGAAAACTCGCCCGAGAACGACACTTTCCTCGCGCACGCCTACTTGGCCAATATTTTCAGCCCCCGGCCATTGTGTACTGGCCGGGGATGAGAGGAAATACACGGATGAGAGGAAAAACAGCCGAAAAATATTTGTTCCGAGAGAGTTCACCTACTCAATCTCTGTCAATCTAAATCTAGTGATCTCATTGCAAGTTCGCAGCTATTACTCGCGACGAAGGATCGTTGGAACAATCTTACGTCGTTGCTGCGAGTGGAAACCACCCTCTGTACAATCTTAGAAACTAAGTACGAAAAGAAGGAAATAGAAGGACACGAAGTTCTGACTCCGCCAAGCAATAGACGCGATGCAAGACGCATCTGTCTGCGATAGCCTCCGGATCAGAGCTCTCTTCTGTTAGACGTACTTGTTGGCGGGGTCATACCTGTTGGCTCCAGGCGCGGCGCAATTCGTGAATTAGACGTCGCGAGTCGGGTCCGACATTGGCAAAAGGGATGGTCAAAAGGATGCAAGGAGTAGAGGATTTTACACGGAAACACGTCGATCGTCTTCCTCTTGCATCAGACTCGCTAGAGGAAACGAAACTGACCTAGTAAGTCGATTGTACGGTTTGCATCGCGTCTATCCACGCGCGTTACCTTCATTTTCTTAGCTAAATCGATTGCTCGGAGTCTCGAGGATTGCTTGAGTCGAACTAGGAAATCGAAGGAGTTAAGAATTAGGAATCTTGGTTCCTAAGATTGTACAGAGCGTGGTCTCCACTCGCAGCAACCTCCACATGGTGAGACCTGGTAATCGGTATTACTCGCGACGAAAGATTGTTCCTACGATCCTTCGACGCGAGTAATAGCGAGCTGATGGCTGCGAATTTGTAATAAGATCATCAGATTTAGATGAACAAGGACAACACCAAGTAAAGTCTCGAGTCATCGATAGAGACGAACCATCCTATCTCGGTGAAAGTTACTTTAGCGAGTCTTGAAAAAAGCTGCTCTAACATTTTGAGAAAGTTGAGCAACGGCGGCAACGAAGTACCAGCCGACACGATTTTCCGTCACGTAGCATATAACTCCTCTGAAGTCCACGTAGCGAGTCGTATTCCTTTCACATTCTACAAACGACGTCCCCCTCCGTCTCGTCTTGTCTCCACCAGCTTTCCGCGATACTTCGCTCCTTCTGGGAACCGTTCTAAATAGATTGCTACTGATACTACCAACTCGGGCTATATACGTGTGGGGCCTAATTATACTCCCGTGGATTCATAGCGCGAATTCTCGCTCGGCGTGTCATTGAACCTGCTCTTGAAGAAAATTGATTGTACGGTGTGTTGCGTACAGAATTTGACTCAAGGGTTGGCGAAATGCTTCAGGAGCTTGGAATCATTTGTAGATGAACAGAAATAGGGAGACCAATTTAAACTTGAGTGGATGAAGTTTATTAGCCACGTTGACTCGGGAGAATTAGGCTCACAACATGATTCGTCTTTGGAAAATCCACGTGAACTAGCGCCTAACAGCATCACAGCTACAAAAACGCAATTCATGGCCGAGAAGACGGATTCCTCCCGCATCGTGAACCTCAGTATAAACCTCACAATAAACGTCAGGATGATATATCTGAATGTCATTACTATTAGGTCGTCCTAAAAGTTCGTGCCATTTATACTTCTATTTCTCAAATGAATATGTGAAACATACTCTTAAGTGTCACAAGAAAATATAATCTGTCTCATTTCACAATAGTATCTCACCTCTCTCAGGTAGTCATTATACCGTTACTAGAAAATTTCTGTGGTTTTTTAATTAAATTTCGACACAGTCTCCGGCACGAACTTATGGGACAACCTAATAGTTTGTTCCCGCAGCCATAGCTCGTCGAATCCGATGCGAAGAAGATGAAGGATCCCTCGAAGAAGTTCGTTTCCGTGGGCAAAATGGCGACCGCCCTCGCGCAGGCCACATTCAGCCGTCATCGCAGTTGTTTAACGATTTCGCGGATATCCACGGGCAAAGTGCGTCGTCAGTGGCCTCATTCCATAATTCATCCCGCGAATGTCGGCCAATGATAAAGCGATATTGTGTTGCAAATTTATATGACACTCGCCGACCGTCGGCCGATCCGTTTCGGTAATGAGATTCCTCTAACTGAGGAAACGCGCTGGAAGTTCGATCCGCGGGACGTGTCCCGGAGTTTCCAGCGTTAAATGATTTGTTGGGGACGTGACGCGATCCCTTAGGAAGCGTTGGGTTGTTGCGCACGAAACAAGACAGCGTTGGAAGGTTGGAACAGTGGAGTGCTAATACAGTGAACTGTTCGGGGCATTCGTTCCGGATTTCAGATCCACGGACCACGAGACTTCGAGGATTCAGGATTTTGCGTAGGATATTGTTACGCGTTCGTTCTATTTTACTGGAATTTTTTATTGTCAAATTTCATTGAGGTAATTTACACTCTCACCTGTAGCCCCGAGTTAATTCTAAACGAGGTTTCTAATTTACGATCGCAACCCACTCGACGGTTTCTATAAAACATGAATTGAACCAAGGAGTGATCGACACCAAACCGATCGATCTTGTATTGGCATATCCAAGATGAACAATTTATGCAAGGCGATGGAGATACGTCGAGGAATCTGCCGAATATAATATCACGAGCGAAGTGAAACGATGGCCCACGTTCGTCGGGAACAGATAGGCGTGGGATGAAGGACGGGCCACATATTTCCAGCCACGATGGGAATTATCTGTTTTAGAAGCACGAAAACGTCCGACGGGGAGCTCCGTGCTAGGACGCCGTTTGTCAAACGTTTGGCGCGCCGCCAAATCCAGGCCCGTGTGCACCTGACCCCAAGTGCAACAAGTACAATTAGGTAAAGCAGAACTTACGGGAACTGACCTGCGCACCGTCGACCCGGTGCAATCGATATGGAACCGCGTGTAACGAAATTCTGCTGACCGGAACCCGAAGGAACCGCTTGTTTCGCACGAACGCTCGTTTCCCAGGCCCTCAGCTGTCCGACCACTTCAGATTCTATTGGCAAAATATTCTCACCGCTCGTTTTACTTCAGACGCGTCTTTGTTCCCCGTTGCAATCGAAATTTAGACTTCGATTCTACTTTTATTTCCCGTTTCGTACAGAAACGCGTGACCGAACTCTCCGCGTAATTCAAAACAAAAGAGAAATCGTAAAGAAATGTATGCACACTATGCTTTCCTCGACAAAAAGGTTTCGTTCGGACGATTCACATCGCTATTGTATAGATGGAAATGCGTATATTCCCCAATTACTCAACATTATAATAGTTGGTACACAACTAACTTGTTTCCTCTCCAGAGAAACGGTGCATTGCAATTACGGCCCAGAATAATGCACGCGTATGGATAATGAAAGTTTCAGGTCATTTCGCATATTAAGATTACCACTCTCGTATCCCATATGCGTATAATTCTATTTAATTACGTGGAAAATTGAGTACCACTGGCAAAAGGACCACAATGAAATTTCTTTGGAGAAACTTTTCTCGACCTTTTTGTTTGGAAATATTTTCGACGAGTATTCTTAATCATTTTTATGATATCTCGTGGATTTCAGTTCGAAGTGATTCTACCTCAGAAGGTCCCCAGTTTCTTTTCGAAAATGCGTTCACCGAGTTGATCCTACCCAAATACTTTCAATTAATCGTTAGATGTAACACGTGAAATATTCCCCAGTAATGTACAAAGGATATTTTCGTAACATCCTGTGAATTCCAGATCGAAGTGACCTGTACCAGCTCGAGATCGACTACCGCGATATTAAAAACGGAACGCAGGGGCGCTCGACTAATTAAATCTTCCGTGGCTTCGAATTTTATCGCCGGCGGTCTGTTTGGTCAATTTTTGTTCCGTTTATCAGGTTGCACGGTGATGAATCGAATCGTACAACTTTGTACCTCCACGTTGAAATTCTACCTGTTGGCACCGTTATTATCTCATTTTCTATTAATATCTCGGGAAAACGTCGCGGTTATGCATCTTCGTTAATCACTCTTTCGTAGGATCGGATTTCAACTAATTTCTGTAGTCTCGCGAGATTCACGGTTCGCTGATAGCCGCGATGAAAAGGAAATACTCTTCGGGAGCATATTTTGACGTTACAACAGGTATTACACGAGGAGGAACACAGCTTCCACTTTATCAATTCATGAAATCTCTACCCCATAGAATTTATTAACAGCGCTGTTAATTCTCAACTCCCAGTGCTTCATTTTTGGAAGCAAGCTTTTCATATATTTAGTAACGTTCTACAATTAACGCCAGATTAAAATACAATATATAAAGTCCTCCGGCAAGGAGTAGACTCTTCAGGCTTAGTAATGAAAGCGTTAGAGAATCATTCGACTAAGATTTCTCTTGCAATAGCTCCCACATCGTTATTGTATTCAAGAGAATATACAATATACAATAACTAGAGAATATACGATACTTTAAAAAGTCCTCCGCCAAGCATTAGACTCCAGACTTAGTAATTAAAGCGTTAGAGAATAATTCGAATAAGATTTCTCTTGCAATGGCCCCTACATCGCTATTGTATTCAAGAGATCTGAATAGAAATTATTTCTTCATTACTCGGCATATGTATGATAAATCCCAGCAAACAAGTCTTCCCGTTAATCATCTGTTTTCAACAAAAAAATTGTTGAACATAGCGTCCAAGGTGGTTTACCCCGGGCGAGCTCCAGGCAAGAATTATTTCAAAACTTGCCGCTTAACCAGCAACAAGTTCGCGGTAAAAATGTTATTATACAAGTCCCTTCTTCCCCGTAGAATAAAATGTACGTCCACGAGGGAGACCGCAAACACTGCGCTGTTTGTAAAATATATTTTCCCCCGGCGATCGCGGTAATTGCGTCGCGCGGTCCTCTGTCTCCGCCACGGTTCGAGTCGCGGCTTTCGCAGCGGGACTCTTCGCGCTTTGTTTATTATTATAATACGAGCCGGCACGGCCGCGTAAACACCGGGGGCCGGTATAAATTAGCCGCGGGTCACGCGTAATTTTACACTGTCGCGAAACGCGTTGGTCACGATTTGTTCGGGAGCTGCGCGAATCTGCGAAGGGCGTTGAATTACGCGCACTTTGCTCCCTCTCGAGAGTACACCTCGCTTGACGGCTCATTTCACCCCAGAAACCCTTTCCGAGGTGAACGTACCCCGAGACGTCGATTACACCTGGTTACTCGAGGTAAGAACTGAGGATTTGGGGTCAAAGTAGGGAAGGATTGAAGGGATCTTCGTGGCTCGAAGAAGTCAACTCCAGCTGATAGAATTCGTCTAATGATTAAAAGTAAGGGTGGTGTTCGAGGTACCGGTGTATTGTAAATTATTCAAATACATTGTTTTAATAGTGCTGATCGTAGTTAGATTGAGCTAGATATTGCAACGTTAACAGGGAATATAGAATAACCTAGTAAATGTAATATGAACTTTATAATTAAATGTTAATTACGTTGCACAAATTACATCCCCGTGGAAGGATCAGTGTGTATGGGAATTTAAAGCCGATATATTTGAATAATAAATGCCATTAGTGGACGCACGTTCTCATTTCCATACTTGAAATACCATCGTAATATTATGTAATTAAATTTAACTCTCCGTTTAACCAGGAGAAAAATCCATTTCCCCATAGCATTTGTTGAAATTTTCCGCGACTTCCACCTAATTCCCCCTCCTATTTTCATTCAAAATACTCCGACCCAGTTCCCTAGTGCCTTTTACATCGTAGCATAGTTCTTGCACAAACTTCCCTCTTCGTTATAGCGAGCATTAATATTACTAAATTTATCGCCCGTCTCGTCAAGAATGAAAGTGCCTCGACGAGATCTTCCGGGCTCGTTTTCATTTTCGTTTGATACATCGATCGCTATTTCTCCTCGCAAACCCTAAAACCATCCGCTCCTCAACGACCGTTTAATTCGAGCGTGGCTGGTCGAGCATAGGAAAGCTTGTAACGTACATCAACAACGTTTGTAGCAAATTTCCATAAAGAATTATCTACAGTGCTCGGAATAAAAATAGTAACATTCTCTTGGGAAGCCAAGTCGATAAACCGGTGACGTTTCTTACTCGGGTAGATCGCAATATAGTAATTCACCTGCAAGGTCGCGTGGGTTAACACACAAAAGTGTCATACACGTGAAACCGCAGTGGTAACGACGCAGTAAATAATTGTAGACTATGGCAGGCGAGTAGGAAAAGGTCAGATTCCGGATTAGGGCTAAGAGTACGTTTGATCTCGATTGAATTAAACGTGTCGTGCATCGGAACCGCAGACTGTTTGGAATACAAATTTTCAAAGACGTTACCTGAGGCGTGGTATAAACGAGAATGAAAAGGAATAAAAGAATTCAGTTCACACTCAAAGGAAGACGATTGAGAAATTACAGAAACGAAATGGAAGGTTGTTGAACTTGGAAAATAGTGAAACGATAGACAGAATGTAACGGAAAAATAATTCCTAATCCTATAATCGAGTACCTAGTCCTAATATAGGAGTGGATCTTAAATACAAATTTATACAATGAAATTAATTCTTCTCGGATATTTGGAAGACGGTACAATGATTTTGAAATTATAACTCTATTTTGAAGACAATAATTTTGTTGATACAATGAATGTACCAAGTAGATAATTCCCTGTCTGTTCTGTTCCTTGATTTATCACTCGTACGAAGTCCGGTCTATAATGCGCGACGCGATGGCTTTGAGGCAGAAATACGCATCATTATAGAGCGTCAAGCAGTACGTCGCGTTTAATTGGAGACCGAGTTAATGATCGGTCGGAGAGAATTTGCCCCGCGTCGCCACAAATTACCATGTTTGCCAAGTTTATATAAGGGCTAGTTTATGGTGGTCATTAAGCGTTATCATGACTAGTCGCAATTTCACGGCAGCCGCCTACACTTTTCCTAAACGCTTTAAATATCACCGAGCTCCCTTGTCTAGAAGGTCGACGAACTCGATTAACAATCGAAACCTCGAGGACTGCTTGGCGCAAATAAATAATTTTAAGATGAAGCCGCCCCAGGGACTTTATTTTTATCTGCTAATTTACCACGGGGCCAATTCAAACAAAAAAAAAAAAATGGAAAGTACCATACAGAGATACATAAAGAAAGTAAATACTTTCAACCTCCCTATAAGAACTCTCATAAAACCAATTTAACCTACTGTACATTTTCCAACCCAAAATCGTCACCAACCCCGAATCGATTGTTTTCCCTTACCGAATTCTGGTTCGCCAGGGGAGCCGTTCCAAATGATTCCCAGTATTCGCGAATAACCGATTCATGGATATAAATACGTCCGAATATTAATCGAGTTAAATTTGACGCACGAGCAGAACAGAGGTCCGTGGAACGACTCGTTCTAAATATTAAACCGAGCAAATTGCTTTCTCGAAATTTCATAGAAGGCGTGAACTTGGGACGCGCATCAGACACACCTGGCGGTTCTGGGATCGATCCGTTGACTTTTAGGGTCAAACGGAGGTGTCGCTGTCCAGCTTATCAAGGAACATCGATAACGCGAACGATAGCCCCGCGTGAGCAGCGTCTCCGGGGACAGTGGTTCGGGAGCTTACGTTCGGAAGAAACACGAGTGCTACGGGATGCAGCGAACTGCATCGCGTGCAAGGTGCAGCAGGTGCGAGTCGTTCGACGACAAAGCTTCCCGAAGGATTTGTTTGGCCCCGTGTCAACGATTCCTATTATTATCGAACCTTATTTGCTCTGTCAATAACGGCCGAGAGGGAATCTTGTAACCGGTAGAATCGAGAGACGTTATTCCTTCTCCCTTTGGAGCCAGTAAATCAACGTCACCGGAAATAGCGATGGAATCGAGTGCCATAGTGGTTTCGAATTCCGATCAGCTGGGCTCCGAAGCATCTGCGAGGATTTTGAACGTAAGTGGAACAGGTTATATAAATGTAGAATGGTTTTGAAAATTTTATTTCGCGCCAATTTTTGTCTGGGTATGTCCAGGTGTCCGAGTTTAAACTGATTCCAACGGGAATTAAATATTAGAGTTGCGCTTCGTACGTAAAATATTGCCCCTAAATAAATCGAAACTACGACGAAATATACGAACGGAATGTAATAACAAAACTTGAATGTAATAACAAAACTGTGATTAATTAACTCTCGCCGGACATTATATTTGAAAACCGTTATTGCATTGTTCGAGAACAGGGAAATTAAATGCTTTCAATATTTGATATGTTCTAGTGAATGAATGATAAACGAAATGAATACTAACGTTTTGTAAAAGCTGTTTAATTATTAAAGGAAATATAGGAAGGAATATCTTTGAAGATTCTTATCTTCCGAAATGGGAAACAGAAAATTTTCAGTGCCAATTAGACGACTAATTAGAGCTGAGTAAAAAATTCAGAAATATTTCTGTTTAACGTTACTTGAGAATTGGACGTGAATCGAGTTTGTGGGTACACATTGAACTTGAACCCATCACTACGCCAGGAACACCGCGTTCCTCCTGCTGGATACACGGATT
Source organism: Hylaeus anthracinus (assembly GCF_026225885.1). Lineage (NCBI taxonomy): Eukaryota > Metazoa > Arthropoda > Insecta > Hymenoptera > Colletidae > Hylaeus > Hylaeus anthracinus. The sequence continues at coordinate 6,496,154 of NW_026534349.1, forward strand.
CCCTTTTTCGAAAACCAACGCTTCCCGTCACTATTACTTCGCTATTTATCACGTCGCGTCGGGATTGATTTATACGCGACCGATATCGCAGCCAGCGATCTGGTTTTTCAATATGCGGCGGAGGAAATGCCACGGCGATACGTTGAGCGCCGATTTTTTAACCGTCGATACTATTTTTTAAGTAACTCGATGTGCCTGTTCCGATATATATTGTAAATAATATTTCTAAAAATAGTACATGTGCTTGAGACGCAACTAAATCGAAAAGTCCGCCCACGCGATTTGTCTGACACGTCTGACCATCACTGGCTATTTCTACTTATGTCGCTCTATGTAAACATCGAAAATGATTAATGTCCCTGTTTTCCACCCAATCGGAATCAATTAAAATCGACCGACCCACTGTTGATATCTCCAAACACCAACAGAAGTAGAACCAGCGAGTAACGAACATAAATGCCAAGCAACGCGTCCCAAAAAGATGTTTGTGCACGATTCTCTCGAAAACGAAGTCTCGCACAAAAAAGTTGTCTCCAACACTTTCGACGCAGTTTCACGCGAGGAAGAGTCCAGCGACGTGCGTGCTCTCCAACGCGTACGGCAATCGGATTAATTTTTCCTGCAATTCCCCACGCGGTTTCGGACGCGTTTGCCCGCGTTTTTCTCGCTTTCCCGCGACAACTCGCGTAATCCTACGTGCACACCTATTCTCCACTCGCGTTCATTGTGAGTCTCGCAGCAAGAAAGCCTCCCAACGATGCGCCACGGTTCGTTTCACGTTCGAATAAAACATGCCAGGAGCGATGTCAACTCGCTCGAAAATAACGAATTGCTTATTCTGAGACGGAGGCTATCGAGCAACTGGGCGCAGCGGATGATCAGACGGTAATAGCTTTAACGTTAAATCAGCTCCGGTCGCGTGGTATATTGATAGACGCGCGTGCAACCGCAATGACGTAATTACGATTCGCAATTGCGGAGAATCGCGAGCAGCGACCCAACGAACGACGCTTTTTGTTGCCAGCCCTGGAACTCGCTTATTCCACACTCGACGGAAATGTTCTCGAACCAGATAATGACTATTCTAGTTTATTTATTTATCCAACGACTTTATCCGTTCTATCGAAGCACTAAAACAGATTGCAAGTATTGGAAACGCTGCGTTTTATAGAAACCGCATTAAATTTTACGTGGAGTATTGTTTCCTATCTTTGTAACCATATATCTAGCTGTATCATAGCAAACCCAGCGTACGATTCAATTGTCTCCGACAATTTGCAAACTACCTGAAAATTAAATTGCCGTGAGAGCAGCTGGGCGTAGCGATTTCGTCCCCCCCCCCCGCCCCGACCCCGCCCCCGCCCCCGACACTTTTAATTCGTCGTTTGCTTCCTTCTTGTTTTTCGCCATTGTGCCCTGCCGCTGTAAGGGAAAGAGGAAAGCTTCAAATTTAATCCGAGCGCCCAATTTTCCCAGCAGATACGCCCGTTGTGCGGAAACAAAAGGCGTTCGAAAAATTTATGCCGGACCGCTCGAATGCGCGCACAATTCTCTCCTCCTGATTCTCTTAATCATTCCAATTAGATCAACCGGCTCGCCTGCCATCCGGTACTTAATTACTCCCTAATTAAGTCAACTTCTAGCTCTGTTTTTCTGCGCGAACGAGAAGTGGATTTAAATAATATACTACAATATCTTCCAGAGGACGCGTGTCACCGTCAAACGGACCGATTGAATTAATAGAATCGACTGCATCCGGTTCGACGTGCAAAGCACTCCAGAAATAGTTGATCGAACTCGAGAAAATGGGGAATTCTCGACAGTATTAACGAAGCTATTTCTATTTCGCGTTTCAACTCGTGTTTGTTATAAATTGGATAGAATTTTCAAGTGTTAAATTAATTTCGCGCGTGTGGAAAGTCGAGGTGAATGAATCGAAGGCATCTCGTGAGTACGAGTGGATGAATATTATGCACCTTGAAAATTAATACGGATCGATTTTATTTTTTAATATATTTTATGCGACTTGAAAGTCGAGGTGGATGAATTTTATTTTCCAGCAAGCTCTACGCATCGTGAATGTTAAATCTCATGGTAATTACAGCGATCTGGCCGAGAGCAGATGCGGAAATTATTTCACGGATGAACAAGGAGACGTCAGCCGCAGTTGTCACGCGACGCAGAATGCGTGACCGACGTGCTCCAAGGGTTAGGACCCCTCTATCATGGCTTACGAAGGTAAACGTATGTACTATGTCTGCTCTTAACGTCAGAATACACGTTGAAATTGTGAGATAAAAATCTGGTAATTTTATTTTTCAATTAGACGTCACTTAGCATTATTCATTCAACTGATGATACGGCATGAGAAAAAATATCTCAATTAATTGCTAATTTTTGACAGAATCATCAAGCGCATAATTTACATTTTTACATGCGTAACTAACCTTCTTTTGTACTATATTCCAATGACTACTTTTTACCTTATAATTTTAATATTAGGCATACAATTAACCACCGCAAATTTTTGTCTAGACTCCGGATACGAATAAAGAACCTAAAGTCTCTTTAATTTGAATATTCTCGAAAGAGAGAAGACGCTAATATATCCAACAACAAAAAATTCCTACGAAACTTTCCGACTCGCGATTCGATAAATCAACGGAATTTTCGCATGGAACCGCCATTTTATCGTTGCGTACATCGTGCACCATGCATCGATTTGCGTTTCGTGTTTGAACGGGGTGCACGTAATCAAAACGGTCGCCGTGATTTCGAATTTTTCGAGCTTTCCGCGTTGAAACCGCTCCGTGTAGCGATTTTCGTCCCTCGTTCGAGGGAAGCGAAGCTTAATCAGCCTGAATGTCTGGTTACGCATGTACGCGCACGAAATCTTTTATTTGAATAGCGATCGACCGCGTTCTACAGCTTTAAATTCGTCTCGCACCCGCTCTGACGCGTCGTTTTCATTCTTTTTTTTTCTTTTCGCGGCCGCGTAACGCGCGACGCGTTTCGTTAACGGCGGCCGCGGTTAATGGACTTTTAAATTACTGGAGCTAACAATCGGGTTTTGCGGGGATAACTCGTTGCCTTGTACGGTAAACGGTTCGACTGGTGTTCATTTTCCCTTCAATTGTTGTTCGTTTGTTCTTCGCTCGTCAAGTTTCTGTGGAATTATGCGAGGTCGCAAACTATTTTAAATGGAAGGGTTCTTCAAGTGAGATCAGCTAGCTTTGTAGGATCGACGAGCTACGTAAAAATCTGCGAATTTGTAGGATAGTGACTCTAGAAATTCAGATTTTGTGGCATCAGAGATTGAAGATATTTCTACCAGGAAATGGTATTTCGGCTCCTCCAAAAGAACTGCTGTTCCACCCACAAACAAGCCAAGCGATCGCCTCATGACTTTCGATCATCTTCACCGTCCATTCGAGCTCCGCACACCTACATCATACATTCCACACAAAGCCCATAAATGCTCCTCGGACTTTAAGGCCGTCTTTCCAGCTCGCGAATTCCAGCTCCGACCGAAATTGCCAGGAGCCAGGAAAAACACAATAGAGAAGTAAAGTCGGGGCAACGGCGGAAGACTCGGCGGCTGAAGAGAATGGCGGCAACGGCCGGAAACCACGAGAACCATCGTTCCCGTCGCGTCGTTTCGAAAATCCCTCGAACCGTGGGGGATATTATCGAGAAAGTCTATCGACTGTCGAGGGCAGCGAGGCGAGGCAAACTGCCGCTAATCACCGCCGAAATCTCGATTCGATGGAAAAGAGGGACGGTTGGCGCACGTGGGTTGCCGGTGGTGCGCGACGCCAGGCAAAAACGGCGTCCCGTACGGACGCGTGCGTCGCAACGATAAATGCCATCGCGGTTCGCTGCGCGCGCTCCGCGGAGTTTTATGCAAAACAGACGAGCCGCGACGGATTTATCGATGAATTCGCGGATGCGCCCCGCGCGAACCCTCCTGGAAACGCTTCCCGCTTCCGCGACCCCCGTCTTCGGTGCTCCTCCGAGGGAAGCTTAAATATATTGTTTCGGAGCGGATAAAGCGGATTCCCTCGGAATTCCAGCGCGCGGATAAACAAGACGAACGCGAAAACCCCGGTGACGTACTTCGAATTCCGAGGACGCGGTGGAACATTTTTTCCACGAGATTCTCGAAACGATTGCAGGCCGTACTCGAGCCGGAGAACCTGGGGGATTAACGAGATGGAGGGATTACCGGGCGCCTCGTTTTTGAAACGAACCTACGCGATGATACGATATTATTGGTAATCGAGGGTCGTTCCCTGGATCGATACTTGCGTGGCACGTTTAAGGAATTTTATTTGGATTTTTGTAGGGGGTGTTAGATCTAAAATAATTCTAGTCTTCGATGCGGTTCGATGCCCGAGCCTCGCTGAGACAACGAGGTTAAAATGTCGAGAAAAAAATGTATGCAAATAGTGCAAGCGCTTGACGCGTACTTTCGATGCGATTTTGCATGGCAAAGGCGGTGTTATGCAAGGAGGAGAACAAGAGGCAGAAAGCTTCAAGCATTATTGTCGGTACATGCAGTTTCAAGAGTTCGAGATGCTCAGCTTTAGTGTATCGAGAGAAGTTGCAAAATTCCGTTTACGTCTACTGTATTCTGTGCAAAGATGGTAATATTTACATTCACGGTATAGTCAGGACATAATACTCAAATTCAAAGGAAAATTCGAACACTTAAATCGATAACTCCATCCGATCTGAACAATTTTATAGACGGGTAACTCGTTTAGATTACAAAAATAAAATAAAATTTTAAGGCTGAGTATACTCATTAACGCCAATAATTATCACAAAAATGAAAACCAGCGAGAAGACTAATACCCAGAATTGAAAAGGCACGACCAAATCTTCAACGATCCCCTATATCACACCAAAATCGCTTCGCCCACCGAAAATGTTTACGTTCCATCACTCTCCACCGACTTTCCTCTTCGTATCCTCAACGCGTCGACTGCCAAACTACGCGTGAAAATTTATACGAGCCGTACATTTTGTTTCTATGGAACTGAAACTTGTTTTCGTCGAATTTAAACTAGTCCCATTTTTATTGCGATTCCGCGAAATTCATGAACCCTACGGGGATTTATTTTCTTTAACGTTTTATCTTCAGAATTAATTTACTTAATTCCTCGGTAAAAAGTCCTGTCACCCACATATGGATGACGTGGCGATCAACGTGTGAATATCCCCACCCTACAGTCCGACCATCAATCCCTGCACCCACGAGTTCCGCCCGCAACTCTGCGTTTCCGAGCTCGCGTCAAAGCCTATGCCAACGAAGTTCGGGGTCGACGGGCAAAATAAAAACCAAATCTCGTCGACCTCGCCAAAAACTGACAGTGAAGGGATTAAACGAATCCTGGCCGAAGTAGTACCCGGCGCCAAAACCCTACCTCCTGTCGCCGTCGACGCGAGGGGTGGTCTTAAAAAGTCAATTTCGCGGGACAAGCGGCTAAAGGGAATCGACAGGTTCATCGTGGGATGATTGGGCGCGGATCCACCCCGTGGATTTGGACATTTTTACGACCGCAGAGGAGAAAAGCCCGTGGAAGGAAAGCGCAACCTAAGCGAGCGCCACCCCTTCGTATTGATCTCGTTGCCGGCTGCTCAACATGGCGCCGGGGGTGGCGTTCACGATCGGTCTGATCCTCGTCGTCGGACACCTACACCAGGGGCCAGGAATCCACGCCAAGACCTTCAGCTTCCCCGAGTACCCGTACAAGGAGACCACCAAAAATGTAAGTCGCCAGTTTGCCTTCCATCGGCTCCAGATAGAAACGAGATCGACCGCTGACCGTATAGGTTATGGCCGACTGGCTTTATTTTGGGGGTGGCGCGCTTCGCCGCGACGCTGGACACCTGCAGCAACGTGCCACTTGAAATTTCTACGAAGAACGTGTCGGAGAATTTTGTGTATTCGTGACGCGCTCGACCCTCTAATCAGAGCTCTGATAATATTCTATTTTTTGGGGGTTGTTGTGGTTGTTGAGGACGCTACCCCTTGGAGAGTAAAATTCCAAGAATGGAGTCTGGAGGGGGGTTTGTTTCGGTTTTGCAGAGAAATATGTCTAGTTTGAGTAATTTCTTGTGACGTTCTCGGAGTGATTATGGTCGGAGGGGTCGCGTGGTTGTATTTGATGTTTTCGGGATGGTTCGACCTAACCTATTTTAAAATCTAGACGATTTTCTGGGAGCTGGTCGAGGGTTTAGAGTGTCTGTGATGCTACAACGATGCTGAAGTGGTCTTTACGTTACTGTAATCGCTAGACCAGGAATTTGATAGGATTATGGTGCATGCTGATGAGGCGACGATATGCAAAACACACGTGGAACGCGTTTCGTGTAATGTATTGATATCATTATTTTCTCTTGCACGAATCCATCTATCGTGCATGTAGTTAGCATATGTTTTCCAAATATTTGCATATGCAATCGATACGTCCGATCCGCAGTATGGTGATTATTGATACACTCCACGACCCCTATGAAAAGAATAGAATTTCAAAGATGGAAGATCTTCTTTAAGCGTGGGACAGAATTTTGCTACATTTTCGCGGACGCGTGCGGTGGTTCGAGCTGTTGACAATACTCTAATTAAACTTAAGTAGATCAGTATAAATTGTTCAGTGCTTCCATCAAGGTCAAAGTAAAACATCGCTCGTATCAGTTAAGAGAGATTCGAAATATTTTTCCTTGGGAACGAAAGAACCCTCTGTACGATTAAGTTTAAAAATTTCATCTAGTGGAACTAAGACTCTTAAGATTCTTTTGTAAGAAATTTCTCAGAGGACATAACAAAATAATGCAGACTGCACAAAAATCCTACGTTTACTCTATAGCTCCCACAGAAATTCTCTATTAAATTAGAATTATGATAAAATAATAATTGACATTAAAACGAATCAATTTCTATTTCTGTTTACATACTACTAATAATCCTATCAATCTCTAAATCATCGCTCCAGTTTTGACAGAATTCCTAGAGAAGACTTGAATTGAGAGTCGATTCAAATTCTGTATAAACCCGTCCTGTTGATTCCAATGACCCCTTCATTACTATGTTCCAAAATCAGTGTCGAGCTTTGAATTTTGATCCGATTCACGCGACTCCCTTTGAGTTACATTCAACCCCCGTTAGGTTGACCGGACTGTCGCATGGCTCGACTTAATGTTCCCATGGGGTGTATCGCCAGAGGGGTGAAATCGATTTGGCATTAACCCCGAAGACAGTCAAAGTGCTCGAGGGCATGCTTCGGTGGTATCGGTCGCTGATACGGTTATTCCAATAGAACGGAACGGAGACTCGCGTGTCAGTCGATACGGTCCTCGGAATAAGGATTACTCGTTGAATTCGAATCAATTATCTTCCTCTTGTCGAGGAGTTCGCTCCATCAAAAACACGAGTGTCCAAACTTTTCATTTCTCCATCACTTGTTGCACTGATATGTTCGGGCATCGTCACTTGTTACACTTGGGGCATATAACTCCTCAAACTTTGTTACTAAAACTTTCGTGGAAGTCAAAGGAACGCTTCTCTCGATTTTATTTTTGGGACGTACTTGCTATTGTTTTTGTATTATTTTCTTTTATTTTCTTCTGAGAAGACCTTGTTTTATATATCGAAATAATTATTGCGGAATTCCTTGATTCTTGGGGTAATTCTAAATTGAACTAGTATTCGTAATTGTAGTACTTCTTTTTTGAGACGGAAAGAATAAAGTTTTCTGAAGTAGCAAGTGGAAGCAGACAGGCTGTAGTCAGACACGTTACATACCAATAGAAGGATAAGCGTATGTGATTATGACAAATGTATATCTCTAGCAGTAAACGACACTCCATAATAATAACGAGCTTTTACTTTCACTTACACCGGTCGACGAAAGGGGAAGAAATTGTTTCCATAAAGACTGTCTTCAAAGGAAATTGAACGCGCCCGGTGGCGGTGGTACCAATAATAGAACTTCATGCCAGCACTAATTGGGGTTAATCTCCGAACAGGCTTCAACCAATTGTTGCGCTCAATTTTATCCGGTTATCGCGTGGAAGAAGAGTCGTCTGCATTTTTCATGACATACGAATCTTTCTCGGTAACAGATGCAGTGTCATTTTCGTTTGGAAACAAGTAGCCTCACGTCTGAATTTAGAAAAGTATTTAACGTAACGAAACCTGACACAGAATTACAAGATTCGCGTCAAGAGAACGTTAATAGCCTTCCATCGCGTTCCACTAATTCCATTTGATAAATGATAAATATTTGTTGTCATAATAAATATTTGTCTACTTTCAGAATTTGAGTTAGTCGTTTCTAATCAATTCCCAACAAGGGAGGGTTGAACTACTAAATTGGCTCGTCGAAGACTATTTGAATGCTTCGGGACGAGCCATGCTAAAAAATAACGCTATGCTTCCTCGCAGGAACTTCTCTTCAGGCAGTACGAGCAGACTTGCGAGGAAAGCGGCGCTTGCAAGATGCTGCCACCGCAGAGTACTATCGCTAAAACCAGATGCATCCGCGAATGCGTTTCGCCGTCCTGCTACAAAGAGATCTACTTGTTCGACCAGGTATTTCCTCCAGTTTAAGCTAATATCGATCACTACCAACACGGAACATTCGTGAACTAACTGCGATCGACTCCGAAGTCCAGTGGATATATAAGCTAACGAAATACGAATGGCAAATGAATTCGTTAAAATTTTCTATCGCGTTAACTTTCACTAAGATTCGCAAGGTATTCGTCCGAGAAACTTCCTTGCGCCCCTAACGTTCTTTAGGATCAAAGATGAAACTTCAGGGAGAAATTTCATCCCTGGCACTCTGCGGCTTGTAAGAATAACAAGCTTCCATTGTTCGAAGCCTCTTCGAAATAGACTTCAGACGCGTCGCGAGTGTTCCACTGTTGGCCGGGGGTAGGATTTTCGTGAAATTTCGAGTGGCCCAACGGAAGCGTTTCCGTTTCAGCTTGAAGAAGGGGAGATCGACGTGAGATTAAACTCCTTCAAGGGTTGCTTCATGCAGCGCAACGGGCGGCCGCGGAAGTAACGCAAGCCCAGCCCGGACGAGAAGTCGAAACGACGCTCAGAAGAGAGGGAGAACTATACCAAGCCATCCATAACACAAAATCGCAAAAGCCAAAGGCGCGCAGCGCTTCCCGAACAGCTCCGAGTGGTTTTAGGGAGATTAGAGATACGAGGAGCGCGATTATACTAGCGATACAACCGAAATAAATATAATGCTATATTTCAGAATCACAGAAGCGCACGCGTCCACACGCGGACGAACGCGAATTCGTCCTGGATAATCTTTTTCTACTTTTTGTACGCACGTATTGCCATGTTGAAGTAATGTTACGAACAATGTTGCACGGGTAAAATAAACTGTTAAAACAAGCTGTGGTATTTATATTCGTTCCAGTCCTCGTGTGTCCTACACCTTAAACTGGGACAGCTGAAAATGGAATTTTTAGAAGCTAGCAGTCGCTTTCATTATGAACGGCAGTTTTTCTATGCGTCGAGATATAAGAGGATTTGCATTGTATTTGCTATCAGTACAGCTATCTTTCAAGAAATATACACGTTTCCTAAGTAGAGTAGTGAATAAATAATTCAAATGTATCGAGATGCATGAATATTTGGCTGAAATAAGAAAGAATAGATCTGAAAGGGAGCACTCACCGCGTAGCGAAGACTGTTGAACGCATCGTCCGTTCTGGTGCTCTCGGTGGCCTTGACGTAGTTCCTAAGCCGATCCAGAGTCTCCTCGAAGGGTGTCTTGCAGAGAGATCTCTCGTTCCACGGTCCCTCGTCGTTGCAGTACTTTCTCCGGCAGCGCAGCCAGGTCGAGACGAACTCCAGGAAGTGGCAGGAAACGTAACGCGTGCTCAGGGTGCTCGCCACCAGGCCGTCGTTACTCATGGATGTGCACAATTCGTACAACAAAGACTCCACGTGCTTGTGACAGAAGATTAGCACACCTTCTAGACACTGGCACGCTATATCCCTTTGCGTCGGGATGCTCTGTCGACAGATGCAGCCGAGGTTCAAATATAATAAAAGGGATGAAGGGTGAATTCTAATAAAAATAACAGAGACATCGTTCGAAAGGGAAATTAAATATTCGTAACGAGTTTTTTATTTTATCCATGGAGAAATAATTATTCCTTCGTTTAATTAACATAGTACTAAATGTGGTAGGACTAACTTTGCCATGTATGATGTGAAGAGTTTCGAAAAGGTTGAGAACTCCTCTGGCTCCGTCACCGCTGCTCGCAGCCTCGTCCAGCTTAACAGCGCAGCCATCGATATTTTGCGTCAAAAGTTCCAGCGCGAGTTGCATCCCATTGATCGAGCAGTGGACAGACGTCCTTGTATTGAAAAGTAAATCTGCTAGGCTTTGGGCGCTGATCGACAATGGTTCATCGCGCTGGAGCACGAAATCTACTATTAGATACTTCGAAAATAAATGGTGGTTCTATAAATTCTTCGTCAGAAAAAAAAAAAACAGACGCGACACCTGTATCGACGATTTCTCCTGGCAGTGAATAATAAACGCCAGCAGCTTCAAACAAACAGCTGACAATTCCGGATCGTCCTCCGAGAATCCCTGCACGAGCAGCTCCTCCAGGAAATTCGGAGTTCCGATGCACTTCTCGATTACTATAATTATATAGAAAGGAGATTACATTCGACGTCTTTTAACCAGCGAAAACTCCAAGGGAGTATCTACCCATGAACGGTTTGCTCGTCGCGGACGTGACCAGCAAGACGTACGACTGCATTACCGCCAGTGTCCTCAATTTTACATCAGCCTCTCTTCTTAATACGATGGCCATCAGGCTGTCCGCGCAACGATTCCTGACGCTCAGGGACAGGGAGTGAGGAATGAAGATGTTCGTCAACTCTAGCACCGCCTTGATCTGCTCGTCTATAAACAGCGTTTAGGTTTGTTGGAGATTGGATTTCGACGAGCTACAGTCTTCATTAAATGTAAATAAGTAATAGTGTATGTAAGTAAGTAATAGTGTTTGTCCAGAGTGCAGTGTACTTTCTCAAACACTATCACCGCAAGCTACAGGTACGATACAGCTCATCGGATGCGATATGAAATAAAGGATTAGAAAGACTAAAGAGCGTCTATCCAGAAGTATAGAGAAGATTCCTAATAAAAGGGTGTTTCCCGAGCTGTCGTTCAAGAACAAGGGTAAATTAGAGAAATCGAACTGCCAACCTTTATCCCGCTGATAAGACGAAAGAAGACTGGGGAGCATGTGCCAGGCAATTTCAGCGATCTCCTTGGCGTTGTCGACGCGTATCATCTCGCGGACCCCCTTCATCGCCAAGTTAATTATCCTCTCCGAGTACCCGGTCTGTATGGCGAGCTGTTCGCGAAAAGAAACATTCCATCCAGCCGTGCGAACAAATTTTTCAATTCCGACAAAGTGACTCTAAATACCAATAAATAATGTCGAACGACTTGGTCGCGATCTAGAGTTAACAGAGGCTTGATGTCTCCGTCGGACTCCACCAGCCAGAAGTCCAGCGCTTTGTTCCTGAGATGTCTGGGAACGTCGGGGCAGGTTAAACAATAGCGAAGGAGATCAATGTGGTGAGTGTAGCAGTCGTTCAGTCTGGAATATTGCAACGCGGCGGCCAATCGCGTCGCTGCCTTGCCGTAATCCTGTTCCGAGTTCGGTGAGGGATGGGAGACAGACGCGATGGCGAACAGAAACCACAGGACCTTCAGAATTTGCTCTGAAATCTGCTGAGACTTGGGCAGACCGACGATCCAAGTTATCAAGGCCCTCAGGCATATCATGTCGCTTCTGAAATGTTTCTATTGATATTAGAGAGAACGCTTCCGAGGATGTCTTTCAGTTTCTATCGAGGTAGAAACTATCATTTTCGATGTATGAAAACGTGAGAGGAATGTGTTATAATCAAACCGCAGATGTCCTGTAAATTCATATTTGCTGGCGTATGAAAACGTAAAACCAGTAATAAATGGTAATACAGTACACGTGTTACGGACATTTACAGGTTAATTATAATTCTTTTAAATTATATTCTGATCACTATCTTCCTAACAAGACTGTGTTTAAGTGTAACATGAACTCGTACTCTCTAGTGCCGTGGTAATGATAATACATTAACATCATCAGCGCGATCGCGCTGTTTCCTCGACGGGCAACGACGTCGTTCCACTGCTGGGAGTCTCTCGGCAAGTCGAGCAGTCCCCTGTGCATTAAATTCTCGAAGCCAGTCGCGCCCTCGGGCCACTGATTAATCGACAATGATTTATCGCTCAGAGTGGTCACGATTCGCGACAGGAGCGCGCACGTGCTGCGACGCAGATTCTCTCTAAAACAGCAGATAGGTTCGAGTGGTCTGAGACGCTCGATATGTACGTAGGAGGAAACTGATTATGCCAGCAGACATAAGAGTAACTTGATTACGAAGGTGGATAGATTATCCAGTTGCTTGATATATTATTATTCTCGCGACTCAAGAATTTTTATTTCTGTCGCTCGATACCGAAACCTCAAGAATAACGATGAAGATAATAATATACCGAGATTGCATTAAGTGATATAAAATAAAACTCAAGAAAATGTGTTGACCGTTTCATGTCCTATTACGTTGTGCCAAATAATTAGATAATTAATTATTATTACCAAAGTATAATGAACTATAGAAGAAACCAAGAAAAGTTTTGGCTATAGAATGTCCTACTTTTCTTTGCGAAGGGAATAGGTCAATGTAAAAAGGTAAAATTATGTATACCGCACGGTGCCATTAACCTGACTCATACCGAATGCACAGAATTCATTAAAATTTAATCGGGACGACCAATTTTCGACGAGAAAGTCGTTCGAAACACTCCCAAGAAAGAAACTTCGGTCGATTTCTCCTTTGAAGAGATTCGAGAGAAACGTGCGAGACTTCTATGGACTTCGTTGCACTTCGCCCTACTCCCTGGGTAGAAACGCGCGACTTACGGAAGCCTGGTGGTTAAAAGCAAGAAGTACTTCAGATATCCGTTCGCGGTCAAGTGGTTTGACAAGTCGTCGCGGCTGCAGTTGCTCAGCTTGTAAAGGCTGTTCAGACAAGTCACCAGGCTCCGATGGAATTCGAGCCTGCCCGTTTCGTTTGGCTCCGTGCTCTGTCGGAGGCAGAAATAAAAGGTCCATTGACGCTTGTAATTAAATATGTCGCGATCTAGACGGCCGTGTAACGCGACACCGATTCGGTAACTTACTTTAGCGTAGGGTATCAGAGTGTTCATCGTCGCCAGGTAGATAGACTTCGCCAAAGACGCCCTGCTTTGCTCGACGTTGTCGAAAATTCGGCGATCGTCGCCGTTCCCAGCGCACAACCTGAAACGTCGGTTTCTTGCGAATTTTCCGGGATGTGAACTTCTTATTAATTTTGATATGTCTGTTATATAGATGATTGAAAATGGACTAAAAAATGTCTAAAAGAACCCACGTGGAATCTACTATTTTATCTACAAGTTATATCTAAAGTATTCTAAATTATCGAAAGTATTTAATTTGTAACCGAGTTGCATGATCACCATTTTGTATGTCTATGGCTTGCAACGAATTATTCAATTCCGAACTACCGCTTAATCTTTAAACCTATTTTTCTAATAAACACTAAAACTGAGATACTAAACATACTAAAAAGTGCATAAAGCAGACAAGAGTATTTGTTACAACGAATCTATATAGTACATAAAGATGTACTATTTATAAAGAAAGAGCAGAAGGCTATTTCTGGCACACGAAACTGTAAAATCATAATTTGATGATGCAATGAAGTTTCACGTTAATGTTAAACAATGTTATTTGCAACTCAGGTTAGGAACGCTCACCGAGCACCAGAAGCGCAAACAGCAGCCAGCGCGGTTGCAGCAAGCGTAATCGAGGCGTCATCGTCGCTGCACTCAACAATCTCTTTCATTAAGTTGAGTGCTTTGTGGCAAATTTCGAAAGCACCCTCCTCCGGCTCGTCTTCCGTGTCTATATTCTGCAGAACGATATTCAGCAACGCGACCGCGAGGAATTTTAATTTCTGGTCCAACTTCTCCTCCAGAATCAAAGATTTCAGAAGGAACAGAACCTGCTTCGGAGCGCAGACTGTGCCCAGTTCCATGTTAAATTTCACAGCTCTGGAAATTTGGAAAGCTAAAAGATATTTTTTCATTCTAATATTCGAACCTTTTTCTCACGGTAAAAATAAGTCCAAGCGCGATTACAGTCCGAATTATTTTTAATTAGATGTTAACGAAAGTTTTTTGTTTATTACCAACTATAAATAAGGGATTACTTTCTTTGATTGTAGCGAAATTCATTACCTGTGCAGTATTTCGTAAGTCGCGTTAATTAGTTTCTCCAGTACTCGCGTCTCCTTGCATCGAGATTTTAGAACGCAAATTGTTACTTTCAAAATGGAGTCCATGGCGTCCGCGGCTACGTGACATTCGTAAAAATTACGATACACGCTTGCCAAGCTCAGAAAATCGAGAATACGCCTATTAAAGAAACGTCAGTCATAGAAGAATATAATTGATTCGAATTAAGGAAGCAATTACTATAATTACTATAATCTGACTTAAATTGTATCCTTCATCTGAAACGTACGGTAGAAGACAATCGTTGGAAGTGTGTAGAATTTCAAACAATGTCGAAAGAACGTCGTATTTGATCAGCTTTGAAAGAACCTCCTGGCAGCACGCAGCGCCACCACTTTTAAACAGGTTACATAGTCGTTCGACGCACATCATCTGAAAGTTTCTAACTTTGCTCATTCTAATTCGTATATCCATCCAATGACAACCTAATATCAACCTAGTATGCACTGCTATCGTAACTGTTCTTTCTAACCTATGTTTTGAATCGAGCCTGTCTACATCGCGAAACGAAAATTCTTTATCGATATATATATACATATACAGGGTGTCCCAAAACTCGGGGAGGAGCCGGAAATGGGGGGTAGCAGAGACGATTCTGAACAACAATTTCCTTTGCAAAAATGTCGGATGGGGCTTCGTTAAGGAGATATTAAGCGAAAACCCCGACCAATCAGAGCGCGCGTAACCTTCGCTACCGCGGCCGCTCGAACGGTCTACGCGCGCTCTGATTGGTCGGGGTTTTCGCTTAATATCTCCTTAACGAAGCCCCATCCGACATTTTTGCAAAGGAAATTGTTGTTCAGAATCGTCTCAGCTACCCCCCATTTCCGGCTCCTACCCGAGTTTTGGGACACCCTGTATATATATATGTCCTCGTACCTTCCGATGAGCATTCACAGGGTAAAATGAGAATCTCTGATAGCGTCACTTTGTCACGTTCTATTTTACGCTCTAATAGTCTAATTATACAACAAAAGTGCAATAATTCTCGTTAAAGAAAGGGAATAGGTGCTCCTAGCTTCAATTTTGATTGCTATTCGTACAATTCTGAACTATTTATCGCAGCAAACAAGTATCGTTCGTTGAGAATTTTCCAGGCACACTCGTGTCCCGCGAAACGTGAATATTGCTACGCACGAATATCAAAGGAATGGAACATACCTGGACAGATTCGTCGTCCAGCATCAATCTCCGCTTCACGTTCATCAGCATAATATCGATGTCTTCGAAGTGCAGCTGAAACAAGGGCTCCATTCTCACAAAATATGCCAATTTTCTCACGTCGCACTACGTACACGCTTGCGACTCGACGCCAGGGAACGAGGCTTTGAAAAGTACTACGCGAGTAGTTTTCCAGGTGACGCGCTTGCGCGGAGCGCGCGAAATTCAAATCGTAAGAGCAGGGCCGGCGTGACCTTTTGCGGGGCCTGAATTCACATTCAAATCTTACACTTAAATTTTACAACGAGGAACTATTTACTTACTAACGCTATATATTTTTTATAAGAATGAATATTAAATAATAATACTTTCATGATTTTTGTTACTCTCTTCAATTTAATTATCGCTACCAAAAAAATGTCTTGCATCTCGGCAAAAATTGCTTCCATTTGTTAATGGTATCATCATTCTGTAAAAAGTTAATCAAAATCGGTGTCTTTTAATTGAGTAATTTTCATAGATCGCGGGGCCTTTTGAAACGCGGGCCCGGGTTCCGGCGAACGCGCTGAACCTGCCTTGCGCCGGCTCTGCGTAAGAGTGTAAAATTTAATTTCTGTTAAAATTCTATTACCACGTGTTTCCGTAAGTATCAATGTCAGATTCTTTGGAAAAGCTTCTGTCTCCTGATGAGATCTATATTTCCATATAACTCAAAGACCAAATGAAGGAATCTACGTTATCAAATCTTGAAAAACTTGAATATTCTATTATATCTTCTACTGCTAACGGGTAACCTAAACAAAAATGCAACACACGCTTCGCAATTAAAATAAACAGATTCGAACAGCGGTTGATTCACGTCAATGGTTACTATAGTTTATTTCAAACGTTGTTATAAATTATAATACAAATACAATCAGTGTAATCGTAATATATTATAAATGTTAAACAATCCTGAGTAATTACTCTACATAAGAGATAATGAATCGTATTGTTATCGATTATTCTTCTTTTTTTTTTTTTTTTGTTTCGCTTACTTTGACGTCGCTGACGACACGTCGAACGACACCGTCACCGGAACGAACCGCGACGATATATAATATAGAAATACAATAATAACATATAATATAAACAATCCACTTTCATTATGGAAGGGGTTAATTTCTAGGCTATTTATACTTTGCTCCTTAAATTGAAACGTCATAAACTATACAGTATTAACATCAAAGAAATGCTCGCGATCCGACGAATAAAAAAGAAAAAATTCATTAAAAAAAAAAAAAAAAAACATTTACACAATGAGAGAACGCGGTAATACACAGTGCAACGTGACAACGCCGTAATATTCATATGTGCAGAATCTATACATAACAAGAGCGAAACAAGCGTAAAAATACTTTCTATCGATCCTCGAGCGTATTAACGAGACTGAGGTGAAGAGAAAAAAAAAAATCAGAGAGACGAAAATGTGAAACAAAAGGAGAAGTCGAAGACACAGAATAGATTTTGCTCCTTGAGAATGTTTTACTTTACAAAAAAAACAAATCGAAAATAGAAAAAGAGGAGAGAGAAAGTGAAAAATATAGCAGCGATCGAAACGTCAACAAATGAAAATATAGAAGCCTCCCTAAACGACGAACTTTGAGCCGATCGTCGATTGTAAATTAGCCCCCTCGTAATAGTCACAAGATATCGAACGGATCTTGTAATTGTACGAAATCGATTTCAGAACGTAACACAGCGCAATTGGACAAACTCAACGATTTCGACGAACGTATTCGTTCGCACGCTTTCACACCAATACACGTACGCGTTACAACGCGTTAACTATCACGACACATGTATATATGACTCGTACGGTGACGTAGAACGCCTACTTCCGGTCTCCACCGATCCCGTGCCGTCACCATTAAAGGGCAACTGTCGAATCCTCTTGAAAGAAAGTCCATCATATTTAAATAAACCAGCTATTGTTTAGTATTAACTATTTTGGCGACTAAAATTGTACTTGATGTTCTTGGTTTAAAAATAATAACAAAAGAAAACTCGTTCTTGATCTACTACTTTCTATACTCGACTATTTTTTAAAGAATCTTGTATTCGAGACATGGAAGCAATCCAACAGGTAGACTGGTTCGCCTCTATTCCTTCTTCTACCCTCTTTGTTCCGAATAGACCAGAATTGGCGTTCTACCCGTACTCTCTTCGCACCAGTAGCTTTTTGGGCCGTTTCTCGTTGCGAAATCTAATGATAGATTCAAATCGTATTATTACAATTCCAATTATAGTTGCAAACAGAAGTGGAATAAAGGAAGTCCAGCATTTACCACGATTGGAACGAAAGTAAACGTCTGTTCAAGGCTATTCCGATACCCCCACAATACGTTGTCTATAAGTTACTCCACCTCCGCGTTGTTACTGGTAATGGGGGAAGTGAAACCGAGCGCTAAACCGAGTTTTCTCCTGATTTACTACAAAGTTACAGCACTCCGGAACCGACGGATCGACTATACGGAACGAGAAACGGCTTGACAGTGAAATAATGCCCGAAAAAATGCGCGTTCCTCGCGAAGGTCGAACGAAACGACCTACTACTCGCACCTACGGAAAAATTCATGGTATCAAAGTCTAAATGCATATCAAACGACGGCCGTTTGGTGACACGGCAGCCTTGTAAACGAGCTTAGCAAAAGTTCCAGTGGTAAAAACGTCCCATCGAAAACGACCCTCGGGCCGCGACAGACGTCCAATCGAATCCGCGGTTTCCCGACTGCGATGGTGAACGTGGCCATCGGGGGTTCGAGCCTCGTTCCGGTTATTGAATCATGTTTACTTGATAAACATGCTCAATATTGTCACGTGGCGACGAGCTCGACCCCGAACGACCGGATTAATTGACACGAAATTACGTCTCGCTCCATTCTACCGTCGAAGCTCGATCGCTATGGCAGTGACGAAATACTTGTGGGTTACCTGCGGAGATGGGCGCGTTCTGATCTACGTAACAGTATCGAATAACGTCGATAAACATCCGTCGATTGGTTCATTATTCGGTAGTGATTACTATGCTCGATCGAACATAAATGTGTATAATATACGTAATTTCATTTCTCAATTCAAATGCTAGGTTTCATTTAACGAATGAAATTTTCGAATAAGAATCTCGCCCATCTCTGGAATCGTAGGTTCTCGACGCGGCAAAATGACACACGCAAACGAGCAACCGGTCTAGCACCAATAAGAAAATTATCGCGCACGCTAGGCGACACGAGATCCGATCGAGTTTCTGGTGTCATGTCGATAAGTCCCGAGACCTGGTACTGTTCTACGAGTTGCAGAATCGTTAGGGGCAGAGATCAAAGCTCGAAGCGTTTCTTCCTCTCGGCGACCATGCCCACCGCTGGCAGTGGGGGGTGGAGCGGGTGATGGTAACTCGGCGAGGGCGTGGGAGGCAAGCTGCGACAGCTCCTGCTGGACCACCTCACTGCTGGAGACCTCATCAGCTCTGCAATGACAATCGCAATGACAAACTTCATATTAAACGAACTCGAGAATCGAAAGAAAATTCAGCGTGCGCAGCCCCGAGTATTTTAAGCAAGCTTCGAAAAACCGCGATAGGCAGGAAAACTGAAGATTCGAGACAAATTTACAGACATAGGCCAAGTACCGTTTAGGCGTTAACAAAATAAATTTACTATCGGATAGCAAAAGTGTTTTAGTAATCATTGAAGAATAAATTTACAGGGAATCTCAGAATTTGTGTGAGAACCGCGAATAGGGGGGTAGCTGAGAGGATTCTGAATAACAATTTCCTTTGCAAAAATGTCAGCTGGTGGTAACTGGCTGTTAATAATTAAAAAAAACGAAGCACCATCCGACATTTTTGCAAAGGAAACTGTGCTTCAGAATCGTCACGGCTATCCCCATTTCCGGTTCTCATACCAATTCTGGGACACCCTGCCTACAAACGTGTACAACCGAATAACGAGTATATGTAAAAATGAACCCATGACAAGAAGAGGAAACGCTAATTGTTTTTAATGCATTCAAATTTCGATATTTCTGCGAGTCGTGAACTATTTATTCTTCCTCTCCTTGTCCAGTAAACCGTGAGCTCCCGCAGAGAACCAGAAGCATTGGAAAATATTGCTGTAAGAAGCGCAAACGGCAGACGAAATGCGTGGCGAGACGAGTCGTAACGCGTGGACACACATCAACGGCGATTTTATAAAATATTCCTTTGCGACGTTGACAAAGAAATGAACGGACCTGCAACGGAGAGAGCTGGGGGTTCCGCGGTGAGGCGGGTCGTGCGAGAATCGTCGGCACGGAGGCCGTGAGCCTTCGATTGTTGCTGCTTTTCACTTTGCTTGATGTCCTGCCACCGGGTACCAGAGCCGCCGACTCGCATCTCTGTTGTGCCACCTTTCGTGTCAAATAATTTTCGAAATACGATTACCACGTCTGCACGATTCGCTTTTCTATCCATATTCGAGGTGGTTCGGGCGAACATAGGTCCGCAGGGGAGGGCAGGGTAATTCCGACCGACAGTGTCGACGACCACTTTTTCTTATTAACCCTTTGCACTCGAGAGGTGACTCTCGGTCACCGTTAGGTTCGACGCGGTAAATCAATCGGCAATAATGTTTATTTAAGTTTAATTTCATTGGACTACGAAGTGTCAATGAAATGATTGAGGCAAAGGTGATCCGATTCTCGAGTCTCGATAGCTTCTCAAATTGCTAGTAGATGCCAGAAAAAAAAACCTCAAGCGCAAAGGGTTAACTCGAAAAACAGCTGACGCGTAGCCTAATCAACGCGCGAGTTATCATTTTTCATAAAATTAAAATATAAAATAACACTAGTTTGTTACTGACGATATGCAAGATAATCGAAAACACCGTCATTTCGTTCTCTCAAATTTCATCTAAAGTTTTCTACCTTCAATATTCTCGTCTTCGAGTTTAAAAAGATGGTCAGAATTAACGAACCCTATTTGCAATCCCTCCACTGCCATCGACTTCCCTCGATTATTCTCTAGACGATACGATGCCTATACCGAGGACACGAAATGATATTTTTTTACACATCTAACATGTTCCCAAAACAGTTAAGCAACTCTTATCGTTCGATGCCGATGTTCAGAAGTGCGCAGAAATTAGTGTCGGGATTCGATGTCCTCGCAGACGTACGCGATGTAGAAACTAGGTTCTAGGTAAAATAGTGGAAAAAGTCCTATCGGGATAGTGGCATCGAACGTGGTTCGGTTTGATTTCTACGCACAGCTGTGTCCGTGATACCGTGACGTATCAAGAAATTATTCTTCGGAAATAATTCGGATTAAGAATATTCTTCGAAATTATTATTCGGATTAGACACAGTCGTTAAAGGAGTACAGAGAATCGCATTCGTCACAAGCCAGGGTTACAATTGCATATGTTAATAGTACATGTATCCTGTTAGCAAGCAGACGTGTTAGACAACCTTCGAGTAGTACAATTATTGCGTATCATAGTCAACGAACAGCGATTAGCAGTCATATTAGTTGTAGGTGGTCGATATTATCGCCGAGGAGTCTTGGACCGAACGAACAACGAAATTATTCGTGTAACGATTCGGTTACATATAAATCCCGAGCAATCGTTAGGTAAACGCCGAATACTGGAAATTTTATGCATTTCTATTTAAACAACGAACCTGTGCATAAAAGCAATCGAAGCACCGATATCTTCCAAATGCATAAAATCTGCAGATCGATGTCCTTGCAAGCAGTTAATTTCTAGAGGAAAGCACCCGGTTAGTCTTACGTGTCTCCCCTTTTCTTCCTTAACTTACAATCAACAAATCACAACAAGGTTCCTCGCAGTGCTCGCATTCCGAACAGTTACATTCTTACAGAGTTCAACGAAAGTAGATTCTACGTAGCAATGTCAACACCAAAGTACCATCGACAAAAAGCAAGACATTCGACATTCGATGCAACACGTCCTGTAAGATATCAGAGTTGGACAACGATCACCGGCGATTCTCCGTCTGATCAGTCCGTCGAATCATTAGATGCACCGACGATGAAATATATTCATTATATATTACGCGATATATAGTAAGGTCAGAAATGGAAGTTTCACTCGGACATCATTCCCCGGTGCATCATTATTCGATAACTGGAACGACTGTAAATTGCGACAGTGGATCTTTGGCCAACGCTGGTATGCACGAGCGCTGTTTAAAGAAGCAGAGAGGCGCGATTCCAAGGGGATCGTGGCGCGATCCCGTCACCAGATCGCCGCGTTTCCGGTTCATCTTTCTTCTGTACCTTGATACTGATGGGGCAATCCGCTCCTGGGTCTTAAGCTGTCCCAAAGTGGCGAGGCCAGACCGTTACGCTCTTGACTCTTTTGCCCTAAGCTCACCTCTTTCCTATCGTGCGACGGTACGCCAGAACTACTCCCCGGCCTAACCAAGTTACTCGAGTAAGGCAACGACACGGACTTTATGCGTTCGACCTTGTACGAGAACGCGGCTGGCTTGTCCGTCGCTGTTTTCAGCGACGTGGACACCGAGCTTTTCGGTCGTTCGACGTTTAATCTCTGCTCATCGCCGCCACCCGCCCGGTTCGGTGGGTACTCGTGATTACTCCTGACACGCTGCGGCGAGTACGCCGGCGAGCAGTTTGGCGACGATGTTTTCGGTGCCGCGCCATACATGTCACGAAGGGCGTCCCCATGCTGTTAGTGAAATATCGAAAATAATATGCGTCAGTGCGGCTGATGTGGGTGGTTAACGATCGTTAAATCTGTGCCGGGGTCAACGACGGACGAAGGGTGCATCCGGGAAAGCCAGGGCTCTCTAAGAGTGACTGAGCTTGCATATTTCTGGCTCCTAAACATAGAGACCCCTAGCTGGTATGTTTCTTTGTTTCTTTATTGAATTGAAGTGCGTACATTTAAAGTTGTACTTTGCACTACTATGCACTGCTCTCTTTGTACATTTCTTCTCCACTAGCTGGTAGCGGTCAATCTACTATCTCAAGAAGACAGACGCATGCAGTCTGTTTTGTAATACGCGGACGACTATCTCCTAAGGATGATTTTACCTGCGTTCAATTTTTCATTTTTATTAATATTTATTTAACGCGCCAATATTCACGGCCCTGGAACCTGTGGCGCCATCGGTGGGAAAACTCCCAAGCTTGTAGTAAAAGTAGTTCCCACGGTTTCTATAAGATGGCGCCGCTAGCCGATAAAATCGATAATTATTGTTGAATCGAATAACTATTCACAAACATTAAAATTTAACGTCTTAACTAGTGTATTGTAGCGTTATAGATCAATGAATCGTATTAATTAAGCATTTATTATGAATAAATAATAATTTCGATAAAAGGTTTCCGTAGCGCCATCTACTAGTAACAGTAAGAACTATTTTCACTACAAACTTGGGCGTTTCGTCACCGATGGCGCCACTAGCTGAATAATAATAACAATAATAATGGCCAGCGATCTCTATGTTTAGGAGCAAAAAAATTTGCAAGCTCAGATCCTCCCAGAGCGGTTTAGCGAGCGGTGACCTTTCTGGACGCACCCAATTACGCGATATAGTACTCGAGGGGACGCATCTCTAGCTGATGTTATTGTCTATATACAATTGTGTCAGTCGTATCTAAAAGCGTTTCACTTTCAACGGACAAACTTCTGATGACAGAGCTTCAGTGACAACTGGTAAAAAGCTCGCAAGGGGAACACCATGATATGTAATTTCGGCGGAGTTAATTAATTTAGTAATATACATTTGTTAACCACATCTACTATGCGTTCGGGACTTGGTTATCCAACGTTACCTTCAGTTGTTGCAGCCTATGTATCTCCTCTCTAGGCTCGGCTATCTCGTTGTCTCTACCCCTCAGCATCTGCATCGTGTCGTTGATCGAGCTGTCGTTCGTTTCCAACACCAAGTGGGCTCTAAGTTGTTTATTGCGCGCGTCCAATTGCATGATGTGTTGTTGCGCTTGAGCGAGCTGCTTGGTGAGGGAACCTACTTTCTCTTCCATGGCCGCGGTCTCCACACACTTGGAGGAATACTTGGCGGACAAAGAAAGAATTTCCTGCTTTATCTCCTCCATTTCCTCCCTGCGAATTGTTACACGATCTTTAATACAACCCTTAATCGTGGTAGGTTTACAGTCGCAGCGGTCGATCCAAAGTGTACTTAGAGGTTTACTAGCGGAGAGGATGTACAGATACGAAAAGATCTAAGCATATGTACACTTTGGAAAAGAAACAAGAGGATAGAATCGCTTACTCGTGTTCCTTGTGAAGCACGCCGATGTCCTCGCGCGCCTGCATCTGTTTAAGGAACTCTTGCTTGAACTTGGCTATCTCCTTCTGCACCTCGTGCTCGTGCGCCTTCCGCATGGCATCTAGGGCCGCCAGAGTGGCCTGGGTCTCCTCCGAGAGCGCCTGTTCCTTCTCCACTCTCAGATTCTCGAGTTCTTGTCGATGCTTCTCCTCCATTTCGGAGATGATGCGTCTATGAGAGTTCTCCATCGCGAGCAATCCTTTCTCGCACAAAGCTCGCAGCTGTTTGATCTCCTCTTTATATCTCTTGCGGGTCTCCGCGTCTGTGTCCAATTCTGCGCTCATAGATCTCTGATAAGCAGCCCTCAGTTCGTTCACGTGAGCAGAGTGCTCGGAATCCATCGCGTTCAGCCTGTGCTCCAGCTTCCTGGCTTTTTCTCGCAGACTCGCCGCTTCCTGCTCGTACTGAGAAGTCAACGATTGCCTCTGATTGTCCAATTCACCCTTGATGTCCATCATATCCCTTTCCTGATTGCGCTTCAGGGTGTCAAGTTCCTCGTTGTGCTCGGCGGTTATCCTCTGAATGGTCACCTGTAGCTGGTCGCACTGCTTGCAGGACAAACCGTTGATGTAATCGCTGAGCTTCTTGATCTGCTCGCGCAGCTGGGAGCACTTCTCGCAGACGCTCGACCAGTCCGTTACCGTCACCGTCGACTTGAGCCAGGCGACGTTCTCGACGCCCTCTTTGTCTCGAACGCGTTTGCTCAGCTCGGTAAGGTCCTCCTCTAGGTAGAGTAGGCTCTGACTGACGTTCTTGAGCTGCTCCTTCGAGCCACGCTTTCCGGATATCCTCT
Organism: Hylaeus anthracinus; assembly: GCF_026225885.1. Classification (NCBI taxonomy): domain Eukaryota; kingdom Metazoa; phylum Arthropoda; class Insecta; order Hymenoptera; family Colletidae; genus Hylaeus; species Hylaeus anthracinus. Next base: position 6,520,913 of record NW_026534349.1, read on the forward strand.
CCTCGCACTCCTTGCTGAACTGCTGGTAAAGGTAACTGTACTCTGCGTCGAGAATCGGATTGCTTTGGAACTCGTGCTCGTCTCCTAACAGAGAAGAAAGGAGGTCGTCGTTTCGGATAAGACTAGATACGAAAGTCTCTCCAGGGAAGGTAGCCAACTGTCTCGTGTTCTCCTGAAGAAGACCGATCCTGGCATCGATTAAAGCTTTGTGCGCGACCACGTCCGCGTAGTCCGTCAACAGCTGCCGGGACTCGTACTTGGCCTCTATCGACGTTTTGTTTTTCTTCATCGAACGTAGACACTCCTCGTAAGCGTCCGACAATTCGCGAGTGGAGAGCTCCATCTCTTGACGAAGCCTCATCTGCGTGGCGTCGATCCAAGATTCCATCGTGACGTTCTCGGCACTCTCGAAATTCAGGCACGCGTCGGTGATGCTCGTGACGTTCTGCTCGTACATCTGACCGCAACGCATCAGCACGTGGGATACCTCTGCCTGCACGAGTTCCTTGCTGACCGTTTCTTGGGCCAACGCCCACGCCTCGCGAATACGTCTGTCCTCTAACAGTTTCTTGTTGGAGTTGCTCACCTGTTTGCCAAGATCCTCTTGCTCGGACATGCTCAGCGTCTCCGCGGCCAGAGCCTCCGCGAGCTGCCTCAGCTTCGTCTCCTTGTATCGACGCATGATATCGTTCACCTCCCGCTGCTTCTGCAGCAGAAAATTCAGGCTCTCGCTTCGCGCAGCGGAGACCTCCTTCGACGTCTCCGTCGCTGGTATACCGCCTACCAGTACTAACTTATTCGCTAACACTTTAGTAAGATACTGAATGTAACTCGTGTTTTGGTACGTTTTGGGCTTAGTTCCGTGAATCTTACGCATTAGGCTTGAGGCAAGCTGACTAGTTTCGACCAATTCACTCAGAACGGCGCTCCTGTCGAACGTTCGGCCGATCGCGCACTTGATCTGTCTCAGAACGACGAACTCGAACGCCACCCTCTCGGCGATCAACTTCATCTTCTCTCTGTCGTCCAGCTGATCGTTCTTGGCGAGCACCTGCCGTCTCGCCGCGAGCTCGCTCAGCTTATCCTTAAGTATAGTTTCTAGTCTAGATACCACTACTCCTACTGACTCGGTCGCTTGAGCGCTAGCTTGGCTTTTCTTACATTCTAAACACGAGTCCAGGATGTCGTTCACCTCGCGCAAACATTTCTCCGCTTTGTCCTCCGCCTGGGTGGAGCCCAGGCACTTCTCCAGCCTCCTCTTCGACTTTGAGACGACTCTCTCGAGTTTCCTCAACCTGGCGATGATCTCCAAAGACACCTCGCTGGTAGAGGAAGCGCTGACCTCGCTGCACTCGCTGGAGTCCTTCTCCGCGTCGCTGGCCATGTTCTCTGTCACGTTCGCGACCTTCGTCTCCAGCGTGCTCAGTCTAATCAACACCTTCATCGGTTCGGAGCTCGTGGCGCTGTCCAGCGACTTCCTTCGCAGTCTGGTGCGATCCAAATTCTTGCTCTCCCTTCTTTTCTCTTTCTTTGGATTGGGACTCGACTCCTTCGAGCTGCTTCCGGTTGTCACGGACGTGGCGATGCTCTTGCCGCGTTCTATCGCGCAGATCTTGTTCTCCAGGTCCAGCAGCTTGTCCTCCATCTCCTGAGATATTTGGAAGGACTCGCGACCCTTCAGCGACAGCGATCTCCTCTTGTCCCTGGTCTCGACCTTGGTCAGCTTCTGCTTCAACGTCCTCACTTGCTTCTCGCTGGCGGCGAGCTTGTTCGTCAGATCCTGAATCCTCGCGGCCATCAGTTGCACCTGGGCCTGATTGGTCTCGTTCACGCTGGTCGCATCGCGTTTGTGCGTGAACATCTCCAGCTCCAACGCGTCCTGCATCGCGTGTGCCTCGCGCAGCTCCTTGCGCATCGCGCGGATCTCCAGGATGGCCTTCTCGAATCGGCTTCGGAGCTCGTCGTACTCTTCCATGATTCTGTGGAGGGACAGTAAATAAAGCCTGTTCATGTACATATCCATAATGGACCATTTATTTGAAAAAGTCAAATGTATGATTTAATTCAAGTAATCTATTTCATCAGATGTAGAGGGTACGGATATTTATGGGACACTGTATATACATATTTAAGTCTACAGTAACTTCTTTTACCTTTCTTTGTCCAGAGAATTCAAGTCCAGATCTAGCTCGATGTTCGTCAAATCGCTGAGTGAGTCGAAGCTTCTCCCGCGCTCCCTCGAAGAGGATAACCCGCCCTTCTCCTCCAATTCTCTCACTTTCCCATAGAGACGATCATTTTCCTCGATTCCTAGAGTAACAGGATGACCAATGACATTGTCAACCACATAGCGTTTGCTTGATCCTTCCTTCTACTCACCTTGCGACAACCTGTCGCTCAGAGAAGCTATCTCCATCTGCATGTGTTCGACGGTCCTGTGACTCGACGCCAACTCCTTCGTCAACATCTCGCACCTCTCGCTGGTCTCCCTGAGGATAGCCTCCGTCTCCAATAGCTTGCACTCGAGCATCTCCTTGTCCCTGGTGTACATCTTCTTCATTTTCTCCAGGTCCTCCAGGTCCTTGTCCCTCTGATGCTCCGTCCTCTGTATCGTGCTCAGCAGCTCCTCCACCTGTTTCTCCCTGATGGACGCCTCGGCCTTCTGCTGCCTCAACCTGGACAGCTCCTTCTCAGCGTCTGCGACGTCGGCCCGTGCCGCGTTCAGCTGTGACTTTAAGCCCTCGATCTCGCTCTCCTGACGCTCGATAATGACTAGTAGCGTACTCGGATGGGACTGATTCTGGTCAAGCTGATCGCGCAACAGGGACACCTGGTTCTCCAGCAGCTCGACGATCAACGGGCTGTCGTTGGCACTCGATAGACAGCTGTTGCTTTGCATGTGACCGTTCGTCTGCTCCTCATCTTCGCCTAGCTCGCAGCAGGCCATCATGAGGTCCTCCGACCTCACGCTGTCTAACGTGCTCCTCCTCGAGCTAGGTGGCGAGCTGCGACTTCTCTTGTACACCCTGGACCTGGAACTCGACCTCGATCGAGCCTTCACCCGCGACAGGGCAGTTCTCGTCAACGGCGGCGACGGGGGTAGCTCGGACCACTCGTGATTCGCCGAGTCCGACCAGCTGGAGCCCTTCAGAGCCCCGGACCAGTCGCCGTTCCTCACCAACGGCGGCGAAACAGGCACCTCGGACCAATCGCCTGACTCTCGTCTCCCACCCTCCGACGCTGTCCTGTACTCTTCGTCGGAGGAGAACAGGACTGATCGTGGAGTCACAGAGGTGGAGGGTACCACGGAGTCCCTCTCGCGATCTGTGATGGATCTGGAGACAGAGAGGAGATGGCTTGATGAGTTGGGGTTGAAACTAGGGAAAGAGGATTGAAGATACAGGAACACAGAGAGTTTCATGAAACCTCGGATGGAAGCAATTGCGACAAACACTGCGAAAGGGAAATTATTGCTACCCTAAGTGTGGTAGCTACCTGTGCTAAGCATCTCTGATGCTTTGCATCGGTGGTCTATCAATTCAGAATTTGTCTAGTTAAGGAACCTTTGCCTCACACGTCTCGAAGCTTTCAATATCCCTGCTTCCTATTATATTGATTGCATCCTGTGTCTTATCATATGACTTACGCGGTAGGCGACTGTGGAGTGTCCTGCTGGCCATCCTGGCAAACCGCGAGGGCGTCCGCGTTGTCAGGATCGGGCAGATTGGCAGCCCTCCTGATGGCGGACATCCAGCTCGCTCTGATCCCAGCTGTCACGGCGGACAGGACGGTGGATCCTCGGTCGTCCCAGGCCTATGGATAGAAAGGGAGTGAGTTATCAAGCCGCGAAGAATGCGAGAAAATTGGAAACGGCGTTGTCTATCTAGGCCGATCAGCGGGACAGTCTTGGGCGACAGGGGTCGGTGACACGAATACAAGATGCCGCGAACGTTCGAGCTGCTCTACCGTGAAATTGAGTTACCGACTTTTTCCAGCCACTCCTAAGCACGGAAGTTAATTCCGGCAATCCAATTGAGCCCGCCGGCTGACTCACCGGTAGACCTCTAACTATAGTGTTCGTAGACAGTTACAACGCTAGTCCGTCTTTAGCCTTGTTAAGACATCGCATTCTTGGTTTATGGTAGCGGACAGACGCGTGCTACTTTTGAGGAGCTGTTAGGATTAGGCGTCATTTTACTAATTCAGCCTGGTAAGTGTGCACCACAAGGATTACGATGAAAACCACAACGTGAAATTTGAGGGCGTTCAACGACCCTGCGCTCCCCTTCAGAGTGAGCTAACTTTGTAACGACAGTACAAATATATAAAACTATCATAGAGGTATCTCAAAAATGTTTCAGATAGTGCAAGTACCCAATACGGTCGCAGGATTTATCGACAGAGTGTGCTATGCATTGCCAGCAGAGTGATTTGCGTTACCGACTAAGTGTTCTACCGTACCAATAGAGCGATCTGTGTTACCGACCACGCGTTCTACATAACCGAGTACTTATTCAAAGTCGATTTATACTTTTGGATTAGCTGTCTAGCAAACGGTTCCAGGGTCACCTCATCAACAATGCATAGAGTGTTGGAATTCCGATAAATGTACAATCTATACCCACAATTCATAGTTCTCGAGGTGGTTTCGTATACGCGAGTATCCAGAAGAAACTCCATCGCGTATAATTAACAATCCTTTACCGTGGCTGCAGAGGCGATGCACGCGTTAATCCCTCCGCGGAGGCTCGCGGACAATGTAAAACGACTCGTTTGCATCGCACGTGTTTTCGCGGCGCTAGAAAACTGCGCCTCCCGTGCCGGCTAACTGGATTTCCGTCCGCGAGGAATGTTAATTACCGTAAATCACCGGCCAGGCGAATTCCCCGGTCACACTCACCACAGTCTGGAATCCATAATTTCTTGCGACTTGAAGGGGCGTGACGGCGGTAACGGTATTCAGATCTATGACGCCGTCCATGATACCCTTATCTTCCGCGCAGGGATCTCTGTAGTACATGAGGCCGCAACCTCTCAGTACGAACCAGTGCTTGTTCCATTCCTGAACGACCCGCAAAACGTTAAACACGAAGACCGCGGAAAGCTAAAGGTGGAAATGGAAACCAGAACGAACCTTGTTTAGCCCTTGCTTCATCAGCCAGCCCTTCTTGATGTTCAGCAGGTCCTCCGCGGGCAGGTCGACCCTCAGCTCGGACGTGGGGGAGTATCTGATGCCGGAAATGTCCAGGCCGCATCCGTCGGGGTCTCCTCTGATCTGTAAGAAGAACATTAACGTGAGATATACACTCGGTCCCATAAATATACCCTCTAAATATATCGAAGAAATTTGTCTAATTTAAACGAATGCTTCATGTTTCCAAATAAATTTGTAATTGTAAATATATACATGTATGAAGTTTATTCGTGTACGCTATCGTTTAAATTAGACAAATTTCTTCAATAGATATAGAGGGTACGAATACTTATGGGTTTGACTGTACACAGAAGAAGATGGCAGGATCGAATTGGGCTGGTAGGATTCGAGTACTCACGAGCTTGTCCTGATACGCAGCGTTCGCCGCGTCGACGACGTCCCTCGTTGGCTCGGAGGTCCTGGGTTTGATCCTTCGAGCCCGGGGCTGGGTCAGGGAGGCTGCGATGTCCCGCAGCTTGCCCTCCCTCTCCCTCTCGTGCTCCAAAAGGATTCTTCGACAGGCGTCGTCGTCTGAAGCAACGTAAAGGAAGAGTTCAGGCTTACAGTTGTTCGTGTTTTGTGTGCCTATCAGGGTCGGATGAGCCAGTGGGAAGAAATGCAAACTCTTAAAATTCTTCGAGCCAATGCTCAGAGATACACTGTTCCAAGGACACGCAACTTGAATCAGTTGACCGAGAACAAATTGCCGCTGAAGAGAAGTCTTCTCTCGGTACTGAATTCCTCATGAGTAACGAACGAGGAAGTCTGACTTCGTTTTCTCCTGTCTCCTACCCTTCTGTAATTACTTGAAGCGGTACGCAGATGTATGGACGTTCCCGCGTAGAAGACATGGCAAACTGTTCGCTATCGAGGCCCTCGTCAGGATTTCATAGGAGTGCCCGAGAAGCCTCGATCAAGGGCGTTCCCCGAAGAAAAACCTCCAAGATCGCCCTGAACACGGAAGACGTTCGAAGAGTAACGACCCTCGCGCATTATAATTACCATGGCGAGAAAGTCGCCGCGGAGCAACGGCAACCAAGTGCAACATCGACACGCGCGCTTGGCGATGGGCACGCCAGTTGTTATCAAACATTCGTCTCGCTGCGTCGCGGGCCCAACCAATTAACTTCTTTTCCATCGGAGCCCCAGCCAGCACGCCCCAGCGACCACTCCGTTAATTGACTGCCGACTAATTAATAACCAACGCCATCCCGTCGGCGAGGGGCTTATCTCGCACGTTTATCCGCGTTTTTATCGATCCCCCGTCGAAAATCTAACCGCCATTACCACGCCATTAACGGTTTCCTCCGTTACGAGGAGGCCATTCTCGAGCCAATTGGACCGTTGGCTCCGTTTCCGAGTCGTTTTCAATATCGCGAAGAAGCTTCGCGAAGACGCTGGAAGCGCGACCGGGACGAGTATCGAGCTCGATAAACTTTCTAACCGTGCCCGGGGCAACAGCCGTTCGTTTCGACTCCGAGGAATTCTGCCCAGCGCTATTACACCTCCCTTTCCTACGTCGTTGCGTAATTGCGTGCGTACAATCTTCGAGAAAATCTGCCGGCACTACGGTGCGCCGTGATCTCTGCTCTCCCGGCTGATCCGTAGATTTCATTTAGATTGGCGTCCGACGAACGACCAACAACGCGACGCTGGCTATCCACGAGCGATCCCCGCGATTTACGGTGAACGCTGATTGCCGAAAGATACCTCATAGCTTCGTAAATAACCGACTCTTCTCGAGATTCCCCTTTTCAGCGCTTCCAACTATTCCTAATACGAGGGAGAAGACCGTGGTCTTCGTTAAGCTTGACTCTTTGTACCCGTTCGATCCCTTCGAGCCAGATGTCTTCCTGTATAGAATGCAGTGATATTTTGTACAGTATTCCATCGTTTGATTAAACGTGTTTATTGTGCAGTGTCAAGTCTCTCCGAGTAAGCTCCTTATAGTCAGATCTGGATGAAACAACGAGTTTCTGGAAAATCTACAGTACTATGGCTGCAGAATTTATCGACATAGGGTGTTACATTGCCGGCGGAGTGGGTTGCGTTATCGACAAACTGTTCTGCTGTGCCAGTAAAGCGATCTGCGTTGTCGACGAGGTATTCTACTTTACCGAGTATTATCTACAGAGTTATTCTGCGTTATATTACCTAACAAAACTCCTACCAGATTGAACAGCCCATTTATCAGTAGCATTCCTTTCCAGGTGAACGAGAGTGATTGAAAATTTCAATTTGAAATAAACGCTCCGAAAATGATCCTTCGACGTGGCACACGGAAACCGTAAAACTTCATTCCGAATCGAACGATAGGTGTATTAAATCAACCGAACAAGGGGAGAAAACGTTCGTGAGCGCGCCGGCAGAATCATATCGCGATTAAAGGCTCGTAGCTCACTAGAAACGACAAGCTGACTTATCGTCGATTAGAAGCCGCGTACGCGAGATACCGGTGGTGGGAACACCACGGAGAAAACCCCTTCGGATTTAATTGGAATGCCCTATCGGAGTCGAAGGAGCAGACGCTGCCAAGAGTCGCCGATTAATTTCAGCCGCAACGAATCTCGTGGTGGTAATGACAGAGACACTCTGCTTAGGAGTTACCGAGCCTCAACCGCAAGATGGACGTTTTCCCTGGTGATTAAATTATATCACTCCTATTTCTGCCCGCTGGTTACCTCGCAGGGCACTGGAAGAGGTTTAGCGGAGCCTCCAGTGAATTCAAACGTTTCAACTTGAATTTCGAGAGTTCTAGGTTCTTTTTATTTTTCAAGACGCTCATCAACCGCTAGACAAAAGTATCTCTAGGTAATTAAAGTACTGGTGCTTGTAATCACTTGGCACTTCTTTGGAGCGATGGAGGAAGAACTCGACGAGAACTTTAAGAGTCGCAGGAGTTTATGACTCGCGAGAAGATTAGAATTATATTCCGTGACAACTGTGGGATTTTCTGGTCTGTTTAAGAAATAGACTCTTCTTCCTAGAGATTCAATTATGCATCGTGGATTCATTTCAGTGGACTCCGAGAAGAACTACCGACTCGAAGAGCATGGTAGCTTCCTAATGGACCTGACGAATCAACAATTTCACGGATCTAACGAATTAACGACTTCCAAGATGACGAGGACTTACGACAGCACCTTCGAGATTACTCGATCTATTTAAGAACATGATTCCGCTCGTCGGACGTTGGAGAAAGTCGCTACAATGAGACCGTTGCTATTCCAGAATTACATAAGAACCGAGGGTCTCAGGACGGATTCGCGAACCGAACGTTCACACGGATCGTTCGTTCCGCGTCGACACACTAACTGTTTTGTTTGTACCGACAATTGTCGCAGGGAAATGGGTCAGGTACGATTTAACGCGGAGCGCGAATCATCATCGTCGCTCCGACGACCCAGTTTCCCCTCCATTTGAATGGAAGTAATGCCATTGTTGGCGTAAGACCGAATTACCAACTGTTGCTAACAAATCTCTCTCGAATCGCGGTAAAAGCGCGATAAAATTTCTCTTAGAACGTCCCGCGATGAATCGTTAACCGCCAGGTGAAACTCGAAGTCGATTAAAAAGTAGATGGAAATGGACATTTTTAGCGGCACGTCAGTCGGAAACATTGTCTGGACTATCTAGGTTACCAATACACGGAACTCGACTCCTGGATACCTAATACAGAAACAAACTTGTTCGTTCGACAACTAAGACTACTAACAACTCAAGGTTAAATTACCATTCAGATATGTATTTACACGCCACTTAAGGTAAATCCCAAAGATTTTCCACATGGACCCCGTCGGACCTCAAGGAATCCAATCGGACTCAACTCCTCGAGACCAACTACAGGAAGACAACTATAGAAACTTATTCATTCGACTACTAACCTAATTTCTCACTAGAACAGGCAGGTCCAGTCCCAATTTAATTAAGGTGAATCTCAAAGATTTTCGGTTGGAACTCGAGGAATCCACCCCACTCAACTCCTTGAGACCAACTACAGGAAGACAACCATAGAAACTTATTCATTCGACTACTAACCTAGTTTCTCAGTGGGACAGGCAGGTCCACTCCCAATGGTAGCTCGTTCCCCGTGCTGATTCATCCTGCGCCTGGCCTTGTCCTCGGCTCTGAGCTTGTCCCTGGTCGGTGGCGACGCGCTGCTGGCTGGTTGGTCCCTGTAGCTCGATCTACCCTCGCTGGGGACGATTGGCGGTTTCTCCGTCAATGAGGACGTGGTGGACGACATCGTCGTCGAAGATATCGTGCTCGACGCGGTGGAGTAGACGGCGTTGGCGACGCCGCCGTTCATGGAGGACGTCGAGGTCGCGGAGGTCAAGTAGCTACCGTTCTCCAGAGGCGTGCTGGTCCTCAGAGGAGACATTCGGTGCTCGTTGCCGCCCTCCGTGTTCCCGTTGCTCATGGTGGGGCTGGTGGACGTCGTCACCACGCTGCTGGTCACCAACGATGGCGACGAGGAGAACACGGAAGGGCACAGGTCCGTCGTGACGGCCGTTTCCGGGATCCACGCGCTGCTGCGCGGCTCAGACCGGCAGCTGTTGAAACGGGGCCGTGGAGGATTTGGGGTGTTGCCTAAGAACGAGTTTATTTGTTTATGCTAACGCAGGGGATCGTATTCTTTGAGGGTAGAAACGGTTGGTGCTCTAGTAATTAGTGACTCTTTCGGACCTGAATTCTCTCTTTTGTTACTCGTACTAATGTAATTTACTATTTGAAAAATGGTAAGAAAATCCTAATAGTATAGTTTTCGAGGCAAACTGGTCTTTTTTTATGTGCGCAAATAAGGACACTGGCCCTAAACAATCGTGCCGATGTATGTGTCTTTTTAAATTTCGTGCCCTCGATTGTGAACGCCAAGTCTGATAAAACGCATCTCAATAAACGCGTAGATTTGTATCGTGTTTTGACCTTCATCGCGTTGCTAGATGAATTTTATACACTTGCATCAGCGAAGCTTTATGTGCATTGCTGTCTTAACGGTAATAAAAAGATCCACCGTTTAAATTGAACGTTTAAATGTTCAGATATTTAAATGCACCCCTCTTTGAAAAGCGTAGAAGTGTATCAAAGACATGGCAATCGAGAGGTGAACCGCATATAGAGTACAGAAAGTTTCAGGTACAGAGACACGGTTACAATCACTCAGATATGACGCATGAATGAACAGTGTAGATCATTGTGACCTCGTTCCGCCAGTTGAGGGTTAATTGGCGAACGGCACTCGCGCGGAATATTAGCCTGCGAGAGGAGGAATCCGTCAATGGCCTGAATAGGTCAATTGGACTCCTCGTCTCGCTCTTCATTGAATTTCGATCGAACTTATTGGAGGTCGACGAATCCAAAACTGAAAACCGTATCTTCCATTTACTGTCGACGAAATTCAATTCCGAATGAAATTGCAGCCTCTCCGAGTCGAAGTTTGTTAAAGTGAAAATATTCGTACTGGTCCAATCGTCGCTTATTTCTGAAAAATTCGTTTCTGCGGTCTGCGAGTCGACAGAGTTTATATCTCTCCGGCGATCATTTTTCCTTGGATAACGATTTCATCGAGACCGACAACAGTGGCAAACGTTTCTGGCCGGAGTCATCGATTTAAGTGTCACTCGACGGGACGTTACGTCATAAATCCATTCAAAGTGCAGCCTTTGGCCGGTCGTTCGAGAATTATCGCTCGCGTAAGTGACAGGGACAGTGGGCTTTAATGGCGCAAGAATTACTTACTTCTGATGGTCGGGGTGACCTGAAGAATGGTCGTCTGTCCGCCGGGGAACGTCGCGTTCCGCTTGTGGCGACCCTGGAACATACAAAAAGAAAAGATCTCCACAACGGTTCGAAAGCAGCACAGAAGAGCGTCGCTTTGCTTTTCGTCATTTTCAAATATTCTACCCACCCTTAAGAGAATCCAAAAGAGTCACACTTAAAAAGGATATACTTGTTCTAACGTACGATCAAGAAAAAATGATTGTTTTGTTTACCAGTGTGACAGGAGCAAAAAAATAAAGGGGGATGGGGAGGGGGGAAAGGAAAGCTATCAAGTTGATTCGATTAAAAATCATGGCCGTTACCGTCCAGCGGATCGCATTGGACGTCGCGACGGAATGCCGTAGAATTTCCATGTGGGCGACGCTCTGCCCTGGCACGCATAAGCGCGGCCAGGTCGCGGTAGGCGGCCGCAATAATGCCAGAGATAAGAGTAACACTGATAATATTCCGCGAAGGTGCTCTTCCCCGGTGTGCATAATTCATAAGAGCGCGCACCGTGTAGCGCACGATGCCGAACAAACGCGAACACGAACGATTCAATCGACCGTAGCGAGTCTGATAGCCATAAACGCTTGATCTTCTCGTCGGGGAGAAGGTGCCTCGACGAATCACGGACGATAGCGCTCGCGACCATAATAACCGTCGATCTGTCAACGAAAGTAGATCGTAATAGTATCGAATAAAATACCCATCGAGGATGAAACTCGATTTTCTCGCTGCGTAAAAATAATCGTGACTGCGTGCTGGAGCAGTTTCGGCTTTTAAAGCTGCCCCCTTTGGTACCCTTTTACGGTACATTTAGATGTAAGTGCGCAGGATACCGATTTGTTTGCGTTCTGAAAGTAGGGGGATGGGATGCCATTATGGTCGATGCTTTTGTCGATATTATTAATCTATTATTAGTCTTGGGATATTATTGATTACTCGTTTGTTATTAAAGCAAATTGCACCAGAAAATTCATGTAACACCTTTGAGAGTATGTTAATTAGCTCTAAAAATTTGAGTTAAATATGTGGAGTACTTTCCTAAACAAAATTTTGTTAATAAGCTCCATCTTCTATATACCCCGAAGAAGACTCGCGTTCTTTGCCACATAATTTAGGATCGTATCGAAGAAGAGAAACAGCGTATTTACCAGGAAATGAATGTACTTGAATATATGGAAATCGCTACATTCTTGGATTTTATGAAAGTACTGGAAGCTCCATTGAGTCTTACCCGCTACAAAAAGTTTGTCTCCAGTTTCGATGTATCGTATTATAGCGTATGGAAATAGATGGGACAAGAAGAATTTTAGCGAGGTGCCAAGGTAGCCGTAACTTCGAAAATATCTCTAGCTTCATGTGCTTCAGCACCTTGCTAAGATATTCCAAGTTCCATTTATTCTTGCATCTCCCCGCCGTCCCAAGTTCCAACTGTTTTTGCATCAAGCTGTGAGAGCGGATGGAACTTATTGTTGCGATATTTCCCGAGCCTAACAGGTTCGATAGAACCTGCAGGGACACAGGGACGTATTTCTTACGTTTACTACTTCTCTCGACTTCGAGACGAAAAATCGCGGTAAGACGTTCAATTTTATTTTTTTTTTTTTTTTCTAAACTACTTGACATATGGAATCGAAATTTGTTGTGCTAATTGACATACCTGTGAAGGTGTCGCGTGAACATTTCCATATGATTTACTTCGTTAATAAACGAGTTATAAAATAATATCCGCTGAAAATTGCAAATATGAATTCCACTTTACATTTAAAGTGGAAGGGATTGGGATCCTTCGAAATCGCGATCATACAGTCACAGTCTCTCGTCGAATGACCGATCCAACTCTCGTCGGTGGTTCTACGCATTGTTCGAATGCTCGCCAGCCGCGTTCCGTCGAATCGGTTACGCAAGGAATGATCGATCGGTAAATGGAAACACCTCGTCGCCTGGTGGACCTGCTGGTGTAAACGTACGATTACGTTACGAGGCCAAGGCGAAACGTACGTACGCCAACACGTACGCATGGGAATGGAGAACGCTCAGGCAGGGGCGAATCTACCGTGAAATTAATGAAACTTCGACTCTGGGCCCACGAGAACGCCTTATTCCTTCCCTGCTTCGTTTGTGTACCATCCAGGACCAGAGAAAGACAAAATTTGAGTTCGATCGTTGGGTCTCTAAAAATGGCGGGGCTCGTGCAAATTACCTCTAGACTTTTTGTGATTTTTCTTTGCTATTCAGTAGCGTAGATGGGAAAGCATAATTATTCTCGAAAAGGTGATTGGTGTGCGAAAATATAACAAATAAATTTCATGTATATTCGTAGATTGTCTGTATAATTGTTGCACAGAAAGGAGCCCACGTTTGAGATCCACGAATGAATGCCCTTAATTTAATAAATATTTAAATATCAACCAAGTATTACGGATCCCCATAATAATTAGCTCCAGAATCCGACGAATCCTAGATCCCCGCGGAAACGGGATCTCCGATTTTATTCATCTTTCCGCGTCGGAAGCCAGACATTGAGACACCGTACAAGACGAAGTGGCGTTCGTTTTGCATTCGTAGAGCGAATGGAGACACCTGTCACCTGTCCGATAGCGTTTAGGCGCGATCGATTAACCGTGCGTTAATTGCGAAATAATTCGCCGAGCGTTTATCGGGACGGAAGGCTTCGTCTGTTTTCTCTTCTCCTCGCGGGCGTTCTTTTTATTCAGTGCGCTTGTCATTGCGCTGAAACTCGTTCCTCCGTTAATTAAACGTTACGGAGGTCTAACAGTCCGGGGAACGAGCGAAGGAATTCTAAGCGGGCGAATCGACACGTTCGAGATTTAAATTCTTCGAGAAAAGGACGACACTGCGGTCAAAGGGCGTAATATTCCCGGGCAGTAAATCGAAACTGGCCTCCAGGACTTCGGTTTACGACTTCTCCGCGAATACAATTGAAACTCACCGTCCCCGTGGCGGCAGTAATGGCTTGTTAAAATAACAGTCATCGAATTACGGGTAAACACGAGTTTGCTCGCGAAAACCCATTAACCAAGGAACAAAGAATTAATCCGATCGCGAAACGCGGAACGACGCTGCTGGAACGTTCTCTAGATTGACGACGAGGAAATAAATGGCTAGAATATTATTTTGTTTCGCCAAGAATTTGAAAGCAACCGAGTATGATGACGTGCAAACTAGAGACCCTCCTCAGAGGATACAAAATTCGCGTAATTTTAAGGTTCCGTATTGTAAATCTCTAAAGAGTTGTCAACGCGTAGCAGTTTCCTTATCGATGACTGATTTCACAGCTGTCCTGAAATTAATTTTAAATAATTAATCCCTTACTGTTACGACCACTAAACGTATTGCATCAGCAGCTACTATTAAAACTCACGGTCCTTATCTCGCTAATTGCCTCTTCGAGAAGATTGGAAGGAATTTAATGGGTGTTTTCTAAAGAATTCGATGAAAACGAGACGCCAAGTCGTAGATCCACGGCGATCGTTTCTCACGCGTGGAAGAGGCGCGTTTCTATTCTTCGATCGATCATTTCTTACGCAACGCGACCCACGTCGACGTCCACTCTTCAGGTAAAGCAGCGAACGACAGTCTCGCGACGACAGGGTACACGATTCTCGATCGATCGCCGCGAACACCTTGGCGTATCCAGCAATCCTGTACGCGTAGATCATACCGGAGATAAAGTCTCTCATTGTTTCGACGCTGGCGCTAATTCGCTGGAACGGAGCCTTTCAAAGATTTCGAAATTAATAATCGTCGCCGCTTAGCGAATTTTTCCACCACGGGAACGAACGCTGCGTAGAAATTTGCAAAGATACGCGACAATTCAGCCGTTCACTGCACGAATCGATCGACTCCACTTTTACAAAAATCTTAAATTTTCAGTGTCAAAGCATTCATAATCATTCATATTTATAACAACTTTCCTGACTAATAACGATTGACACCATTAAACGAGAAAATTGTTGTTGGCCATATTATAATAAATAATTTATTTCAGTGGCCATTATGATTTCTCAACTTTTTGTTTTGTAGAGTTACTCGATTTGTAGTAATTGAAGGATTTTTAGACTTCTAAACACGTAAAAATGTACACCTAATCAGTCCCTATAAAATCCAGGAGCATCCTTCGTCCTAAGACGGCATCGAACCCGACGAATCCATCTGGTCCCACGTCCCTAGAGAATCCAGAGGACGCGTCTAGTCGCGTTCCAATTAAAATTAATTGAAATACAAACGCCTCGGTACAAAGCCGATCCCCCTCGGGGGACTGAATGGCTGTCAGATCGGCTGAATCGGTCCGCGGTATCGAATTGAATCGTCCCCGGGGGATTAACGAATACGAACGAGCGTGGTCGCGAGTCGGGGCCAACGCGTTCATCGTCGCCCTCGTAATCGTCTCTATTCCAGCGAGCTGGCGAAAAAGAAACGACCAGAAGAAACTCGAGGAGGCAGAGGAGGCCTTTGAGACGCGCGGAACGAGCCAGGTGAATCGCAGAAAAGCGCCAATCGGGTTGGCACGGCCGCGGCCGCGGTTCTCCGGTGCCCGGGCTCGCATTATTTCCAACCATAACGAGCGTGACGCCGCGACAGCTCGCGCTAATGATCGAGCATTATCGCACTTTTGCCGAGCTCGTTTCTTCTTCGCCCCCACCTCGCGGGAATTAAACCGGGGGGCGCGTTCGAGCCGCGACGTTTGTAAACCTCGTCCCGACCTTATACGGGCCATCGAGTCGATGATTTATCATGCTAGTCGATACATCGATTGTGTGCTCTTCTAGTGACCTAACCCCACCCGTCGCTGAACGCATGGGGAACTCGGCGTGCAGATGGAGTGTTCGCTAGCAAAGTGGATATAAAGGGGTTTTAAAGAGGTTGTTTTCTTTTTTTAATATGAACAGAGTTGGAATGAACTCCGTGTCTTTATATTTACATAATTATTTGTGAATTCAGTTTAAACGGGAATACTTACTGGCCACTTTGTTGTATTAGAGTACCAACCTTCTTAGTAATAAACACGCGAGCTGCTTCGACGTTTAATTCTCTAACTAAATATGCCACCTTGGAATGTCTAACAGAGGAAACATTAAGAGTTGTACGGTTTTCCATTATAAATAAATGGCCAGTTCGCCTCGGAAAGGCACAGAATTAATTTCCACACCTAATACCACGTCGCCCCTAACTTCGTTTTCCAGTCGCTGCAGGGAGAGCCTCGGCGTTCTCTTTTTCGTTCGGCTGGGAACGCCGACGTGTCATTCCCGTCGAATTACCAATCGAACGGCGAATTACACGTTGCCGGGATCCAGTTCGAAAAAGAAGTAACGCCTCGGCGTATTCCCTGATTACTGTGTTCGCGTAATCGCCGCTGTATCCTTCTGCGCCGCGCGCTTGTTACGAGTATAGTTAATACCGGTCGCGCAGTCCTGTCTCGCAGACTGAAATAGCTACTCGAGGGGGCCGCGAAAACCGATCGGGATACGTGATCGTCCGCGCAGGTACACGGGGAACCCTCCGAGCACCGATACAAACGAATTAACATCCTAATTGAAGCTCTCTGCGCGACCGTAAGACGTTCCGCTCGAGATGCGTGCCTTTGAATGAGGTGGCTTAGTGTACTTGCTTCATTTTTTAGAAGTACTCGGGATAGAGGAAGAGGTCCAAAGTATTGGATGCGGACTTGCATTTTATTAGGAGCAGTTCCGAGCTATACGAATTTTAAATAGTATAGGGCCATGGTGAGACGCGCTAGTCAGCCAGTCTAAGGGAACCATTTATATTCTACTCACTCGTCACACTGGAGCTGAAGTTCATGTATTCCAAAGAAGACTCGGTCTATAAACTTGGTTATTGCACTTGGTACATGTATGTACATGGATTTTTAAATAAACATAGCCAGAGTATAGAATTTCAAATTAAATCCCGGAAATGAATCCTTCTCTAACCAATTTCGTTCGAGACGATACCAAACAAACTTCACTAGACTCTTTCAAACTCAAATGCAATTAAAACAGCAATTTCGAGTAAGCACGACATTCTATAACATTCTAAAACCTCTAAAATTCATATCGGTATTCTATTCGTATTCTATATCAAACTTCTAAAATTCATATTGCTTGTTTTGCATCTAATTTCCCTCGAAACGGTACGAAACTTAATCAAACTCTACCAAACTCGACTGCAACGGTTATTTAAGTTTCGATTCTCTCTTTCTTACGAGCGAAATTCTTTCAATCCTCGACTGCGTGTAAATTCGAAAGTCCGTTACCTTATTCCTGGAGTAGACCTGAAGCACGTCAGCCCACCATCTCGTCTCCTCGCGGCACGTGCCCTTGACGAAGGTTACGCCCTCTGGCGAGGTCACCGCAAGGCTGTAAGGATGTCCTGTGACGTCCTCCGCGGCGGCGACCTCCAGCACGCGGGTCATGTCGATCCTCGCTTGTGGCACCGTCTCGGGCTGCAACAAAAAGGCCCCGTTGCCGGTTAATCACGGGTCTGGACAGAGATGATTTAATAATCCGCGTGTGGATGGCGAGTTAATTGAGTAATCGCCCGGTAGCCAGCAATTTGACTTAATAATATAATAATTCGATAGCGATCGACAGCCGGGAATGTAATGGTACAACGATTGAAGGCCTTCATCGGCGGCGAACGATGTCAGCCGGGGAGACGAGGCGATTTCCTAGGAAGGCGGACCTACAAACACAGAAAAGCAACGAGGTCGATCGGGATCGCGTACAGGCTTAATTGTATCTCGAGCAGCTTCGATACGCCGATCGACCGCGACGTACGGATTACAAGGAACCGACCGCGTGGAACGGAGAGTTTTAATTGTTAGTTGAGGCCTGGAAGCGAAGGGATTTGGAAGGATCGCTGGTCGAGGGAAACTTCTCGGACACCATACTGTTTCAGGAGGTAAACAGAGTTGCCAGCGTAGGAGTCTAAAGGAAAAATAGGGCACGGAGATTCGAACCCACGATCCTTGGAACCACGATCGACCAGTGTTCTCGTTTGACTTCCATCTTCTTGGGCATGGGAAAATGTACGAAACTATGGATAGTTTTAACAGTAGCTCTTCTCCCAAAACCGATCGAGTCAACGACTGTTTGCGATATCTTGCTCGATCTTGGGGAGGGAATAAAATCGGTCTCGGTGACGGTGAATACCGTACACTTGGATTACGAGCTTAAGTTGGCCATCGTTTCAATAAAATAAGGAATCCCTCAGAATTCCCCTTTCAGCTCAGCATACAGTCCAAAATCAAAACAAAATTCCTTCCAATAACGAATCCCCGGGATCCTCGAATTCCTGCATTTTTGCGAGTAACGGGGTCTCCCGTCCTGTCGCGTAAACGTACCGATTCGATCGACACGGCGGCTAGGAGACGACGTAACCGAACGGCCTTTTTACCGGCCGTTTTCGATGGCTTTCACGAGCCGGTCGGAGCCGGCGCAGCCGCGGACAGCCGTAATTTCGCGTTTATTTGTTCGCCGTCGGTTTTATTGCAGGCTGGGATAATTTAGTGCATCATAAAAACCGCGGCGCGCCTCGGGCAAGGTGGCATTGGAACGAAGCGAAATAAAATCTTCCGGTGTTACTTTGTCGTTGATTTCGGTACGTAAACGCCGCGTGCTCGCGTGCAACCGACGGGAGGACGTCCCGTCCGGAAACGTGTCATTTCAGTCGGGATAAGCGCTCCAACGCGGCCGTTACTAGGCGCGACTATTCGCCACTCGTAAACGCGGTGCTTCCACCGGGAATAACGCCTTATTACTATGTCGACGAATAGTTCTCGCCTCGTAAAACGAAATCGAGCCGAGGATCGGCGCGAAACGATCTCCGAGCAACGAGGAAAAGAAGGGACGAAGATCCGCCTCGATGGCGAACATTAATTCAGAGGCTCCTGGAATCAGGTATTCTGAATCACTATACCATCTAGAGTGGAGGAAGAACCTAGTTACTTAGCTCGATGATATGTGTCGGTTTCGAGGGAGCTTAGTTCTGGAATCCTTTTGGTTTAAGCGAATGGAGTGAACCAAGAAGGTGAAAGAATTTCAAAACCTTCCCGTGTTTCAAAAAAAAAGTCTCGTTTCGGCCCGAATCAGCGCTTTGAAGTTCGATAGGGCAGATTTTCGCCTCCGCTCTATAACTTCTAGGCAGCGTTCGAAGCAGTTCAAGAAAAAATGAATCCCCTTTATTGGTCGTAGAAAGTCGTTAGAGGAAAGAAAGGTCCGTGAAAACGGCGCTCGACCGCGATTCGCGGCCGAGGATCGTGCAAACGAAGTCGCCCAAGGCGACGAGGACGATCGTTAAAGGTAACCCGGGGAGGAAGGGAAGAACGAGGGGTGACGGGAAAAATGCTCGCGCTGAAACGGTAGTCGTGACTCCTGCGAAGTATCGTCCCGGACGGCAATTAACCTTTCGAATCGCGATTGACGCGACGAGTAATGTATCGACGGGGACGGCATTAAAAACTGGACACCTGTCAGCCTCGAACGACAAAGAAAACTAAATAGGGAGCTCGTCGGCTCGAGGCACCGACTGCGCGCAGTTAAATTCACTTTGCGCGTTGATTTAAGACGTGCTCTGACCTCCCTCTCAAACGGACTGGAAGAATTTTTAACGCGATACCTATTCGATCTACAGAGCCGACATTTTTATGCATGATTGGGGGACGCTTTGAAGTGTGGTACGTAAAATTTGTATAGAGAAATATTGAAAAACGAGGAGTTCGGATTTTTCAGATGGACGCCGTGAAATATCTGATAGCTTCGGTAGTTACTAAATCTTTTCTCGTGATTTATAAGACTCTGAGACTCTGGACTCTAGGACTCTGCGAATCTGGAACTTTGAGACTCTGAGATACTGAAACTCTGGAACTCCGAGACTCTGAGACTCTGAGATACTGAAACTCTGGAACTCCGAGACTCTGAGACTCCGAGACTCTGAGATTCGGAGATTCTGAGAGACTCTAGGACTCTACGAATCTGGAACTCTGAGACTCTCTGAAACTCTGGAACTCTAAGACTCCGTCTCTGCATTTAAAATTCCCATTGTTAATTTTATCTAGAAAATTGATCGTGTTCCAACTTATTGGCACGAATTGGATTCATCGATCGTCGAGAGACCCAAAGACCCTTATTTATTTTAATCGAGTCACGCTTGTCCGGCAGCAATTTCAAACATCTCCCCCCTTGTTTATCTTAAAGTTTCTGGTCCCCGTTGATTTATCGCGCAAAAGGCGGACGAGCACGCACGAGCAACAAGGCGCGAGTCACGAATCCGAGTAACGCAACCTCGCATAATGGCGAAGACACGAAAACGATCCTCGAGATTCGGGGGCGGTGGGGGCGGAGGGGGCATCTCCGTTAATGTCGGAGGAGCATCGCGCCGGGGTGTGCCTTAAATTATCCGGTCCGTTCGTTCGTAACGTCGCGAGGGGGCAGAAAAATTTGTTAAATGTAGATTTCTGCGAGCTGGACGACGGTTCATTAGCCTGCCCTCGCAATAAAAGAGCCACGGTAACGGTAAAGGTTCGTCAGCGGTTTCTTATACCGCTTAATCAACCGCCGGCGCAAAACAAGAAGTCTCTGACCCTGGCCGAAAAGATCCCCGTTAAATCGTCGACGTGAGGGCGACATCGTACGGCGGTGGTACGCGGGTCGGGTTTGTAAAATGTAAATTTTCGCGTGCACGCGAGAGGCGAACTCGAGAAATACGAACGCGTCGGAGTAATTGCGTTTTGGTTCGAGCACGATGAGAAATCGTCGAGGTTTGAATTACAATACTCGAGGAAAAGGACAGATCGACCCTGAAGAGAATTCCGACGGAGGCGAAGAGGTGGAGCTGGAGTTGGTTCGATCAAGAAAGGTGAAAAACGTTTAGACGTACGCTTTTAAGACACTTTTCTAGGGTGGCCTGAGAAGCTCCTTTTCTAGGAGCCTCCAGAGGAACGTAGGGAGGGTCGTGATGAGTCAGTATGAATCTCGCATCCACGAAGAGGGTAGAGACCTGTCGCGCGAGAGTCTCGACCGAACCAATCGATGGTTATTCCTATCGATACGAAACCGTGATATATAGTTCATTCGTCAGAGTTCGGTATCATTGCGCTAGCCTTCGCTGTTACAGTGGTCAGGGTCAGTGTCAGAGTCCCAGAGCCAGAGTAAGATTCTCAGGGTCAGAGTCTTACGTGAGAGTCTCGAGATAAGAGTTTCTTACTCTAAGTAAACAAAATTCACCGGATGCCAACACGCCCCTAAGAAACTTTTGATTAAAAAAATCCTAGGCAAAGGATTAAAAATCTTGCGATTACGTGCACCGTTCGCGCGATTCGGCGAACGGAGGATCGCGTTACGCAACTGGGGGGCTGAGGGGACACGTGCGCGGCTCGTAGTACGCGCCAGCGTTTGCGGGCTCGCCTTGATGCCTCCCACGCGCGCTGACTCGGTGTATAAACAAATAACAAATTGTATTCGCCGGGCAACAAAGTGAACCGAGCCGGGAGCGTTGGACGGTTCGCAGATCGCCGTGTACGAACGTCAAGTGTACTTAATTGTACGGTCTCCATTCAACCGTGGCGAGAACGCGGATAATAAATAGAAAGTAAGACACCGGGGGCTGGCTCACGGCCTGGCTCGGAATTTCGTCGGCCGCGGTCGTTTCTAAATCTCGGACTTTATCGCAGCCCTAAGGCCGTACGTTTCGCGCTCGAAACGCGATCCCGATGAATTCGTGCACCCGGGAGAAACGAGTCGAGGGTACCGTTGCTTTAGTCGTTGCCCAGAAGAAATGACGCGGGTTGCGAGTGCTCGCGATATTTATTTCGACGTGTAGATGGAATCTCAAGAATGGGAGCAGGCGAGGCTGCTTGGTTTGGGGATGTTTATTTGCGTCGTATATTCTTCGTTAATTGATATTGTATACAAGGTTAGGCGATCTAGGATCTTTAATTTTCCAAACGAAAGCTCGCCCACTCTGTGATTACGGAAACCCTGAATAATCAACGCCGTAGATATCCAACGAAGCCTCAGGAGGGTCGGAAGCGTTTCTCGGTATGCAGGGGATCGAAGAAATTAAAAAATAATTGCCATTACCGAAAGCAGGCCATTAAACGCGAGGCCTCCGAGGAGTCCGTGGGCGATAAACTCTACGCGACGATGTAAAATTGATCCGTTTCGAGCGTTCGTTATTATGGACCACCAGAAAGATGGCTCCGGTGGTTGTCCAGAAATGGCATAAACCCGAAGCACCGATAATTATTTCACGGAGGAAGAACTCGCAAGGACGGGAGGTTAATTAAAATGGCGATTTATGCCCACTTAAATTAAAACTCCGCGGCTGCGTGGCTTCCGGCCCTTGGACGACTTCCTGCCGAGAACCGAGGGAATCCCAGAGTCCCCGCGATCGTTGCCGAAAGGAGAAAACGATCCAGAGATCGACAGTAATATTCAGAGGCAAATAATTCGTGAAAATTTGTCCCGAATGAGTTGAAAATGGACTTTTTTAAATAAAATAGAACAGAATGAGAGCAGTCAAAGTCTAGTCCAAATTAAATTTACAATAAAAATAGAAGAATTTACAAATAAATAATATCGAATAGGAAATGAACGAAATAAAATTCGCTTCCGGCTTAGGTATCGAGTGCGGGGCATGCTTCTATGAAGCCTGTTGGCCTCACCGCTCCCATGTGCTCCATATAGTCGGATTATGCCCAGACGCGTCCGACACGGCGATACATCATGGCTGGTGTGTCCGGTCGTTATGTACACGAGACCGCCCTGCGCCGACGTTTTTGTTCGTACGACGTATTTATTAGCAGGGAAGGGTCCCTACGAGAGATGTCCTCGCGCGTGGATACGCTTTTTGATTTATTCCAAACGTCTCCCGACCTCTCTGCCCCACCCCTTCGGAATGTCGTTAACTCTCACCGCCCGTGATTACGGGACCGCGATCAGCTCGAAACCCTCGTAACGAGCCGGATTTACAAACCGATGTTTTGTCCTTGGACATCAGAAGAAACTCTGCTCGCTTCTAATCGAGGAATCCATTGCGCCAAGTATGGAAGAAGTTGGGGGTTTAAAGCTAGAAGCATGAGAAATGGACTGCTTATAGGAGGAGGATATAGGCTCTGATTATGGAATGAACCATATTTATGGGAGCACGTACCGCTCCGCTAAATAAATATCGAAACTCCGCGCAAGGGAATGAGACTGCTTTCATCCATTAAGTATAATAATTCTAGTAATTATATTCACGATCTTAACTCTGTTATGAAATTATTTAAATTCAAAAATTTCTTCATATTCTTTTATAATTTTGTCTTCGGTCGTTGGACGAATTATAATTATACTTTTATATTTCGCAAGATCAATCGGTGATTTCAAAATAAAATTTAATAAAAGCGAAAGAACGTGGAGTGTATCTGTGAGTGCATCTATCCATTTCTGGAACAGGACCATCTATCTGGAAGTACCTACTGTTGAGTTGGATAAGTCTTCGAATCTCCACCGTTTCCATGAAAGGAATCAAATATATCGGGGAACAAAAAAGTCATTTTCCGGAGCGTATCTACCAATAACCCCCATGTCTGGGGACGAACCATCTTCTTCAGACTACCTAGCTCAGCTGAACATGTTCTGGACACCAAAGACACCGTTTTCATTTCCGAGGCTGCACTTCCCGAATAAATCTTCGAAATCATAATCAACGGAAGGAATCAGTGCCCGTCGAACTAAATTCTTCAAAATCATCGGAGTCTAGAATGTCTCGGGAATATCCTGCGTTGGCACGTGGCTTGGTCCGCTCGTCTGGAGACCGTTTCCCTCGAATAAACGACGCTCCTCGGAGCGTATTTGTAAATTACAGCGAGGAGAGCTGCCCGTAATCCGCAGCACGATCAGAGAGCTGCGCGGACAGAAACGAAGCTGGACGGGCCCGATAAGCGTCGCTAATTTCCGTAAATTCGCCAGCGACTCTGACGGGGCGTTACGTTTTAATTGCCGCAATTAATTAGACTTGGATCGAGCCGACCTCGGCCCCGTCGAGCTGGATCCCGCGCAAATGGGGGCCTTGGAGCGCTCGCTCTTGACGACCTTGTGGACCTGCCGAAGACGAAGCTGCGAAAAGAGGACCTGAGAAGGTGGAAACGAGTGATAGTATCGGCCGGTGCAGCCACGTTCAACGAGAGGTGATAACCGAAGATAATAGGGGAATCTAGTGCGAGCCATCTTCTTGCAAATTATGGAGTGTAAGAAAAACAGTAGGGCAGAAACGAGTCTAGTTAGTCTGCGAGGTTATCACGCAGTTGGTGGCCATTCTGATATAATTTTCAGAAGGTAATTGAGCTATCTCCCCGAGAAACTTATTTATTATTTCCAACAGAAGAATAGAGAAAACGAGAGCTCTATGCTTCCAAGTTCCCATCGCATTTTCCTATCAATACTAGAAGCACCGTTTACCGAGAGATTCTATACATCTCCCAAGTAACGTTCGTCGCTACCAATCTACCATCCAGCTCCAAGGCACACCGTGTCCACCGATGTTTTCGAAGGCACCCAACTACCGTTTCCTCCCAATCAGCACCGGCGACCCAACAATCCTCAGACTCCTGGAAGGAGCCCGAACGAAGAGGCACTCGGAGGCTCAGCGGAAAGAGAGGAAGACGCGGAGGAAGATGAAGAGACCGCCACGGGGCGCGACAACTCGTGTTTTACATAAGCAGCGCGGATCTTATCTCCGTTCTGGTACACTCCGAACACCGGCAACCGGGTCACGAAGAAGCCGGGTACACCGGAGCCCGCGGACGACCTGGTCCAGGTGTTTTTATTTTTGACACTCTGCCTCCTCGCGCCTCTTCGCTGGTTCTTGCGTCGCTTACCACCTTGTTCGTCGCGTTCCTCCCGCTTTTGCCCTCACGAGTTGATTCCTCCGACGTGGACACGGTTTGTTTTTGTTGTCCCAGCGGGCTGATCAATTGGGGGTCTCGCTGAATTTATTACCCGTCGGAGATTTATTAGCGAACGGGGGCCATTTTTATCGCGCGCGAGACAGGTGCGTCTGAATCTTTCGAAAACGATCAGGAGCTAATCGAGAGAGTATTAAACGTCTTCATTAGGAGGATGTGTTAACAACTCCTAAGGGCTCCAGACAGTTCCCTTTATTTCTCTTCAATTTCTAGAATGTTTCCCATTAATTTCCCTCCTTTCCCCGACACATTTCTTCGCTGTTCGTGAGATCCGGATACAATAGGTAAGTTTCGAGATAGAATTAAAAATGATGATATCTCTCCGAATATCATGCTTTCCTGATACAAACACGCAGGTTTAAACGATCAAGGAGATTAACTTGCGACCGATAGCAACAATACTTCTGTATTAATGACTCTCATTCCTAGAAGAGTCGCACGAGACCTCAGCAGTAAAGATAATCCAAAACACGCTCGATTCGACCAGACCCTGACAGATCTCTAAACCCAAGTTATTCCAACTCCCGAGGATCGATCCGCAGCTACGCCGATCCAATCCAACTCTTTTCCAGACCTTTCCTCCCAGAAATAGCGTATCCACGCCGTCGACCAGTTCCATCTGGGAAAGCAACGGGGAGCATCGTCGGAGCTGAACGATCTGGTAACTTTTCATCGGTGAAAACAGGTCCCACCGGTGTCCGGGGGACTCGCGAACGCCGCGAAAAAGGATCGATAAAACCGGAACCCATCGAGTCCTGGCCGAGGATGTGCCACCGACGCCCCTTCGTCACGCTCGTTGGGGAATTCAGCGACAAACAGCTCTCCGTTCGCTACGATAATCGGGACGAGAGGTCTAAATAGGATCGATTTGTTTACCAGCGTCGATTATCCTCGATCCCGTTTAATTCCAGGACATGTTACGCCGGGTTACCGTACATTCAAATGAAATCTTTAATGCCAAATTTTCTTCTTCGTACGTACCTCTTTATACGTGAGAAAAGTTTCAAGAACAAAAATAAATTACATCTTAGAACGATACGCATTGGAAAAAGATTAACAGATTTCACGCTCGTCGTAAGAATCAAGAGATTGAAAATCAACCTCAGTAAAAAACTTTTCTTCGTTAGCATCACCGTATTCCAGTATCTCATATCTATCCATTTGTCCCTGTCTCTATCCATGCTTCATTCTATGTCACAAACGTTACATTTTCCCGCGAACACCGCCCTAGTTTCAAAAATAAAATGATTTTCAATCATAAAAATTTTGCCTGGACCAGACTCTCCCGTCGATTCGATTCAACGCGCCCCAGACGCGTCGTTTCTATGTTATAATTGGATTAAGTTATGCCAAGCCCCTAAGTAAAATGACTGATCGGGTGGATACGAGTTACGCCGAGTACCACGTTGTAATTTCGACTAAATTGCGCGTGGCCGCGGTCGTGCCGGTCCTAAGCTCTCGTATCCTCCGGTGTTCGCCTCGGTGGCATAATAGTCCTGGCTCGTTTATCTAAATTATAGTTGCCTAGACGCGTGCTTCGTCTAAATTGTGCGCGCGTCCGTTGGCTCGTCCACGTTGTTCTCGGCGTTGGTTACATTGGAACAAAGTTGCGTTTGACCCCGAAACGTATTAGTCCCGGAAATTATAGTAGGCTTGAGTTACAGTTGGTATAAGTCATGATACGCGCGTTACACCGGTCGGAGAGCTTTATTGAATCCAGCTGCGGAGTGGCGCGGCCGACAGGCGTGGAATCGCGTAACCTGGAGATCATCGGATATCTGAAATGTACATATTAGACGCGGGAATCGATTCTGCGCCTTTCTACAATGATAAACTTATGGATGGTACGACTTTTAATTTTTTTTTTTGTTAGGAGAAGCATAGGAGAAGCGATGTGGAGAGTGTTCATTGTATAAATGAATTAACTCCGGTTGAGAAGCGCGATGAAATGGCCCTTGTAATCAATTATTTATCATTCAATGGCCAACTAAAATTGTTTCGTTTAACCCGTTAGCATCACACGGATAAGTGAAAAATTCGTTCTTATTTATTATTAATTCGATTTTATTTGACATCAATTTCCAAGTAAATTGAATATGTGCGCCAATGATGCAAATGGGTTAATAGCGTTAATTTTTATTCTTCGAGAAAGTTGTTATAAATATAAAATGTCGTGACTATATCAAGTGCTTTGGCATTTAAATTTGACAATTTTTTACAAAGTGGAGTTAATCGATTCGTGCTGTGACCGGCTCATGTATAGAAGACTCGTAAATATACAGATTCATTGCAGCGTAAGAATTGGAAAAGTTGGCAAACGTAACGAAACAAAACGACGAGTAAATCCCCGAGAGGGTTCTGTATTCGACTCCCCAGTCGAACTCGCCAGGAAGCTTCTTCCCACGGTGTTCACCGTCGCGTTTAGGCAGTTTTTCGTATCGCTGCACGTCGAACGGAAAAGCGATCTCATTTCGTTGGCCGCAGTCTCGTTAGACCGATAGGAATTCCATCGAAGCCGCTCGAAGCGGACGACCGACGCGTAAACTCATCTCGAGGCGCAAAAGGCACTAGGCTCGGCTCGCGTGCATTCCGTCACGTTGCAGGGGAGGAGTCGCTCGGGCCGCGAGGAAATCCCTGGTATTCTAATCAGTTTCTAGGCCCCCTATCTCCCGTGGTACGGCCGACAAAGGCCCTTCGGGGAAATCGATGGATCGCCGGTCCTGGCGTGTCGTAATAATCATTAAAGGAATAGTGAATCCGGGGGCGCGCTGGAATATTGAGCAGGCTTCGATTGTCATCGACGATTCGTGGATCGAATACGGGAGACCTGGATTGGGGGTTGCTTTGGAATGCATCGAAGGTTCCGAGAAAGACGACCCCTCGTCGGAGAGTTGGAATTTTTGGTAGTAAGGTAGCTTTTAGTTTTGATAACAAGGTACTATGTAGCCTCTTATGGTATATATAAGGGGGTAAATGTGAGACTTCGAGGGTAATTGTTTATGCTTACGCTGAAGAAATTTGAGCATCCGAAGAGGAATGCTTGGAAAGTCAGTTTAGGAACTCGTTCTACTTCGACTAATTTTTTTAAATATGATGCGCATTCGATTCGGGGATGTTCTTCCGAACCTAGACAGTCTAGTCTGAACATACGGTCTTGCTTGATAGCTTCGCGTTGACCTCTGTCCTTTTCTAAATTCCTGCGTTATTCATAGAATTTCTGTGACATTTGAATACGAGGTAGCATCGGGCGATCCACGTTCGAGAAAGAAGCTTCTTTCAGAGAAATCGAAACGTTTAGTTGTTTACTTCGACGTTTCTGGTTGTTCCATCGGTGTTCGACGAGACGCGATAGGAGTTGATCGGCTGGCATCGAACAGTAGTACGCCCGCTAATAGCCAGATTGATTATTTCAATCGCGATCATGCTGCTCTCCTCGCGCTTTTTACCTGGCGCGTGTTCGGCGCTCGAAAGTCGATTAATCGCGGCCGATGATTCTATCACGGCCGCCGTTAATGTTACGTTAAGAAGATTTATCGATGACGTAAATAATATGCAGAAAGTCGTTGGAAGTGACGCGAGCGTTTACTTATCTCGCGGCCGGCGAAGATTAATGCGCGTGGCGAGCAGCGCGTGCGCCGCGGTTAATAAACATTGCGAGCAATAATGGTGCCGCTGTGAAAAGAATCGCTTCACCTATGGGAACTCGAAATGTCGAGTCCACGCCAGGTAGCCGCGTGCATTGCTCTTTGCGAGAGGCTCCCAGGTGTTTTCAACCTGTCAAGTACCACCGTCCTATTTCTTTTTTACCGGGACTCGAATTTATTTAAATAACTTACAATTTTTATGAAGTTGAGCGCTCTTCGTGGCGTATCGCGACAGAGAAAAATATTCAGGAATAATTTACTTGCAGATTTCCAGTGAATAAGATCCTCGATTCCAAGATTATTTATTGTTTAAATAACGTACAATTTTTATGAAGTTGAGACCCGAATAGAGCGCACTAAAATCTTTTTTGGAGTGCTCTTCGTGGTGTATCGCGACAGAGAAAAATATTCAGGAATAATTTACTTGCAGATTTCGAATGAACAAGATCCTCGATTCCAAGATTCTGCTTCTCCAAACGATCCGAAGTACGATCTTACGATCTCGCAGTCTCTCAGCTTCGAATACTATCCAGCCTGTTATCAGAACACCCTTCGCTGATAAACCCGCCTCTTAAACGTTCCTCGTCGCGACAACCCGCGATCTTGTCTTCGGTTTGCAAGATAAAACAAGTACCAAGAGAGAACACGTTGCATAACACCGGGAGCATCGGCGAAACTAGCACTC
This sequence comes from Hylaeus anthracinus, assembly GCF_026225885.1. Taxonomy (NCBI): domain Eukaryota; kingdom Metazoa; phylum Arthropoda; class Insecta; order Hymenoptera; family Colletidae; genus Hylaeus; species Hylaeus anthracinus. Next base: position 6,550,174 of record NW_026534349.1, read on the forward strand.
AACAAAGGAAAATGTCGAGGCGATCGTCGCGAAAGAGTGTCCCGATCGATGTCCTTGATCCTCGGCCTTTTTCCAGATTTCGCGAACGATCGAACAGGGACGACACGATCGCCTGGCTACCCTCACCTTTTCTAACGATCCACGGAGATCCGTTCCAAGCGTGGAACATCGTTAACCTTTGAGATCATCCTCGATCGCTGACACGGTGGGGAGAGCGTGAAACGGACGCGTCGTTGCAACCGAACACGCGTGTTAAGGTGCCCACACACGGCAAGTATTTGCAGTTTTTCTTCTTCTATTTTTTTTTTATTTTTTTTTTTGCCACGTCGATGCTGGACGTGCTAGATCGATATTATACACCGATGCTTCGAATCGTTAAAAAGAAGTTTGACGAGGTTGAGTCCTCGGCAATGTAACGAAACACGTGAAGATTGTTTTATTAGAGAATTTAGAATTGAATCGAGCGGACAAAATAATAATAATAAATAATCAGTGGACAGTATACGTTCATCGATTTATGGCAAATATAGGGGAACGTGCACGAAACTAAAAATAAAGTCAATTCCGTAAATATTCGTACTCTCTATGTCTATCGAAGAATTTCGATTAATTTAAATAATAGTTTCGATATTACCAAATGAATTTTTCACATACATACATACGTTTGAAAACACCAAACCTACCATTTCATTTAAACAAATTTCTTCAATGGACGTAGATGGTACGAATATTTATTGGACTGACTATATATAAAATATCACAAATAATACACATCGTTTAACTTTAAATTCTTGTTCACTATCGGTAGAGAATTCGCATAAACACAACGTGTTATTTTTGCGACCATGTGTCGCAGGGTGCATTCCACGATGGCTTCGGTTCTGTGTGCGTACGCGGCGCGAGGAGTAACGGGATCGAGGGATCGATCGCGCGGCGGAGATCGAAGGTCCCCCGAGATTCGATTCGATCGTGGAATGGCGAAGGTCGCCGGGGAAAGGAATACCGTTTATAAGTTATCGATCGGGCCCCCGAGGATCGATGGACGGAAAGCGCGAGACGAGGAGGAACCTCGTGTTTCGCAACGATCCAGACCCAACCGATACGACCGGTGCCGCGCATCCTCCTCCGCGACTCGAAAATCCGTTTAGAGCGCGGTACACGGTGTCGCGCATTCTTACCTCGCCTTTCTGCGGACAAGTGAACGTCTCGAGGTGTTTAATGCCGCGACTGGCCGATCAGAAGAGCAACGGCTCAATTACATGCAGATTTGCCGATACGCTTCTAGACATATTTATTCTACATTCACGGAACCATTGAGTTACTAAGTTCGGATCTCTTTCAGCAGGTGGCATCTAGAAGATTGTAACGCCCTGATATAGAACGTTCAATATATGGGGGGCATTGATTTTATTTTTTTTTTGTTTTTTAAGTTAGGACAGAGATCGTGGTAACTTCTACATATACAGGACACTATAGCTGTGTTATAGATCTCTAAAGAAACTAATGAGCCAATGGAGAGATATCAACGGAAGCAGAAATAAATCCTCATCCACTTCTTCTGTGGTCTCAGAAACTTACTCCGCAAACTCCGATCTCCAAGTCTGATCTGAAGTGTCAAGAAAATTTTATATCTCCCATCTTTTCTCCCCAATATCTTTTATCGATCCAAAAACCTCGAGGGTGTCCTCATCCGCTCCTCTTGTGGTTTCAGAAACTTACACCAAAAGCTCTGATCTCCAAGTCTGATCGTCTTCCGACTTTTAAAATTTAATATCTTCCATCTCCTCTCCCCCAATTCCTTCTATCGACCAAAAAACCTCGAGGATGTTCTCTTCCTCATCCCCACATCCTGGAAAGTGTGCAACGAGCATCTCGCCACCGTGTACATGAAATTATTCCACCTGGAGGATCTACGGACCGGCGACGTCGTTCGAATAAATCACGTAGGAATCCGCGGAAAATTGATTTCGCTCATTGTGCCCGTAGCCCGGCTCCCCTCCGTTATTTCATTACCCGCGACGTCGATGGAGAATCGAATAAAATGGGTTACGACGGCTGCAAAGATTAATGGTGCCACCTGCTCGCAATTATAGTCGAGCAGGTCCGTGCAAGCGTGCTAGGGATCACATCTCCACCGCGGGAAATTCCAATCGGTTCGTTCCGCTTCTGTCGATATGTGTCCTCTAGCGATGCAAAGGTCCCCGAAGCGTTTGCCGTTAGCGCGATTTCTTGGCTCGAATGGAATGTTAGGGAGACCGATTCGCAAGGAAAGTGTCACAGGAAACGATGACGCGTGTGCGAGAGTATTCGTGGAAACGAGAATGGAGCGTTGTTGAATAATATATCGATCCCATCTAATGTCTCTCATTTCTCACGTTCCCACACTAATCTGACTTTCTACGGAGACGTCGTGTGTCCGACGCAATCGATAATTACACGGATCCATTGTGTTCCACGTACGAAGTCGTTATTACTTAACACCTGTGCACACATTCTCGATTTTTATTGCTGCCGGCGCTGGGAAGTTCATTTACTGTTCAATGATCGAATCCTATTGTACGTTCATTTTCAGAATGTCCCCTGAAGTCTGAATATTTATTCTACATTCACGGAAGCATTGAGTTACTAAGTTCGGATCTCTTTCAGCAGGTGGACTCTGGAAGATTGCAACACCCTCATAATAGAACGTTTAATATATGTCCATGTCTCACGTCGATTAAACAATTTTCTAATTCCATTTCGAATTCTAAGCTATTCCAACCTCGGTCCATTGGACCTTTCCAATAATTAAACGATGTACTGTCCGGCAAGGCTTTCAGTTTCTGGAATCTACACGAAGAGTGCTTGAGGCTCGATACCCACTCCAAAAAGACCATCTGCTATCGACAGAAATCCCTCGAAGAAGAGGATCTCTCGTGTCACAAAATCCAAGCGAGCAATTCCGTTCACATCTCGAGTTCCTTGAACAATTTTCGATGTACAAGTAGCAGAAGAGGCTCTCCAAGAAGCTGAGAGTATAGCCATCTATGTCTGTAATAATAGGAAGACGATTGACTGCAAAAAGACCACCTGCTACGAACAGAAATCCCTCGAAGACTCATCGTGTCTCAAAATCCAAGATCCCAGATCTCACGTGTCTCAAAATCCTAGCAAGCAACTCTGTTCGTCTTGAATTCCTTAAGCAATTATCAACGTACAAGTAGTAGAAGAGGCTCTCCAAGAATCTGAGAGTATAGCCATCTGTACCGCGTCATTCTATTACACCCGTCAACTGTAATAATAATAGGAAGATCGACGACGTCGATCGGGCTCACATGGGTCCTCAGTTTCTGGAATCCACGATTCTCCATGAAAAGTGCTTCCAGCCATTATCCCTGCTCCTAAACGAGCAGCTGCCACTGGCGGCTAAGGGGCCTGCAGAAGTCGAGGATCGAAAACGACAGTGTTCCCCATTCACCGTAATTAACGCGGAAGTTATTGAAATCCATTGTTGTGTCGGCAGGCTTTGTCGCCGGAGAACGTTTTCCAGGGAAGAACCGTCCGTTTGTCCGGGGTTAAGTGAGTTTCATTTAATCCCGTCGTTAGCTATTTGCCGAGTAGGAACGGAGGCGAGGGCCTCTTCGTCTTCCCTCGGTCGTCCCTGGTAATCGTCTTCGCCCTCCTCCGGTGCGTCATCTATCTCTTATCCTCTCGCTGAGCTAGGAGCATCCATGCTAGGGAACGTCTTAATGATAATCTCGGGGGTCGAGCCAGGAGAATAAGGAGCAACGCGCTATGGTGAAACTCGTGAGTTCCTACTGGGTGGCTGACTTTCTCGGTCGATCAGTCATCGCGAACCTCCGAACGATTAGTCTTTGGAAAACCGAACATTGTGTCGGGGCTGTCGGACTGGTCTGGCTCGGGGCCTTCGTGCACGGCTTCCTGGAGATAACTTGGTGGAGACTACGAGATCCTTGCGAATGCGTGTGGAGTGGAAAGAATGGTGGCTCGGGTGGCTACAACGACGAATTGTATTTGTAGGAGAACAAGCGAAAGATATATGGAGGATTCTAGCTATGGAGCGTGGGAAAAACTAGGTGCATGTAGCAAAAATGGCTACTTAACTCGGTTCCAAGTCGATTGGTGAGATATAGAAAGGAAAATTTGATTTAGTAAAGGTTGCAACTACTGCGTTTGGGAAAGGAAGGAAGTTTTGGAGCAATAATTCCAAGGATTAAGCTACGTGTCTCAGTTTGGAATTAGAGTCGCTGCCTACCCCGCTTTCAAGCGAACTGATGACCATAAAGAAAATTTTATTTAGTAGAAATTGAATCTACTGCATTTAGGAAAGGAAGGAAGTTTTGGAGCAATAATTCCAAGGATTAAGCTACCTATCTCAGTTTGGAATTAAAGTCGCTGCCTACCCCGCTTTCAAGTGAATCGGGGTAGGTACTGTTTCTCAGAAAAAGAAACAAAGCATCGATGAGCCAATGCATTCGACAAGTAACGTTTCTATTCGAGTCCAAAACGACCATAAAGAAAATTTTATTTGGTAGAAATTGAAACTACTGCATTTGGGGAAAGAAAGGAATTTTTGGGGCGAGAAAATTCAAGGATTACCCAGAAAAGAAAAACAAAGCGTCTCTGAGCCGATGCATTCGACTAGAAACGTTCCTACCCAAGTCCGAGACGAAAATCGCTACCAATCCCGGTTCGAAATCGAAACATTGACCACGCGCTTTCGTTCGACCTGTACGACGAGCTTCTTCGATTTCCCTTAACTCTTTCTCTCAGGAGGTATTCGAACGATCTTCTATCGAGAGTAGCGTGCCGGGAGGATCCATCCGTCGATCTCGGCCGTGCGTTCAGGTATGTATATTCATATGCCGCGGCGGATGGAATGCTAGCGATGTCCAATACGCGATCTCGAATGGCGAACGCGGCACGGTGGAAATAGAGGCTGCTGGCTCTTCGTACACACGCATAACCTACGTGGCTGCGTAAACGCGTTACGTTGGATTGCCAGGGACCCTGCACACGTAGCCAACGCTTCCTGGTTGCTCTCATGGGCGTGTCGCGATGACGACTACGTGCGGGGCTGCGACTAGGCGAATTTTTCTCGAGTAATCGAACGGTTGTCGCTGTAATTCTAATACCAAACCGACGATTAAAAGGAATGGTTGCTGCTGTCTCTAGGATGCTAATTCTGCGAGGACTTAGGGAGGACTCCTAACGAAACAATTGCTATATTTTCCAAGATTTAATATAAAATATCAACAGTAATATATATATATATATATTAGGTGGACTGGAAACTAATGTCGTTTCTGCAATTTTAAATATTTGTCTATCACTCGTCAGGGCATTGATTTTTATCGATCTGGCATTGAAAATTTGCACACTAGATGGCAAGAGGCTGTTGATAAAAATAGAAATTTATCAAAATTTGTCAAAATTTATCATTATTTGTTTGGATTTAATGTAAAAGAAACGACATTACTTTCCAATCTACCTAATATTATTAATCATCCAATTAGACTACAACACATTCGAGTAGTCGCAATGCTGTACTTCGTGTTCGAAAAGTAAAGGAAAGGCGAATCCACGTGGTAATCGAGACTCACTTTCACTCGCGTACTTTTGCAATTACTCAGCGAGGAAGTAATTTATGTTTCAGTTTACAACGAGCGATATTATATTGATCGTGGAACACGAAACTCTCTACCTGTTCCCTGTCCGACGTGTCCTGCGCTAATTGGCGGTCAGACGTCCAGATTTCCAGAGGATTGAATCGGTAACGCGTAAGAATGTTTCAATTAAATTTCAAATGGCATTGCGTGACTATCAGGGTCAATATCGTGCGGCCACCGTAATCGCGAGCATGCACTTTCTCATTCCAGAGAATCCTGATGCTTTTGTCGGCTGACGGGGCGGGGAATAGAGCTGAAAAGGGGGGAGAGTCTGGGATAAATCACGATCAATGGTCAGAAAGCGAGGAGGCTAGACGGTTTCGAGGTCTAAAGAATTAAAAATTCGAGGACTCAAGGATTCAAGGATTCCAAGGGCCAAAGCTCAAAGAGTTAGAAGACTAAGTATTAGAAAGCCTGAACATTTAGAGATCTTGCGATTCTAAAGAAGCGAAAGATCCAGAGATCCAAAGATCAAAAAATTCAGGAGAACCAAGAACCAAAAGACCCAAAGATCCGAGTCTCCGAGAATCCCAATGTTCAGAGATACAAAGCTCTGCAAAGATAAAAGCTTCGGAAGGATCAAAGAATGAGAGACACGAACCTGAGACTCTGAAGATATCAGTGTTTCGAGCCAGTCAAGTCAAGACTGTTCCTCGACCTAATACTTGTCCGCTAAAGAGCCCAAATCCCTCACGTATCTGTGTTTCGACCCATTACGGAAAGGTTGAAACGCGGGACGTTTTTCGACGGTTGGCGAGCGTCTCTCGTCTCGCTGGGCTCGAACGATTTCTATTACGTGCAAGCGCTGCGATCATTACCCCCTCGGCACGGTAATGTTCGGTAATCAGGTGTATTTTAACGAGTAGCCGCGGCGGTTCGCGGCGCGCTAGATGCCCGCGCTCACGCTCGCGCGGCCGCGTTGCGCAGGTGTACATGCAACGCCAGCTGAAATGCCATTTCTGAACAACACGGGATCGTTGCACCCAGCTGAACGAGAGAACTTCCTTCGACAACGAAGAAACCCGCATTTTTCCCCGCCGCGCAATCTCTTATTTATGAGCTGAACGTGCCGATCGGTTAGCGTTTCGACTTCTAGTTGGGCTGCCATTTCTCTGGACAACTTCGATGAGAAGACTGAACAAACTGTGAAAGGAGATTACGTTTCGTTCGACTTCAACCTCTTCGCGCCCTTGGACATGTGGACGTTCAATTTTTTATAATTGTAATTACTGTCGATAATAAAAAGCACAAAAACTTGATAATAACTTATTCGTTACAAAGCGAAGTGAACCCATGTTTACCCCCGAAAAAAATCTGATGCACCTAATAATAGCTGTTGTATTTTTTCACTCGAAATATGCTAATTTCTATTCCGCGGCGCACAAAGTGTTGGCACACTCTGAGAAGAATAGCGTCGCGCTCGAAAAGTCAGCGTATAGGTGGAAACGTAATTATAGTAGTAAATCAGCACAATAAAGTATGCGTGGCTCGTTACACTAATTAGGAGTATCGCATTAGCAGTTCGACGAGTAAGAATGTATAACCGAAGATACGGGGTCGTCGACACGGGCTACCCGTTACAATGTAAATATCGTACGCAACGCACGCGAGGAACGTGCTCCTATTATACCTTTCTCCTTTCCTATTCCTCGTCTCCTCGGAAAGAGTAATTAATATTAATGGGGGTAGGCTCCTGTGCTCTCCATTTTTTTAAACGCAATTTTCGAGCGTTGCCGAGTAAAATTATGAAACTCTGTACCTGATAAAACTTCGTATTTAACGGTTAGAGATAATCGTAACATCGACACTTGATTGCAACGTAGTTCCAATATCAAATGGCATGGCTACAAGTTAACCCTTTCAGACCTGAATTTTTTTGCTCGTACAAATGTAATTTAATTTTTAGAGTTAACTAAAATTAATATTGGTCTTTCTTCGTGTGCACAAATAAAATGTTGTCTCCTCGATTGTGGGCGTCGGGTCTGAAGGGATTGAAGAACTCGATGTTAATTTCATTTAAACTTAGAGGTCGCGGAATACGATTTTGTCAGGAGTTTATCCAATCTCGCGTGGATGGTTCACGAAAAGACTCGCTGGGAATCGGCCTTTACGTAATCGCGACTCGTTCTTGGAAATAAACGCGCACACCGTTGCGGATGTAACTAGCGCCAGGCAACGAGTAATTAACGCTACTGTCGCTAGACCAGAAACTCGATATCGTTAGGGCGGAACCGTCCCTCCCACCGACACGTTTTTTGCCTTTTCGTCTTTCGACAGAGTCGCGAGAACGTGAGAAGCGAAACGGTCGTTCGAGGCTGTCGGAACTTCCACAATCGGACCCGCCATCCATCTTTTCAATATCTGCACAGTATGTACAAACTTCGTATAAATACAGTCTGGCCCTCGGATTGCTCTTGTCCGTTCCCTGAGAAATCCAATCGCCTCTAATGCTTCCCGGCCGACGCTGAACCGTCGTAGGGCTTTCTTCCTTTTGGTCGCGATATATCGATTTCCGTGTCGCGGAAACCGCAGAATCCCCAAACAAGACTGGCCACTTTCGCCCGAAAACTTTGAAACCCGAGACGCCCGGTGTCTCTTGTCGAAGAATAAAGAGGATGTGGTGGTTCGTCATGTCGCCAAAGGGATCACTGTCGCGTCGGCTCGAATTCCTATCAAACTCTGTCTGACCATTAATTCATCCTGTTCCCTTCACTTAGAGGGCAGCAAACACTGGCGAACACGTGCCTGGATTCGATCAAAGTAGATTCAGAAAGCTTTTCCCATTCGAAATTATCGAAGAACCCATTCAAGCCAGAATGTCGCGACAATTTCAGCACACGGCGAGTGTTGGCGCCACCAGGGTGCATACTCGCCGTTCGCTGAAATTTAGAGTATCTATCGAGACTTAACCATCGAGACTTGTTCTATATTATATATTTCGCTGCCAACACTCCGATACCTTTCTTAACACATTCCAGACACCAACAATTCCAAGTACAAGACTCTAAGGCAATATTCCCCCCCGAAAACCCGGAATTTTCTATCAGAAGAACCCCTGAAAGGGGACGAAGATGGAGGAAGGAAGCGAGGGAGAGCGTCGCTTTCTCCCAGGATAGACGACGCTCTATCCCACGCGGCGCTTTATTATACTTCATTATCGGGGCACAAATTATAATCCGCAAATAGCGTTTGGCGTTTATGGTGGCAGCAACCATGAAAACTAACCGGTACTCTTTATTCCCGGGCGTATATCGTCGAAGCCGTCGTCGGTTCGAACAATGCGCTCGTCCCACGCCATGCCAGCCCGACTACGCTCCGCTCCGCGCCGAACCGGGCTCGCGTTTGCCCTCTCCTCCCCCTCTGAACAACACGTGTACGGTCCAACGAGCGCGCAGAACGCTCGCGGAATCTAATTTATTGGCGCGAGAAACGAACGCTTAGACAATCGACGAGAAATTAAACTGGCCGCCGCCAAGGCTATCGTGGGCGTAATTGCTGCGACATGGCCCAACGAGTCGATGAATCGACCTTTGGGACTTGCGTATCTGGGGCCCAGGCCCTCGAATTCCGTCTGTCAGGACTGGGGGTACGTGTTGAACCTATTGGTTGTGCTATGTTAAATCCGAGCAGAAGGAAATAAGTTCTTAGATCCCAGAGAGAAAAAAGTTCTTAACATGGCTTGGGTACCGGAGTTGACAAATATTGGTCAAGCGAGGTCAACTAGGGTCAAGTCTACCCTAGACATAACAGCGAATGGGAAAGTTGATAGTTTCGTTGGGGATCGGAGAAATTGCCACTACTACAAGAGCTAGAGTTGAATCGGGAGAGTTGAGTGGCACAGGGTTAGAGTGTTCAGGAGTCCTGAGATTTAAGGGTTGGACTGTTTAGGAGTCTTGGGGTCAAAGAGTTGGACCGTTCAAGAGTGTTGAGATCTAAAAGTTAGGCTGTTCGGGGGTCTAAGGGTTGAACTGTTCGAAAGTCCTGAGATCTAAAAGTTAAGCTGTTCAGAAATCCTGGGATCTAAGAGGAAATGGAATTTATACCCCCAAAATTAAAAATACAGCTTAACGAATTCAATGCAGACCTGCTCTTAATTCTATGAATCATAAAGATATCCTGTCGTACAAGTGAAAATATGATAAATCTTCGCGAGAAAATGTTTTCGCAAAGTTTTGTTTCCAAGAGAGTCGCTTTTGAGTATTCGAACGGGTCACGAGCAGATTAATCGCGAGTGACTCGATGCACACGCCTCGAATAGATCACCAATCGATAGCTCGTCCCACGAAAATTGAAAGGGACTGGAAATTGAAATAGAAAGATACAGAGGCATTGTTAGAATCGATTTAGAAGTTTCATTAGACGTTGATCGAGCGTTCAATGAATAAGGAGGGTTGTTTCGTAGGCTCCCGTATCGACGCAATCGGAGTTCTGTTTGCCGAAGAGTGGGCTGAATGATTCAAAGACTGATGGAGCGAATTAATCACGGCCAGCCTCGCGGCTGGATAGAACTGGTCGTGCAAAGTATCCTCTATGAAGTCGTTCGCGCCTACGAAAATTCAGAGGAGGTGGGGGCCGAGGGGAAATGAAATGAAATGAATAATTCACAGTGCAACTGTCACGGCTTGCTAATATAATTACGATCCTATCCTTAGGGGGCTCCGATACGCGGTCGAAGCTCGTGGGAAGTGAACGAATACCTCCCCTTGCAAATATTATTCAGCATAAATCGTTTAACACTTCCTCTACCACTGGCATTCAAATTTGTAGCGGTGGCTCTGCTTAGGCTCGAGTTTCTTCGACTCCTGTTATTACTCGAGAGGAAATACATTATTATTGTAGTCAAAGAAAATATTTCCTTAAATTCAATATTGTTATTGTATAAATTCCTTTTTATAATTTCCTTTCTTTTAGGCCTGTTTGATAGCATCAGTGTCCGATCCAAGAAGTTACTGGGCCAATTACACCAAGAAAAAATTATTTCTTTCTCGACTACGCCACCACGCAAATCCCGCAGGATTTCTTAAATAAATTCTACAGAGGTGCCTCTCCACGTTCGACCGTTGCATAACGGCTAGAGTATCATCGAGCAAAACGATGATTGGAACGAAGAAGCAAAACCGCAGCCGTGAATAATCGATGAAAATTTAGCCATCGACGGATAGCCGAGGATCTATAATATCGCGAGTGGAGAGACGAACGCGGATACGATAGCCGGTTCGATTAGTCGAGCTCGTATAGTACGGTATGCGACGAGAATCGACGACGGTACGAACGTCAAGAATCGCAATTAAAGGATCGAACGTAACGGATCGTTTGCGAGAGTTTTACGATCCACGGATCGGAATTATCGCGCTGGATTGGCGCGTTTAATTATCGACGACGATAAAACCAGCATTCCCCTCCCTCCTTCCCTAGCCTCCCTTGATCACTCTACCCGGAAATTAAAATAAATCGCGATGAGATTACGCCTAAGTCGGTGTTTAATGGAATTCCTATCGTTAACGGTGGCTGTAAGTACCCCGCATCCGGTCAACCGCGATTGGAATCGACAACTTCTGGGAACCTCGACAACTTCTGGATATCCATGAATGACGAGTCTCGTCGATTTCGCGATTGGCTTATCAGAGCTCCTAACGGATTGATTTTTCAGAAGGCCGCAGATAACCAAGGCAAACAGCTGATGCAAGTTACGGTTTCTGTTGACTGGGGGTAGGTTGCAGCATCGATTGCAAAAGCGATCGCGATACAAGATTATTCCATTGATCTTCGAGTACAGATACAAATTCCTGGTCCTTTCGTTCTGAACTATAAGCATATCGCTACATTCTAGAAAATAAAGAAAATCAATCCCGATCTCAAACGAGATAGCAGCAATTGTCCCGAAATGGCGCTAATAGATTTATCGTTGCGATGGAACAACGATGAACGTTGACGCGAGACAGCAACGATTGGACGCCGGTAATTGTCGATCGCTAGTGCCTGTCCCGAAGGTACCTGCCCGCGTTTGCCAGCGTGTAACGCCGTTGTTGCGCAATCGTGCGCAATGTGCGATTACCCACGTGGACAGCTTTACACTCGCGAGTTTTTACACGCGTTCAAGTTTTTCGGTGTCTTTCGACGCTTGACGTAACGCGTGACTTTCACTCGCTCCGAGCCCGTTTGTAGCCTAAGTACGCGATCGTTTCCCCGTTGGCGACTCGATACCTCGTGCTGTCTACGACGAGTCGCTGCTTACCGATTCCTAGGTTCCTCGTCCACGTGTGTATTTTAAGCTTCAGCCAAATTTGAGTGGTATTAGTCTGTTGTTTTTGTAAATGGAGTAACTATGCAATACATTCATAATAATACGTACTATTTTAGATAATAAACGATGAGCTCGCGTTAATTGTTTGCGACTAATCGCTACAGATATTGGAGTCGCATGATAAAAACACTCGAGTATGTTTTTTTAGGCCTCTTATGCGACCGAATGGCTACTGTTATCTCGCTTTCATTAATCGATATCGACTACTACGGTTGTTCGATCGAGGACTGAGCGTTTTCAATGGGAGCCAAAAGATACGTGCCTTATTGATGGCCTCGTGAATATTCAACGATTTCAATGTTCTTTGTAATAGTTCATGTCCCGAATAAACTTCTCCGAATTCGTAATCAGAATCGTGCAAAATACACCTGAGTGACCTGCGATTCCTTATCAGCGACAGTGTATCAATATGACCTATCGTCGACAGCACTTGCAACACACAAGTAGAAAGGGAATAATATTTTTGAGAATGAGTTATGCATTCCCAGACACGTCCACTTATTTTTATGCAAATGAGTCGATAGGCTCTTGCCACTGGAATTTTAATCCACGGCTTCCAGCTGCTCCCAGTCGCTAAGTGCCTCGCAAACAAAGAAGAAAGTAGCGATGCGGGGGTGCGAGTGCTCTAAAATGCGAGGAAACAAAATCGACTGAGTACTGTCGGCTCGTACCGTGCTTCTTTTTATCGAGCTTCCTTTCCTCGAGATTGAGTCCGCAAAGGAAACCCTGAAAACTCCCTATTCGTGGGCGTCGATTTGTCTCCGCGTTTCAACCAACCCCCTCCCGCCCCTCTGTGCATAGGGGAACAATTCAATTGCAGGTTATCCCAGCCAAGAAGCCTCGTTTCACCTACCGACGCGACGTCCAACGTACGTTTAATAACAGACAACGGGGGACGGTTGGCTCGACTTATCGATCGATCGTCGCCGCTCCTCCAGGGCCCATTGTAATTTCGCCATTAGCTCTCCGCGCACAAAGGAGGATAACACACGTACCGACGGTTGCGAAACCAGCTTCCCGATATTATCTCGCGGGGACGATTACGCGCAAATACGCGCGTACTTTCTAATTGCGAGAAGCCTCCGCGGATTCGCGCGACTCCCGTCGCCTCGACCCCGTCGTCGTTGTACGTGATAAGTGAAAATACTCGCGAACCCGATCGTCGCGACGATCGATTCCCAGGAATCGATCCTCGTTGCGCACGATCGGCCCCGGCTCCGAGAAAAACCAGCCGACGTTGTCGCGAAACTTTCTCGGTCTCGGTTTAGAAAGCAGCGAATTTTCTCCCTTTCGATGCCCGTTGGATAGGAGTTTGCAGTACTGGTCGAAGGAAGATTACATTTTTTTCGTGAATTACGGTTAAATGCAGGGGAAGCCATTGTGGCAAGTTTCGTGATTTTCCGATGGATCATTCCTGAGATATACGAAGCCAAACAGGGCACAACTTGCATGCATACTTAGAAACAGGCATGAACATATCCGAATGCATAGAATTTTATACACAGGAGTCGATATACCAAGTTTCGTGATTTTCTGATGGATCATTCCTGAGATATACGAAGCCAAACAGGGCACAACTTGCAGGCATACTTATAAATAGGCATCGAACACATCCGAATACACAAAATTCTATACACAGGAGTCGATACACAGAGTTTTAAACGAAAGAACGACCACTCCTAAAATACACAAAGTCAAACTTGCACACATACCTCCATACGGACGCAAACAGACAGAACCCTAGGTATAAAAGTCATCCCGTCAAATTTCACAACAAACCAGACCCTGACACGCATCCACCCCCCGCGAAAGCACCTTCGGAATCGGTTGCACTCGACTCGCATTAAATTTCGCCAAGAGCAGCCGGGAAAGAGAGATCCAGCTCGATTAATTTCCCAGCAGAAGAGTCGTGTCCCAGGGAAAGTATAACTCGAACCCTAGGATAATTACTATTATTACCAGCGACTTTGTTGCCAGCGTCGGGAGCACGGTTGACTCTTATCGGTAATTACACGGCGAGAATGTAAATGACGAAACGTTCGCCGCATCGTCGTTTTTCCGCTGTCTCTCCTTCTCTGGGCGCGAGATGAAGGATCGTTACGGGGGTCGAAGAAACCGCGCCGATAGGGATCGGCCTCGCCGCGGATCGATTGGAGATCAGAAACTGATTTCCGCCGTCGCCGATCGGAAACCGTCGATAAGAAAATGGCAGCCTGGCACTTTTGACTGTTCGTTTAACTGTCGACGGACAAGGCTCGATTTCGGTGTCCAGGGACGCTGGGATAACAGTCCGCCATCGAGAATAGTAATTTCGAACCGACTGCCGCCAGCCTCGTTTTCGCTACCCCGCTTGAATTATAGTCGTCCGGAGATTTATGGCGAAATGGTTCGCTTATTAGTTTAACGGGGAACACCCCGTTGGCGCAACGCAAACAAATAAGAAACACGAAATGAGAGGAATAAGAAACGGGACGGCTGGAATATGGAAATGTGCGTAAGTAAAGGGTGTATCCCAATATCGAGTCATCCTAGTCCTGTCACAGAGTTGGCAACGGTAACGATTAGTTTTAACGCCTCGGAAATTGAAATCTAACGTATTTAAGTCTCGAGTCTGACAACTCGGCTGACTTCAATTTGGTCTCTACTCCATGGGTGGGATTTCAATCCTCCCTAGAAGACATCGCGCGGAGGAGTTTAGCTAAAAATCGAAGAATTTCTAAAGAATACTTCACGCTCGTCTTGAATAGAGGGGGGGACGTCAGCGAGACTCTCGACGAGAATTACAAATTGAAATGTCAGTCTGGCCTCCTCCCCCGCGCCCTTTAAACCATCCGGAAGGAAGATATCTGGTGGGAAGAGAGAGAAAACGTCGCAAGGGAGGCGAGAAAAGAGCCGAGACAACGAAGAGGAGCCCTGCAGCGGAGAAGAAAGGCGTGACAACGACTGCACTTAGCATAACAATATTTACTACTAGAAGAAACTTGAGAGACTTGAATATTCTATGCGATGGCCTCGCCCATGCCTTGCGCAACCACTCGCGGCCCGCGTATATAATTATGCGTCGGGGATGGGACAGGACCGTTGTTCCGTACGTCGGCGTCGCGAGGGCCGTGGAAGAATGTCTGCGATTGTTTAAATAAAATAAAGGCGAAGATTATATACACGGTTCGAGCCAACTTTCCCGTTGACGTACCAAAACGTCCTGTGTTCGAGCCAAGCGAATTTAAAAGATCTAGGTTACTTCGCGAAAAATCATTTCCGTTCTTAAGGAACCTCTTCAAGTATACCCACTATTTTCCTCCAAGATGGAAATTTGTTTAGGTGAATACTAACTTTCACTGAAAACAGGGCCTGTGCTCTTTCCAGGTTTAAAAAGCAAATCCTCCATCCCAGGAAACCAAGCTTGCAAGCATTAGAGAACCAACCAGGAAGCGTCCAGAAACGCACGAGTGGAAAATCGTTGGCGAGATCGGTTGGTGCGAAACAAAGCCCGAAGGTTCTCTCCCCGAAGTGCGTCGATACTCCCCGGTTCGTCCTCTTCTTGCCAGGATCGTTCCTGTCGGCCGCACCAATAGGATAAGTAAGGGTAACTACGTCTCAATAGCCGGCGCATCGCGGTAGACCGAGCACCGCGACTCCTAATATGGAATTGCTCTGCAACAACCATCGAGGCATGGAACACTATAGAGTAGGGTTCACAAATATTGGTCCACCGAGGTCAAGCAGGGACAAGTCTACTCTGAATGAATGGAAAAGTGGGTGGGTTTCACCGGAAATTAGGAAACTGGACACTTCTGCACGGTGAACTCTGGAGTTTCTTTGGATTCGTAGATGGTACTCGTAATCTCTATTTATTTAGTCCATTGAGTGGTAAATACCAGAGAGCCCTGCAAAGTATTAGATACCCTCTCCAACTTCCTCCTCGATGCAACACTTCCTAACGCAGAACGTTGCCTACCAAAAATTCCTTTTTCCACCTCGCCTATCTGTATTATTGGCTGACCCTGGCCGACCGATACTCTTGGATCTCGCTATAGCAGCTCGAGATGAGCGAAAAAAAGGCGAAGGAAGCGCGAAGAGAAGTCGAGAAGAAGTCTAGGAGCTAGAAGGAAGAAGTCGAGGAGCCAAGGTGGAGGAGCCCTCGGAGCACGGGCAAAGAGTACCTACTGTAAATTATTATTCCAGCTAGTTTCTTGCCCCGGGACTGTTGGTAGTCTACCTACTGCCACGCGGTTCGCGCTACCTATCTTCGAACCTATCCGTAGCAGAAGCGCCTCTGTCCTGTTTTCTCCAACGTCGGGGCGTCCCTCCGTTCCCCGTGATTCTCGGCAAAGAAGAGGGCCCCGTCTTCGATCACGGTTACCGGCCAGGCCTGCCAAGCATCGCGGCAAAAAAATACTCCCCGAGTTGCTTGGCCGCGGTGGAAACCGGGAACAACGATTTCCACGCGGCGTAACGCACCGCCGACGATCGCCTTTCCGGCGAAACTGTCCGGGCGTAGCAGGAAATCCGCGGCTGAGAAAGAGGAACCCGTGGAATTCTGCTTTCTTGCCGGCTACTCGGGAATTACCGCGTTTTTTTCGCGCTCGGGGGATGCGGAAGACGTCGGAAGGGGACTTTGAGAGCGTTTCGTCGAGGATCCGAGGGCAACACGCGATTGCTACTCGAGGATCGATGGGGATAGGCGAGGAACAAGAGTAAGGAGTTGGAAATTGTACAGAACATGAAATTATGAAGTTTCTTATTGGATTTATTAGTAGGATTTATTAGTAGGATTTATTAGTGAGATCAGGTCTTGGACTTCCTAGTAGGAAATGGAGCTTTTCTCTCATCAGTACTTTGAGTAAGGGCAGGAATTGCCCCTAAAGCTACCACTGGTGGGAAGATCGGTGACAGTGGGATGTACGTACCTGCAACAAAAAAGAAAAATATGATTAGAATCAAATAATCTATCGCCAATTTAAAATAATTTATCTCGAGAAATTCTTGCAAGCAACGATATCAATTATACGAGAATAACGTTCTCAAGAGGAAACCTCAAACAAAGACACCCGCCTGAAAGTATTCCCTAAAATAATATCAGTTTCAAATTCCCTCGTCTCCTTTCATAGGACATCCGGTCCCTGTTTCTGGGAGCACCTTGTATACACGCACGGGAGGACAAAAGTCGGTCCGTTGCGCAACGGCGCGCGAATTCGCGATGACTTCGAATCGTTAGCGAGCGTGTATCGCGTGTCGGCTCGTTGTTCCAACCGTGATTCATCTGGATCCGAGGAGAGCACCTGCAACAACGACGACTCCTCTTGCCCGGATCGTGACACAGCCAGTCCTCTATTTTCACCGTTACGCAATCGGAGATAGTTACGTCGCGAGCAGAGCCAGGGAATCTTCTCTTCCTGGCCGATCGGCTCGACTAAATAGCTCCGAGGCTCGCCGAGCAAATGTCGTGCGAATCCCGCCGCTCGTTTTCATCTTCTTACGCGTCTGGTTGCGTCACCTATCCGTGGGCTACGCGATCGGAGCATCTGCGTGGAAGAAACCATCGATGATGCGAGTGTAGTCGAGACGAAACTTGGAGAGTTTACAGAAAAATTGCTACGTCGTAAACCGAAGGGTACAGAAATTATTATTGGTGATCGAGTGCCTTTGGAGCATCGGCGTCCTATAGATATCGAGTCCAAATTTATCTTGATACTCGTGCTACACTCGATCTTGGATACACCGCGCCTAGGATTTACAAATATACCCGACAAAAAGCATAGAAAAGTCCTTTACTGCTTCGCGATCCAAAGCTTCGCTACCTAGATATAAACGATTCAAGTTTACCGTTGCGACTCCGGCGCGCGCCATCCATATCCCAGTCAGCTGATCGCGCCACTGCGTGAGAGCTTCAACTGCTCGTATCTCGACAACGAAGCCTTCGTTTTCAAAATGGAAAAGTACTTTTCGATTCGTATAAGCGCGAAGAATCGATCTTCGGATCTTCATCGCTAATATCCTGTATCAGCTTTCGAGACCGACGAAATCGAAGGGAACGCGTGTTAAACTCGAAGACCACCTGCAGGGATCGGAAGTGGTGCGAGAAACCGTCAGTTGGGAAGCACTGTTCCAAGTAATGCGCGCGTGGACCAAGGATAAGAGAAAGCGAGTCGGAGGATTGGACAATGCTGAAGAGAAAAGGAGAAAGGAGATCCTGGCACGCGGAGAGAGCGAACCTGGACGCATCTTGGCGATTACTGATTACCAAAGCGATTTGCACCGTCCGCCCGACGGACGATTAATTTCTGTAATGGAGTCGTACCGCGGGTATCATTGCTCATAGTTAATCCACTGCCCATTAGCTCGATTCTCGATATTGAATTTGCCTCGATATCGAACCACCGAACGGAATCACGCTCGCCTGGTAGTTTCCTATAATTCGTTCAACTACCTGCGATTTGTATCAATGCTTGCCAGGCTGAGTTTTTTCATTTTTGTTTCGGACTCGCCCTTCGTAGCTCAAGAGCGGCTGGGTACTTTCTACATCCGTGAATAATTAAATTACGCCAATGGAAATTCGTTTTCCTTCGTAACGAAAGCATCTCGCATCCCTTCTAAAAATACACGGAAGAACGGTACCGTAAGTACTTTCGTTCGATTAGGCATCCAGGATCCACGCTCCATCAAACGTCGTCTCCATATGTAACACCTACGCGAAGCTAGGATTGATGCAACGCGCGATTAGCGTCATCCATTACGTTCATTACCGGGAACATGTGCTCGATAAAATTTTTAGACGCCACGGGTGGCAAATGAGAAACGGTATCGGCGGATTAGACGTTGGTCCATGTGGCGTTCTAAACAGAGCGTTGGAGGAACATTGGGAAACACTGGTCCCCGTCGTTCGATTCGCGTGCTGGCATTAATCGACGGCGATACTTTAACGACACTTTAACGACGCTTTAACGCGCCATGGTTCCAACCTTGCCACCAAGAGGAGTCAGGTTCCAGGCGTCTTGCAAAATAAAATTCAAAATCTGTATGTTTGCGATCTCCCCATAACTCGTTCTACCTTCATCCGATTCGAATGTAATTTTTTTTTCATTGCTCCTCGTGTTCGGTAGGAAGATACGAGCTACTTTATTCGTAGAAATACTGTAATCATTCTCAATGAACGATCCACGAAAATAATCATCACCAGATTCAGGAGTCCATTGTTATCCAGACGAATATATTTGAATCCAAATAAAAATAGTAACTTTGCTCATCTCTGATTTCACGGTGAGACCAGGCTCAGCTTTTTGCGTGGCCCGACGCGTTTCAATGTAGCCTAATTGGCGCGTCCGCGATATTTTACCCTGCGCCACTTAATATCTCGTTTGCCAGGGCGAATCGGGTGCAGCGTATTAAGACCGGTGCACCAACCGCGGAACGGAGCCGCATCTCGTCCTCAGCCTCCCCCTCGCGTGTCCCTCGGCCCTTCGATTGATCACCGGCGACTTATTTCCCGCCACAGCCGGGAAAACACGCGTCCAGGTACGCACCGTGCCGTGTAATATATTTTTGATTGTATTTAGATGCGATTTTAAACGCCAGCCCTAGCCGTTCTGGACGTTCATCAATTTCCTCGCCCGTTCCCTCTGTTAGTGCCGCGCTGGACGCCTCGCGACCGATTGTCTTGGTCGATTTCGGTGTTTCTCGAGAGGGATTTTCATGTCGTCGTCGTAAACGGTGTTTGCAAGGGACCGGACGGTAGAATTAGAATTGGTAATTAGAATCGGGACGTAATTCGCAAGTGCTCTACATACCGAATTATCCAAAACGTTCAAACAATTCACTCGAATCTCGACCATACACCAAAGTTTCCATACCCCCGTTTCTTAAACACTCCGATAATTGCCTGCTCGAGGATAATGGGTCTACGTAACTACACCCCCTCGATGTAGGTCTAGTACAGTCCACGTAGATCCAGCTGGGGTCAATCTAGGTCCATTGTAACCGCGTCGAATTCAACGCGGGTCCAACGCAATCTAGGTCTATCTAATCTCGTAGCCCAGATCCACTTGAACTCGGGTCAAGTGTAACCTAGATCCAGCGGTGTCCGACACCGACACTCGCACATAGCCCTAACCCCGATCGATTCCGACGTTAATTCATCTCCGTCTTCGCTCTCGTACCGTAATAAGTAACTTTCGTGATCGAAGGGAGGAGCGGAACAACTCCAGGCGGTTTTTTTTTCCCCACCGAGCAGACGATGCCGAGGCAACATAACCCCGAGCGTTTTCCAACTATATGCACCCGATTACCAGGAACAAGACCGGCGTTTCTTGTTTCCACCGCAGAGAGAACGAGCGTGTTCCGGCTCTGACCGATGATGACGACGGGGCCATCTCGCCGGGTATCTGGACTCCTCCTCGATCCCAGAGACGAAGGTAACAGCTAACGCGGTACGTAGCGCAACCATCAACAACGGAGAACGATGTGATTTATGGAATTAATGGACCCTAATCCTCGGAACACAGGGACGGTAACCAGACGCACGACTTCGTCAGCTACTTCTTAGCCCGGTGCAAATTGCAATAATCTCCTCGGTTTCGAGATATTGCGAGACGTTCGAGGACTGTTTATCAGCATCCACGGACGATGGCGAACATGGTCTCGGGAACTTGATTGCAGGGTAGGAGATGACCATTCGAAGAACCCGAAGGGATGGGAGAGTGATCTGTTAACCGACGGTGGAAGCCAGACTGTTTTAGACGTTCCACGGACGACCTATCTTTGGTGACGATGAACAAAGAAACTCGGGTACCATTTCGATCCTTCATGAGGATTCCCATCGAGGGATGGAAGAAAATCACTGGACATGTTGGAGTCCGAGGAAGAGAAAAGTGTACCAATTTCAGACTTTCGATGGACGGTTTGTTATAGATTATAAAGACTCTGTTGGAGGAAATAACTACTCTTCAGTTGGTCCATGTCGGAGTTCACGAGAGAGGAAACTGAAGCCATATAACATAGAATATTAAATTTCAAACATTCGACAAGCAGTTTGTTGAATTTAGATCTTCCTAGAGAAGCTGCTGACCGTGGAGTACTCGACGTGGATTTTGTCTAAGAGAACAACAGAGATCGCAAGTGTTGAATCTGGAAAACAACTGGACCGATTCGAGCCGCGACTTTCGGTCGGATTGTTCGCGATAGCCGATGCGTTGCAGAAGATACGCTTCGTCACGATATCTCATCGGGAGGCTGAAGAGTAAACAAAAATGTCGGCCAGGAGAGATACGTGAATCGCAACAAAGTATAAAGCGTGACAGTGATCGACGCCGGGTGCTTAGTATCGACCTGCGCCGGCTCGACGTCAAGAAAGTCGCGGGGCTAAAAGATGCGGGACTTTTCCCAGGCGCGCGGGTATGTATTAGAGCGTTTGATGGAAAGGATGAACTTAGCTCACGGTTATTTAACGGGGAAGACAGATTTCGTGCGAATGCGGTCTTTGGAGTAGAAAGTGAGCGATGAGCGATGCTTCGGGAAGCTAACTTTGACGAAGTATCCATTGAGCAAACACCGGTGATTATGGCGATGAAGGGCTGGCCATCTCACCTGATATTCACTACTACCATTAGTGTGCTGAATAAATTAATCATATTGCAAGTTTAACAATTCCAAATACGTGTCTTCGAATATCCAGCGACCTAAGTCCTAAGAATTAATGCTAGTACATAAATTTGTAACATTACTGACGAATATTTTTGCGCTACTCCCTCTTATTAATTTTATATACCGTTAGATGAAAGCTACATCTGCATTTATGCACTCTACAATACCTACTTGAATTTAGCTCGTGTACAATAATTAAAAATAAAGATCTTCGCAAAAACGACCAAACATACCCTGTCATACGTAGTAGACAGCCTTCGCGAGCCCCGTAACAAAAAGCACCACCCACGTTTGGCAAATTCTTACTGTCACGACGATTACTCTCAAAACCATGAATCTTCATATCGTCTTCCTGTCACGCAAGCAAAAGTCTTTCCTATCCTAACAAATCCCCGATCCTCAACCTGGACTGCGAGTTCGCGCCATCAAGCACGTCCTCGTTAGCGCGTTAATCAGTCTCGCAAGGTGCTGTCCGCCATCGTGCGTCCAAGAATGATCATCGACGACAGCCCGTAACAGTTCTATGATCTATCGACGACCGGGACGCTCGGCATAGCTGTCCGTCACGGAGGAATCATAAAGACGAAGTGGTCTCCTCTTCGCGGACGCACTTTCGCGCGCTCCTCGATAAATTCTCCGCTGCGGTGCTTTCTCGTCGGTCTCTTTTTTTTTTTTTTTTTCACGATGGCGTGTCCGCGGGCGATATCCCCTTCGAGGATCGCCCCCGAGAACGAAAGACGGAGGATTACCCGCCGCTGGATCCCGCTACAGGATGGAACGTGGTAAAAACCGTCGTTCACGGATCTCGTCGTTAATTGTCCGCGCGCGTTTCCTCATTCTCGCTGGGGCCCCTTTTGCTTTTCTTCTTTCGACCTCTTGGCTGGATCGGTTAGGCGAATCGACGCAGGAATGCAATTTGTTAGGAACGTCGAATCGCGATGGCCGTTTTAATTCCACGGGCCTTCGAGAGGGTGAATTGTGATTGAATTGGGCTGCGAAGGGGGGGGTTAATCCTAAATCTTGGACATAGGTCTTATCTAGTGGGCTAGCGTGAAACAGTCTACTTCCGGAAGGTGTTTCCGAAGGTAGACAGTAGAACTAATAGTTGATACGTTCGGATCTATGGAGCTGGATTTGGTAGAATCTGTATCCAACTAGACTGTTACAAATGATCTACACCTAGGATAAAGGGTAACAAAATAGATAGAGTACCCCATCCTAGATTTACTCAACTCTGCGTGCAAGAGACCAGCAGCGTTCCTCGAAGAGTCTTTGCCGAATCCTAATTACATAAACACCACCACCCCCCCCCTCTCCCCCACCCCGGGTCGAGTCACTGGCCTGGCAGAGCAACGACTCTTCAGGAATTTCGCTTTTTCCGAAGAGCCGAAGTTGGGTGCACCTCCTGAACACAATGGCAAGTCCCAGAAAAGGAGCATTAGAATCGCCTAGAGGAATCCTCGCGCCTAGGCGCGTTCGAGAAAACGGAAATTACTCGAATCGTCGATCGAGATTTAAACGAGCGGTTTTCGAGCTCCCTCCTCTCTCTCTCTCTCTCTCCCCCCCATCGGTCCGGATAAAAGACGATAAAAGGCGTATTGTACTGGAAACTTTCTCTCGGGATTCATTCGCATCGACGCGCATCCTTCGCAATCCAGGATACCGATTACGATCCCTGGAACAAGGAGGCCTGCTTGTTATTATAAATTTCAGCTCGGTACGTTCTCCGCAAAAGTACGAATTCCGATTCCGGCACTCGAGGGCTGCCAGGATAAATGGTAATGGGGGCTTGGTCGGCTGAATGCTTGCTACATCGGATAATGGTCTCCTTGATTCTTCCTCTGACTTCGACCAGCCATCGTTTCCACGTCCCCGAGCGTGGAAATGGAACGACAACCGAAGGGGGGTTCCCGCGCTTTTATCTAGTCGGCGCCATTCGCCGCTTCCACCTTTTTTCCTTTTGCCATTGAACTTCGATTCTCCCCTCGATCTTCGGACGTCCGCGTAGCTAATGAAAATATTTTCACCGCACGATGTTCCCAGACCGACTGCGAGCTCTTTCGCGGATGTTTCGACGAGTAATATACGTTTCTGAATTGTTGGACGGCTGTAATGGGGCCTGTCGAGCGACCGCGAGTGGCCATTAGGACGCTGGAGAACCGGGTCAGCTTTGCTTCCCACGAGTTACCGATTTCTGTTGCTCTGAGGATATTTAAATGGCTGACGTTCGAACCGTTGTCTGTTGAGCTAGAGAGATCAATGCTGTATTCTGTTTCTCTTAGAAATTGCGACTTTGAAATTTTATCGAATGCAGGTGAGATTTCTGAAGGTTCGAGGAACGATGACAAATTTTAATCTCACAGGGAAATGAAATTAGAATAGAGCTAGAATCCACATTCCACATTTTACCAAGCCTCTTAAACTGTCCGCACCTTTCCAAACTGTTGCGTTTCTTGTCCCATTCTCCATCTCCTCTTACTCCTTTTTCTCCTCCTTCATCGAACTTCTCGCTCTTAACTAATAACGTGTCCCACACTAATCGTCTCATTGTCCCCCACTCCATTGTTCCTCCTTCCCTCACCCTCCAGGTCGCGCGAATAATAAATCGCCAGCCGGTACGTTCGTTCCATAAAATGTCAAGTTTTGCCGAGGTCCGCGAGGACAACGGCGACCTTGCGGTCTAAGCCGCAAAAGTAACGACCTCTCGGTAGCGAACCGCCCGAAGCGGTCGGATATTTGCCTTAAACGGCGAACCGGAAGGCGGCTCGCGACGTCGGCCATTTTTTTTTCTTCGCCGCGTGTCGAGCCAGAGCCTGGACAAGGTAGCGAGGTAAAGAACCGTGGAGGAGCCGCGTTGCGGCCGAGGATCCGCGGTGCGTGAGCATTGTCTCGACGAGACCGTAAATACTTCAACCCCGGAGTCGCTTTCGCCCGTCGTTGTCCAGGAGGGTCCTGTAACGCGTCCGGTGGAGAATTTTTCTTAAGCGTGCCGAAGAATTCTGACCACCCAGAATCCAGGAACGACACCGATACGTGCCGGCTTCGATAAAATATCGATTTCCGAGCGGCGAGGGGAGGACAGGCCGCGGATCCCCGTTAACGCACGATTTACACACGAACGCGAAATTCGCGTGCTCGTCCATCGCGATTGAGACGGAACCGGAGGTTCGGAGATCGTTCGAGCACGAGAAGCGCGGAAGGGAGGAAGGAACGCGACGGGAGGAAACGTTAGACGCGTGGAAACTCGAGCGGAAGAGTTAAGGGCCGAGGGAGCTTGGAAGGCAGACGCGAAGTGGCGGTGAAAAGAGGAGCAAAGCGAGCCGGTCGAATCGGAGTTGGCCTTTTGCGACGAGGAATCGTGCGGAGGTCGAACTAAATCCGGTACGAGATCTGT
Organism: Hylaeus anthracinus; assembly: GCF_026225885.1. Classification (NCBI taxonomy): domain Eukaryota; kingdom Metazoa; phylum Arthropoda; class Insecta; order Hymenoptera; family Colletidae; genus Hylaeus; species Hylaeus anthracinus. Next base: position 6,575,180 of record NW_026534349.1, read on the forward strand.
TAGAAAGGCACTGGGATATCGTAGAGTATAGGGTCGCAATCGCGATACCATGGATGAAATAAGTATTCCACTCCAATTTCCTCCGAATTTTAGAGGGGTTTGATTCCATTTCGAGGGCTTTAGTCTCACGTGACACTAAATCCGGTATGGGTTCTTTTAGAAAAGCATTGCATATCGTAAAGTACATGGTCCTAATCCTAATGAAATAAGTATTCTACTCCAATTGTCCTTCAATTTTGGAGGGTTTAATTCCATTTCGAGATCTTCGTTCTCCCTCGCGGCAGTCTTTTAGACCCACCGTGGCGTCCAGGAACTCCTCGATTCATCCGCGTCGCGCACAAACGCGCGATAAATCGCCCAACGGGCGGAATTAACAGGAGCGGCGGGGTCAAAAAGCTTGACCGTACGTTTCTCTCGGGTTCGTCGGCGAGCACAATCAGAAAAGCTCCGAACTGTACCGTCGAGCGACCTTCCACGCCGAGAGTGGTATATGACCCTCTTAATGAAGTCCGACAGATAGCCAAGCGAGCGCGTACGGGGCTCGCTGAAGCATGGCGCGAGCCTCGTTGTACGGCGATTGTAAGGGACACCGTGCGATCAGGAACACCGCGAACGACTCGTGCTATTCGATATAACACGAGTAGACCATAGAGATCGGCGCGAAAAAAGCCGGCAGGGAGGGAATTTCTGCGTCCTCGCCACCGGCCGGAGAAACCTGAAAACCCTCGTCGAGTCACCGCGACGCCTGTGAACCCCACCGTGATAAATCAGGGGGACCTTTTTATGCTCAGCCGCGTTCCATGGCGCCTGACAACGAAACTGTTTCGATAAATATGATCCAAGGAACCCGGAGATCACCCGATACACGACCGTGTCCGCGTTACAACGCTCCGCTATATTCGTCGCCCCTTTTTCCGTGCTAATCGAGCTCTTTTGCCTTGAGCTGCGTCAAATGATTCGATCGACTTTAATCAAAGATCCATTACGCTTAGATTTATAACGATTTCGTAACGTGGATAAATACGAGGTGCAGATGGAATAATCCTTAACCGCAACCTCCCACTTGGTCCAAATTGCGATCCAGATGAGGCCTGGCGTTGCCCAAGAGCCTCGGAGTGGGAAATGATCGAAGGACCAGAGGAATTTCAGGCCACGAAAGAGGTCTCCTAATCGCAGGGTCTCATCGGTGATATTTAAAGGCCACCGACCAGCGGGGGCATCGCTGAAACGTACCCATCCGTCGCGAGCGAGCTCGGCCAGGTTCCTCGACGGAGGAAAGAAACTCGCCGAGATGGCCTGGAAACCGCGTCGCGCGTATAACCGTAGCTGCCTGTTCGAGCTTTCAATTAACGCCGGTTCCAGGAGTGTGTACGACCGATTAAAAGCACCGAGTGGTAATCTAATTCGAGGGACGATCGACAGGACGACCTGCTGCTACCGCGATCAACACCGACCACCGACAACACGGCCTTCCGATCTAATTAGATGCAATTAGAGGACGAACGAACACCGTCGAGCCGCTGATTGGCCGTGCTACGTCTAATTCGACCTGGCCACGCAGGTAACGACTTCGTACAGAACTCCTCGCTCGGGACTCGAGCCTGCACCAGGTTTCGAGGGCAACTTCTGCTCCGTTAACTCCTCGAACAATAGCACCGGCTAACGAAGTCGGTTCTACGAATTCGTTCTCCATGATGGGCTCCCTCGAGGAACTTCCTGGTGAATGATTGGATTGTCCACTCGATGGGGGGATAATCTCGTTCGGAGTAGCGTTGTTTAGTCGCTGTTCCTGATGGGAATTTACAGGTGGTTGAGTTCTTGGTTCACGAGGCTTTGATGGATGAGGTTTTGTAGAGGAGAGACAGTGGAGAGACAGTGGAGAGACTCGAAGGACCAGGAGGAAAGGAAGAAGATAAGACAGGGTACTTTACCGGTAAGGCTTGCCGAAGTTTATCTGTCCGTTGGTAATGGAAAACAGTCTGTCCGTAACTCCTCCGTATTATCGGCATTTATTGATAAAATGCACCATCGGTGCGTGACGGAGTGCCTGCGTGTGAGGCATAGCGAATGAAACGTGTTTCGACTCGCCAAAGAATCTAGTCCTCGGTTTTTGACGTGAATAACGGAAGGTTGCTCGAGAGTGTGTTAGCAAGAGTGCGTCACACGTGTCCATGTGAAAGAACTCTTTCACTCTCGGTGCCCGCGCTTGCTAGAGAGTTTTGCACTTGATAGCGACTGTCCAGAATAAAATTCTCAAGTGGACACCTATCGTTACACCGAGCCATGGACGTGCCGAGAAATATTCGAACGTGACGGAGTCTCTTTGGTAGAAAGGAGGTGTTCTCGGGTAGAAATTCTGTACCTACAGCTTCGTTAAAATTAATCCAATTCTTTTTATAGAAGTAGCCTCGATCTCTAGGCAACGACCTAACTGAACGCTTCCTTTTATAAAATTGAACCAACATCCACAAAATACAACCAAGATCTTTCTCACTCATCAAACATAGAACCCTTTGAGAGACCGCGAATGGCTACTCGACGGACAATCTAGGACGGTTCATCCCCGTGCCGTGAAAGGATCCCGAAAAAAGGTCGCGTTTCCGGCGCATGTCGACAGGTTTTTCACGGCGTCGCACGAAAATAACCCTCTTCGCTCCCCTTCTTTGATCACCGACTGAAAAGACTCCGACGTCTTCTCCTCGGTTACGAAGCACCTCGCCAAATTAGCAGCCCTTTTGTGCTGCCACTCGCTCGCTGCCAGTCACTGAATTCAGTTTACCTGCCCTCCTTCCCGATCCTCGTCCTGCACACGCATACGCGCGCACGTGAGCGATGATTTCAATCGAAATCCGCCGTTTGTTCTTCCAGGAAGACGTTCACCGCGGCGGTGATGTTGCGAGCACGGCCGAAAAGGGACACGGTGAACGAACGTGAACGGATCGGGTAATTCGAACCGATATTCCCGTCAGGACGCTGAACAGCGTTTCATCGAGGGGTTTCGACGTCCGAACGGCACCGTCGTGACGCGTTTTAATAACGCGTCCGTTAAATTCGATTAAGGGGCGTGTACGCAGCGAAGTCACGACGCTGGTACTCGTTCGTGTGTTGCGGCGTTACACTTTGTTTCGCCGAGGATCTCCCCTTTCGCTGTACTCCGTGTTATATTGGGTGTCCCGTCAGGAAAGGATCGATATATTTGCAGTCTTTCGTGTTTTCAAATTTTGGGGACTGAGAGTGTATTGGGAGGATTTTGAATTCTGGGATCTACTTCAATTTATCAAAGGAGTCTTCTACGTTAGTAGCGGAGCTGAAGAATGTTCTGCGTTACCGAGCCATATCGATAGAGGGTTCTAAATCACTCAATACTACCGACAGAGGGTTCCACATTACCGAGCTTTATCGACAGAGGATTCCACGTTACTCCGTACTACCGACAGAGGGTTCTACATTACCGAGCCATATCGACAGAGAATTCTACGTTACCGAGTCCTATCGACCGAGGATTCTACATTACCGAATACTACCCACAGAGTGTTCTACCTCATCACCGCCCCACGCCACTTGAATCGTCACTCCTAAACTAAAGTTTCCAAACATACGATACTCATTCCAACATGTAGATCCGCTTAAAGAACCACCTACCCTCGCCGAAAGATTCGATAATACTCGAACAATAAAATACAGAAGAACTCGACGAGTCCTCATGCCCAGTCCAAAGCCCTCAAAGCTCTCCTAAGCCTAAGATCTCCCTTTCGTTGCTTCTTTCACTCATCGATCAACTTCACAAACCCGCTCGCCAGAATAAACACGACGGTTTCGTTGCACGCAGATTCAAAGATCGCTTTCGCCGAGGAATTCTTGTCGGGGTAGAATTTAAAGAACTCCCTTGTCGAGGGACACTCGTCCCAGTCGGCATTCACCGTCTGGGCGTATGTGAAGCGCGTGGGGAACATATCTCCGAGACGTCTGCATGTCGTGCGCCGTGGCCGGGCCTAATATTATCCCGAGGATCGCTCCTCCTTTATCTAGGATGATCTGTTCGGCCCCGGCCGCCTGTCCCGGGGTGGCGAATTTGCACGAAAGACTGAACGTAATCTCCAGCTCATCCTCGTCAGCCTGGACAGCCGGCAAATTGAATTTTTTTTTATCCTCTCGAGGCCACCGATCCGATTGGCCGAATCATTCGGACGATACAGAGAGGGAGGGGGGGGGGGGATCGAAATCGACCAAGTGATCTCAGGGAGGAGGCTTTTACAGCTGCTCGCGGGCTCGATAGATCTCTCGGATAATTTTGTTCGCTGGACGAAGGTGTGACGTGTACGGTGTACGAATAATTTGAAACGATTCGGATAGGTCCTCCTCTCGTGGATGTTGGGATTGTTGAAGATGGTGTGTGTGTGTGTGTGTGTGTGTGGAGTGACGTAGAAGAAAGGTCGTAGAATCTAGGGCACTGCGTTAGGCACTCTATTCTTCTCTATTCTTCTTTAAAATATTCAAACCAAAGCCAACGTATAAATCCAGTTCCTCGAATCTGATTTCTTTTCTGATAAAACTCATACCGCTACATCGAGATCGTACCACATTCCGAAAAGATCCGCGGCTGTAGGACGTCGCGTGTCTCTCCCAAACGGACGTATGCAAATCGCGCCTCTTAATGTCGCCGGCTGGGGACTCTTGTTTCCATTACCCCGATATCGATACAACCGATTCTCTGCTCGACGAGTCACTTCGAGTCGCCTCCAAACGGTCCGCAGATAACGCTAATTACGATTCAACGCGCTCTGACATTAGTAAATTATCTCGAGCGTACCTGTACGACGCCCGATTGAAAAATCACCCTTCTAAATCCTCGCCACGTTTCGTGCCAGAACGCATTAGCGCGGCGTCGATCGCATAATTTTCGACATGGACGGACGCCCTCGAAGGACGAACGATCGTCGAGATTTCGAAAGCTGGACGGATAACATTTGACTTATACCAGCCGCGTATCGACGTTGAGTCTGCTAAAGTGTTTAGATTAGACGAACGCGTTCGTGATTTGTTCTTTACCTCGGCTAGCATTTTATTTATATTGATTAAGATATACGATCGTTTTTGGAATTTACTTTCTTATAGGTGAAGTAGAATAGCCTGTCGATGATCAGACCGTTCTGTTAGAAATACAGAAGGGTCTATCGATAAACCCTGCGACTAACAAGCACTTTAACCTATCCTGTACCGTCTTGGATGACCTTAAGTCAACGATCACTAGCACCTACTGTTAAAAGTAGTGTACCTACCCCTAAATTATTAAGATGAAACACTGACTCAGAGTTCGATTCAGCTCTCGTATGAGAGGGTTAGACAAATCTACGCTTACTCTTTTTCTTCCCCGAATGTTCACTATTCCTGGAACCTGTACGAAGCATCCCCGTGGCGATCACTGAAACCATCTCCGAGTTCACGAATCGTCGGATCCCGGGGTCGTGAAAAGGACTGTCTCCCGATACAATAAGACGTTCGCGACCCTAGCGTTCCTCTTTCTTCCTTCCCGTGGCTCATCTTCCTTTTGAAAACCGGACCCGGGTTTTATTTGCCCGGTGGTCGTGCTCTTTTCATACTCCCCCCACATCTTCTCCTCTTCTGGTCCAGATGCTGCACGAAATCGCCCAAGTGTTCGCCTTGGCGAGAGGCCCGCGCCCCGCCGTGGCGCCGAAACGAGTTTTAAATCGCACCAGCTCGGGCATTCGAATGCGAAAACACGCGAGGACCGGGCCCGCCTAAACGCGCCTAAGTCTCCGAACTCTTGGTTCCTAGCTTCGCTGCTGCTCTTCGAGCTGCATACTATGCTTTTTGGAGTCGCTGGTCAACATTCCAGCTGAATAGCATTAGATATTCAAGCATTTCTACATTTGGATGACACTTAATAACAATCAAATAACGTAGCGTTAGATGTATCCAAGCATTTCTACACTTGGATGACACTAAACCTGATAAGTCTGGAATTCAGAATTCAAATTTGGATGGCCAGGTAGCGTTAAAGCGGATTCTATTAGATTCAAGGTTTAATCTGAACTACGGCTTTGAATAACTCCTGGATTACGTTGCATGAAGCATGTTACATTGTGGAGTAGATAAAGATTCACCCCCGAAATCTGAAGATAGACTCTCTCCAACTATCTCGTCGAGGTCTCTCCCATCCTTATACTATATCTTTGAATAACTCCTAGGTCACATCTCATAAACCACGTTACATTTTGTAGTAGACAAAGATTCACCCCCTCAAACCTGACAATAGACTCCCCTATCCATCGCGTCGAGATCTCTTATATCCTGATGCACCCCTTACATCCAAGTACGTCTCCCTAACACCAGTGACAACCTGGATACCTCCTCCGTCCTCGATCTTCACCAGTACGTGATCGGATTAGTTCGTCCAGCATCCACGATCGAACGTAGCCAAGCAAGAGCAAGTCGCGGTTCAAGGTCCCACCCGGCTGCGAAATAGCGAGAACCCAGCGGGCGTCGAATATAAAAAGTTCCCGCCTCGAATTTATCATCGACAAAAATCTACAGCTGGTTTGAACGCGCGTCGGTCGTAAGTCGTCCCCCGATCGCCGGCGCGGCGGTGTTTGCTCGTTGTAAATCAGCCGGAACGCCGTTGTCGTCGGGAGATTCCGCGAAATTTGCGAGCTCCTTTGGCTTCCTACGAACGCCGGGACCCCTCATAGATCCGGCCCGGGGTCGGGCTTAGATCGGAAATTATGCGACAGGTGGTCGCGCGCAAGGTTACGCTCGCGGGCTTTAATCCGAGTTACGATCTTGCGCGAACTCGACGCCCTGGACGTCCCGGCGGGCCTCGTTCGCCGATTTTTACGACGAATTTTGTTCTTCTCTGTGCCCTTCGCGGGCGTATACCATCCGCTAAACCACGGGGCGACGGTTTAATCCACGAGTATTTCGCGGAGATATCGTGGACGGCGACTTGGGCTGAAACGGTTTGTTAAGCAGGAAGAGAAGACCGCGGCGTTTGGTGTGAATGAAAAACGGAAAAATAGTTCGGGAAAGGAAGGTAAGGATGAGGAAATTGTGTGTCGATAACCGAAGGTTTGTAATCGAGTCGTTAGAGGTAAAAGATAGGCGTTAGAAGGTGACTTGCAGGAATGGCGGCGTCAGCGGTAGCGATAAGGAGGCTATAATTAACGCGTCCGAGATAAGACTTCGAAGGGGAGCTATCTTCAGCATCGTGGATCAAACTGGAGGGGGCTGAAGATTGTTGAAGATTGGAGCACACCTCTCCAAGCAGAAGTACCGTGGTTTTAGATCGATGCTTCGGGTAGCAATTCAAGGTAGCAATTCAAAATGTCACAGATGGGTCCAATCATGGATGGCTGAACGCTTCATTGCTCACGATTTTAGGTAGGCTTCATTAAGCAACGCTAAGGCTCTGACTGACACTAACGCCAAAAATAAAGCTTCTACCGATCCTCGAGAGAACGACGCAAGGGAAAGTAACAATTCGAGACACCCCCAAATCGACACATCACCCACGCCTCTCAGAAATCCCTAACAATCGGATCCAGAGGACTTAAGGAGTCCTCCCAGTCCAAAGCGATGTTGTCCGGTGATCGATTCAGAGTCGAAGAGTGGAAGTAAGAAAAAGTAACAACTCGAGACGCCCCCAAATCCAACGCCATCGACACATCACTCCCAACCCTCAGAAATCCCCGACACTCGGATCCAGAGGACTCGAGGAGTCCTCCCAGTCCAAGGCGACGTTCTCCAGCGGTCGAGCCAGAGTCAAAGGGTGGAGGTGTTCCTGCTGAGGGGTACAGATGGAAGGTAACGATACCCCATACGTAAATATGTACGTCTCGAGCGCAGATACACCGCCTTGCACCGGCGATACGTCCGTTTCGTAGCAAAGGTCGAGCGGGGAGATCGATTTGCATGTCACTGATAGGAATCCGCTCGAGTAACGACGTACTACGCGGGGCCCCTTGGACGGTGATCCCGCGGAACGGAGTGACGGAAGCGGCGGACAGACCGAGACAAACGGTCCGATATCTCTGTACACAGCGAGCCACGGTTGCTCCGGGACCAGCTACGAGTAGAGTCATCCATCGTGACACGATAATTATTATCATCGATGTTTTCCGCGCTCGGACACGCGTGTCGGTGGGTGGATCGACTAGCAACAGCCGCGAGAATGGCCGCGACGTTGTTGGGATAAACAGCGCGGATACAAAATGAACGGAAAATAATTTTAATAAACGAGAGATAAGCCGAGGAGAGCGTTTACCGATGGCATTCATCCGAAGTGGCTCGATAGAGGACTATCAGCGTTGCTTGCGTTTCGTAAGCTGCCGCGACAGCTGTACGACTGATTAGATTTTGGAGGTGAAAGTAGATCTCGTCATTCCTCTGTTTCACGCCATTTGTTTCTCATTTGGTAGTGTAATTAACGAGTGAACCTTTAGGCGTCGTGGAAAAAGATACAATCGCAAAAGATACAATAGACAGTGAGTATAATGGAAAATATTTAAAAAATTTACGTAACGTATATGTAGTTTTTTTTTATATATATTCTTAAATATTTGCCATATTCGTTTGTGTAATAAATAAAATAATAAACTTCGCGGTCTAGCGATCCATGAAATTTAAATCAAAGTATATCCGATCGATAACATGCATATTGTTTGTGTATTTATGGCAAATGGAAACATGCTACTAAAAAACGAAGACGCAATTTCATTCAAGTTTCAGGTCTGCCTCTGTACCTGCGAAGATACGAATTTGCATAAACATCTGCGGACTAATAATAAGGTAACGCGATCCAGCTCGAATCACGTGGTTGGTATGAGTTTATCGCAACTATTTGCGCAATCGATATAGGCCCGATACGAGTACACGAGTGGGGAGGTGGCAACAAAGTCGTGGAGGTTCCTATTCGTGAACATCACTGGCCCGGAGATATCACTGCGAAGCCACTCGCGTTAGTTTGTCGCGCTCCATCGTCTAAAGCGGTCGCAGCGGATAGCAGAGCAATTTTCCTCGTTTAGGCTACCTACCTACGTCAACCATGAGAATTAATTCCATCGTACCCAACTTCAGCGCGGACACCACCAAGGGTCCCATCGACTTCTACGAGTGGCAAGGAGATTCGTGAGTAATTCCTTCCTTTTTTTTTTTTCATATTCTTTTTTTGACGTTTGAAACGTAAAGAATAACTATAATCGGTTCGCGTGGGTAGGTGCAGGCTTTCAAAATTATGATTTGGGACCTGCTGTGATAATAACGTTGATACAGAGTTCTTAAAAATAACGAAAATATACGTAACAAGGAAATCGTGCCGAGAAAGATAATTTTCAGTTCTCCAAGAATTTTGTACCCTTATTATTTAATAGATATATTCTATTTAATTCTAATAAATTACTATTTAATACGAAATAATTTGTCTAGCAATTTCTAACGTGTCAATTAAAATTTAACGCGATGAAACCGGTTTCTGGTCGAAGCTTTGCTTTTCAAGGTGCGGAGTCGGATTGAAGGTCGTCGCAGTTGTATAACAATTGCGTCTATCTTGAAATTTGAGAATTTCAATCGGAAAAAGTTTTATCAACGAGCGATACCTGATCTATTAGCACGCGTGTCACTTCTATAGATGATACAATAATATAATAATCCTCCGTGCAAACCTTTCCCGATTTAACAAAATAGTTTTGCCGATTATTTTCTACCTTCGATTCGCAGATGGGTAGTTTTGTTCTCCCATCCTGCCGACTTCACCCCAGTGTGCACCACCGAGCTGGGACGTTTGGCAGTCCATCAGCCCCATTTCGAAAGTCGGAACACGAAACTTCTGGCTCACTCCGTGGACCAACTGCAGGACCACGTCGACTGGGTTAACGTAAGAGAAATATTATTCAGCTACTCTCTTAGAAAATAACAGCGTCGAGTGTCTCGTCACGGAGGAACGGTTCGAAACATCAAACGAAGAAGAAGAGGAATTAATTATCCAGATTTTAAATTCGATCCAGGTTCCGCTCTTCGCTTCTTTGTTGAAAATTAGCACAACGTTGACTTGCAAAGTACCTAGTCATATACATTCATGCGTGAGATCACTGTTGCACGAGGGGAATCGTTAAACATTCTTAAATGTTTATAGACGTTAAATAGAAATTCTTCTGGTAAGATAAATAAAAGATTCTTCAATTTTGTTTTAGTTTACGAACAGCTAAGATAAATCTCAACTAACGAGCTCCATTAATTTTGTAAGTTTCTGTTTATCTTGAAAGATCCAGAGTCGATTATTTCATAAATAAAATTACCCGACTAGTACGTGAAAAGATCGTTCACGAACGCGATCTATTCAACAGCGATTCTAATTCAATTGATATTCGCAGACGTTCGCTGCACGTAGATCACATAATTTACCCAACCTGCCGGTTTGCCCGACAGGATATTAAATCTTACTGCCGAGACATCCCCGGCGCCTTCCCTTATCCAATCATCGCGGATCACGATCGGACACTGGCGGTGAAATTGGACATGATCGACGAGGACGGTAAGGACGACCCAGAAAAAGCCATGACAGTTCGAGCGCTCTACATCATCAGCCCTGATCATCGTCTGCGTTTGTCCATGCACTATCCAACGTCCACTGGTCGCAACGTTGAGTAAGTAAACATTCGTTATTCTGGCAAAATGTCCTCGAGATTTGTTCGACAGTAGAACTACAGTCAATGGTTATTCGATTGAAATATAATGAACGTATCGAATCTTGTTATTTATGAAAGAGTTCTAAATGGAAAGTACGTTAACGATACTATTATCAACTTTCAGTGAGATACTCCGAGTCATTGACTCGTTGCAGCTGGTCGATAGGAAGCCAGAAATTGCTACTCCCGCCAACTGGGTGGTAAGAAACTTTTATCGTACTACTGGTATTCATTATTCCCGCGATTAGATTAATTTCTTTAAGCACATATATTTTTCCAATATTTTATTTTACTTCTGAAATGTTTTCGACGAGGTATAGAATTTCTTCCGCTTGGAGAAGTTAATTTTAACACGATTCTTGTTACAGCCTGGCGAGAAAGTGATGATTTTACCAACTGTAAAGGACGAAGAAATCCCTAAACTCTTCCCTGGCGGTGTGGACAGAGTCACAATGCCTTCTGGGAAGGTCTACGTGCGCACAACCACGGATTATTAAGCGAAAACATGATGATTCCAAACACGATCTTCGACTGAACGAATAACGCATCGATCATCGGTGAACGATTAGCAATTAAGTAACGCGTTGCCTTCCATACTTTTTGTGATGATATCGCTACATCGCTGATAAACACGATTACGTAAGACACGGGTTTCCTGTAAATCTGGTTCCGATTTGAAATTAGAGTACGCGCAACGAGACGGTGTCGAGTTTCGCACGAATACGTGCGCACAATATTTACCGAATTTATTGTAGCCAGATAACATTTACTTTCGTTGGTGTGGCAAATTTTGTATCTAAATAAAAATTTCAAATATCGAGTAAAAGATGAGAAATAAATATTTTTAAAGACAAACATGTTTTTATTCGATGACTGTCGGATAAAAAAAATGTATTCGACGGATAAAGGTAATTTAAATTACCCAAACTGGATATCGTTGCACAATTATTATTCGATGTAAAGTCTGTGATAAATACGTACGACCGATAATGAAAACTGACCGTTTTGGCACCCGTCAAGGGATAAAAATGTGAACGAAGCTTGCGTAGAAAAGTTACGACGAACACGTCTGAAATTATACGAATCGAGCGAATTTTCTGTGGTACGGTCAACGAGAGATCGATGCTGAAGAAAAAGATAATTAATAGCAGTATCTTATCCCCTAAAAATAAGGAGTCGAACAAGAACACGAATCGTAGGGTGTGGTCGTGTAGGAAAAGCGATCGAGCGTGGATCCGAGGATCGTGGCTTCGAATCACCGTGCCTTATTTTTCGTTTAAACTCCTGCGTTATACGTAGCCGCGGCGTCAACGCGGACAATAAATCCCCCGTTTCAGTCGAGTCGATTGCCTGCAGTCGGCTGTACCAAAGATACGCGGCCCGCCTAGGGTGTCCATTATTCCCAGATAATTACACACCTCAACCCCAGGAATTTTCGAAATGAGTTTCAGCCACGGAGACGATAAGTTTTCATCTCCTCGCGAGGGACACGGGGCACGTGGGAAATCCGACCACACAGAAAATCAGTTTACAAATTACGACCCCATGAATCACGGTTCTATCGGCTCTCGAACTTTTGGGTATTCCCTGGCTCTCCGGAGCAGCGTTACGTACCCTTCCTTGGATAAAATAAGGGAACAGGTGGAATTTAATCTCGACTCAACGCAGTGTCTGAATTTTATAAGTAACCATCGTGTATTGCTATTCTTGACCTCGCCAGAAGCAAAGTATTGCGAGTAGACATCCCGTGATGTTCCTACGACACGTTAGAACAGGTGTTAATAAATATAAAAAGTTGTGACGGTACCAGGTGCTTTGACGCTTAAATTTAAGATTTTTCAAAAGGTGGAGTTAATCGATCTGTGCAAACGACGGCTCATAAAATACCCGAGAATGAAAGTATTCGTGTCATCTAGGTTGTCGATTAATTATAAAATCTTCCGAATCTAGAATCTTCTTTACAGTTGAAAAACGTCCTTGTTGTCCATGATTCATCGACTACGTTCTCTGCCTTGGATGCAAATAAAATTCTGCCGCCTCATTTAAGAACAGCTACCGTCTTCCAGCGAACTTCATCCAGCTACTGAAAACTCATTGACGCCTGGGACCACCGACCAAGCCGCAACGGTGCAACGCATAAATATTCATGTAGTTCGATAAGCATTCTCTAATCGGTCACGATCCTAACGTCACGCTCCTCTAACTGCGCGTTCGCGAGAGGACAACCTGTCCACCATCTGAAGATCTCGTTAATTAATCGAAATAAGGAGAATCAGGTGTTCGATGGTCGGGGCACGGGCCTCGCGAGAAGGCGAGCCTCGATTTCGTCGAATCGACAGTCGATCCCCGATCGATACAGCTCGCCTTGGATCGCCGTTCCATTGAACCGTGAAAGCCCAGCTTCCGTGTTCCGGCTAACTGTTAACCGCGAGGGCCGCGCGCACCGTCGCAGAAGGACGAACAGAAGAGGAACGGAAGGTGGTCGAGACCGAGAAGGAAGAGGAGACGAAGAGATAACCGCAACAACGATGGCGATTAAACATTTTTTCGTTGCAGAGACGATCTTCTTCCTTTCGTCTACGCGTGGGTGCCTCTTTTTATCAAAGTGTACCGTTCCTCGTAATTTGATCTTATCAGGTTAAAGGGCGTTTTGAATTCTTTTTATCGAAGTGTATTTTTACGTACGATTGGTCCTCGTGTCGGAGAGAATTTTCAATTCTTATTTTAGGGAACTGTATGCCTCGAGAGAACTCGGATCGTGAGATGAAGATAAGAATCTACCAACGTCAGGTTAGCAGGTTTGCTTACGTCGATCAAGAGAACGAAGATCCCTCTTATCCAACCATCTGTTTAATTAATTAATTTTTGTTCATCCAAATTGGCATAAAAAGTTGAGTTTCGAGTGTGGTAGTATCATCATATGATCGAGTGTCTACGAACGCGTGTTTATTGCAGGAGTAGAGGAGGAGAGACGGCGACGCTATTAAGCATAGTCGTTGGTCCGTTCTAGTTTAAGAGCCGTCGTCGGGCACGCTGGCCTCGCGTGAGCCTGATTGCGGCGGGTTGAACAGGTTGAACAGTTGGGTAATGGAGGCGCCCACATCTCTCCTCTAGCGGTACCAGCTTCTGTTATCTTCGTCGCTTTAAAGGCGACGGTCAACCGGCGCTTGTTCCATTGCCCGCTCGCTTTATCCGCTATTGTCTTCTCGGAAAACGCGCGACACCATCTGCACGCCACGTACGGGGTGTCTCTTCGATTTTCTACCGTCTTGGGTTATATTTAAAAAATGACGAAATTGTCGAAGTTAATTAAGGTTCATCCACCTTCCTCGCAATTGCTCGAGATTAGAGTTTTACGGAGACTCCAAGAACTTGCCTCGATGAAACGTAAAAATGGAGAGGACTTATCTTTCCATGCTTTTGTTGCTTGTCTATCTTGGTCGGCTTATGACGGTTTTGTTAGAATAAGAACACCCACCAGTGGCACTGGTACAAATAATCAAGTTATTTGGGGCCCGTTCGTCGTTTTACAATCGTTAATAAACCATCACAAATAAAAGGAACAACGTCAAAGTTAATTCAGATAAGAGTGCTAAGTGCTAGAGACTTTGTCTTTCCTCTGAACTGATCGAATTAAAATCAATCACTCGAGAAGGATAAATATACGAGCACAACTAGTTTTCAATAACAATATTTACTGTTTTCCCGAAACCTCGACGCAAACGCACCCAACGTAAAATTTCCGAAGCAATCATCATCACACTCGTTCCCTCGGAATAAAACAGGAGAGAGAAAGAATTAATAACGAAACGGCTAACCAGGGCGAGTGGCGCGCAAAAGAAGAGGCCAGAGACGTCGGTCGACGTTGATTGGATCCTCGTCAAGAATACAGCGCTGGTCTATGAAAAATTTCACGCGCGGAACATGTAAAAGTGTCTGGCAGAGAGAGTGTATCTCGCTGAATAACGCGAACGATCAAACAGCGGACCTCCGTCGAGCCGATCATTCTTATCCTGTCATTAACGTCTCCGATGGACGGGGGAGCTATTTGTACCAGCGAGACTAATAGGAAACACATAGTCGGCTCCGTAACGTTACGGCACCGCTGATGATACCGATGACGACGACGATAAGAATCAACGACGATGCGAACGACCCCTTTTCTGGCGGCGAATGTGTATTCGCAATCCCGTGCGCGAGTTAATCAGCTGACCCCAATTAAACGATAGCCATCGGCTAGCCCAGGCGAGACAACAGTTGCGTCGACGATAAATGTTAATGAACCGTGACATAATAGGATCCACGATAATAACCGGGGAATCCGTTCCACGGCCATTAAGGGGTGCCTTTGTTCCACCTACGATTCGTCGATTATTCGCCTGCGTTAATGTCGTAACGGTGTCCCGCGCCCTATTAGAGTACAGTTTAATTGCGGTTAACCGTAAACCGTGCTGGCCAATTTCCTCGACGAAGGTAGCGAAAATACTCGAGGATGAGTCATCGAAATACTGAACCAACTCTCCGAAAGATAGTGCGATGACTCTCTATCATGTAGAGCGATCAAGGTTAGAAAGAAAGGGGTTGGAAGGGGGATGATCGGAGTTTGATCGATTCTAGCCCAATTCGGATAGTAGATAGTAACAAAAATATTCGAGGATGAGTCAGTGTAATACTGAGCTAACTTTCAGGAAGATAGACCGATGACTTTCTATCATATAGAGCGAGCAAGGTGGGAAGAAAAGGGTTGGAAGGGGGATGATCAGAGTTTGATCGATTCTAGGTGATCTTAAACGAGGCTGGAGGATTAGTTTGCATTCGGAGAGCATAGAGGAATCATGGCTTCTTAGAACATTTCTCAACTATGAAGATTGCGGTTCTGCAATTAATCAAAACAACCTGGATGGCACGAATCCTTCCACTCTTCGGTTATCGTACACTCTTCCACACCCTACCATATATCAAGAGTCCTTCCACGCTTCTACCCTCATCGAAAATGCCCAATCGTCTAGCATCGAAACACCCCGTTCCTCGCCAGATTGTACGACACTCACGCAGTCTCCGCGCAATTTATGGATGCCAAGAATAATCCAAGAATCTCCGACTAGGTCGTCATCGAGAAGTTTCCAATTAGCGAATATCGTACCAATCTGTTTCTCATCCCGTCAACAGCGTGCGCGTCGATGCGAGCCTAGACACCCAGGAATAATCCTTGTATCCTCCTCATCGTCGAGTGGTCGTCGAGGAGTTCCAATCAGCAGATATCAGGACGATCTGTTTGCTCGTTCCGCGGTACGTCAACCACGGCCTGATTATCCCTTCGTTCATCTTTTTTATTCGCGTTCGGTTGTAACCACCTTCCCCATATTCGATATTAATACCGATACGCGTGCGCGCGGGATTTGCATCTAAGCCCCTGGTCCACGTGCGAGTCCCTGGCCTGCGCGGTATTCGTGGTTAATTCTCGGCTAGCTCGCTTCTGTAATCCTTGTTCCGTGGTCATGGTGACCGAGATAACCAGGTATCAGGAAACCGTATGGGAAGAGCAGTTTATGTCCAGGAGGGGGTTCATTTCGCGAGGATGTCGCAGGTTGGGCTTTGGAGACACGCAGAGCGGTGGTTCGATGATGACTGATGGAGCATTATAATCTCAGGGCATAATCTGTCTTGGAGCTTTTATATCTGGCGATTCCTGGGCGCAATGAGGAAGTCGTTCGTAAGCGTGGTTACTTGGGGACGTTGAGAGTGGAGGATAAATCCATAGTCTTCTTCCAGAACTAACTAGGACCTAGTGTCCTTTAGTCCTCTGCTTCCATGGAGTCATCTTACGTTTGAAAGTGGAAGATTTCTGAAGTGAGTCGCGTCAGAACCAGGAAATGTGCGTAATCCTCTTCTAGATCTACCAAGGACCTAGTGTCCTTTAGTCCTCTGCTTCCATGGAGTCATCCTACGTTTGAAAGTGGAAGATTTCTGAAGTGAGTCGCGTCAGAACCAGGAAATGTGCGTAATCCTCTTCTAGATCTATCATGAACCTAGTTTCCTTTGGTCCCCTGCTTTCTTGGCGTCTTTCTACCTTCCACGTTCTTCCCGAAGCTTTCCAAGCCGTGTCCTATCCTATCCCAATCCTCCAAGGACTCCTCCGCCTGCGACCTCAGCGCGAAAGAGCCGAACAAGGTCGCACGACCACGTGCTCGATGGCCAGATAGCATTTCGACGCATGTTCACGAGTTCAGCTCGCGCAGCGCTCGTAGTCGCGATGGAGATAGCTCGGAATAAGGGTCGAGTCGG
The DNA here is from genome assembly GCF_026225885.1 of Hylaeus anthracinus. Classification (NCBI taxonomy): domain Eukaryota; kingdom Metazoa; phylum Arthropoda; class Insecta; order Hymenoptera; family Colletidae; genus Hylaeus; species Hylaeus anthracinus. The sequence continues at coordinate 6,592,165 of NW_026534349.1, forward strand.
CTGGCCAGCCTTAGAAGGGCAAGAACACCACGAACGGTCCTTGAATTAGATGCGAGCCAACCCGCCAGAGCCAGATGTAAACGCGACGCGATCGTTAATTTCCCGATACGGTTAATACCGTCGAGCTTCGATCCTCTGCCCCTCCAGCGTTCGACGTCCATTTGGGACCAGATAAGATTCCTCCCGCTTAAGAGGTCGTACACGTCTGGAATGCAGGACTTTTGGAAGAGAAACGGTACCGTTACGTCGCCAGGCCGCGACTCGTGGAAGGTCAAACGCGATTCTGGAATTAGATGCCTCGCGTAAACCCCCTCGGCAGTCTGGCAGGTGCAAAGCGAGACAGGATCGTTAATTTCCACCCGTGGCACCGTGTAGGACGCGCCGATGACAAGATAGCCGTACTTCTGGTTCGTAAGGTCGCGACCGAGGTTTCAATTAGGGTTTAATTTGATTACGATGCGAGCTTGCCAGCCGTATGCTTGCCGTTCGACGTGTCCACGCGTCGGGGATATCGGACATTCGAGATCCCGCGGAGATTGCGTCGATCCGCAGCAGCTCGATGTTGGATTCTGAAAATTTGTAGTTTCTGAACGTCGACATGCTTGCTCGGTTCTTTCAAGTGCGTAATTGTCGCTTCAGTTATTGCACCGAATCCATGCATCCCGATGGAATTATTTCTATTCTTCTTGACGTTACTTTGCCTTACATCTTTGCATATTCGCATGCTACAGCCCCTGACGGCGGATTTCGATATGAAGATTCGTTTGAAATCGTTCGAGGAATAGCATCGAAGCGTTAAGCTTGCTCGAATTTTATTTAAAACACTGTTTCGATGTCATCTATAGAACAAAATCTTGATTCGTGACTGCATCGAGACGTCCAAGCGACCGAATGCAATCGAAACGATCACTCCTCGGTAATTTATGCCGGCGACAAGTGGCTAATTCGTTTAATTAGACGCCCTGTAAGTCGAGCCGCTCGATTCGCTGGCAATCGATCGCCCGCATCGAGAAGCCTGCAAGAAGAAGGCCCTTCATTTACGGTGTTTGCTCGGTTTCCTTCCAAAGTGCATTTGAGTCTTTGAGTCGATGCACCGACTAATTTCGAAGTTACCGTACAGAGTTTTCTCAGCCACTCCGTAGCGTGATCCGGCGCTTCCATTCAAGTTCTTAAAGAATTTTCGCTGCGAAGAGCCAATAACGAGTTCAAATAAAAAATATAGGATTAAATGCCGGCTCTAGAGATCCAATTTTCCGACTGTCGTCCTCGGCCCCGAGAAATCCGCGATAATTAAAAAGCACGTATCTGTGGTCAGGCCGGGAGACGCTAATCGTTCCAATTCAGACGATTAATTCCGCGACCGTTCCACCTTTTCCCGCGAGCGGATTTGCATAATTGACCGTCGCCGACCATTTCGCTGGTATCGCGCTACCAGTGTACGAGCTCCCTCGAGAGATGCCATTTCCAATTAACTATCGATTATTGGGCTCGCGCGACCGTACCTCCAATCGACCGATTAGGGTTGTCCCGTTTAAAGAACGTTGATAAATGCGCGCGACGGGACGCTCCGCGTCTCGTTTTGCCCTCTTTGCTCCCGGCTAAACAACGTTCGCCACCCCGACGCTGGCTGGCGAAGGCGTTCAATTCCGATAGCGTGGCTTGTTAAGCGATCCTGGGCCGTGCAGGGCTCGAATTGAGGAGGGTCAGGAATAAATTAGATACTCCTTGGCAGTCACCTCGAAGTGGATTTGGTCAGGCAGGTTCTGTGCTTCGAAATTTTTTGCGAATAGCCTCGTTTCTTTAGAAATTAATGTAATTGCAGGAATTATTATTAGGTCGTCCCATAAATTCGTGACGAAGGCTGCGTCAATATTTAATAAAAAAAAAAACTACAGAAATTTTATAGTGACGGTAGAATGACTATGTCAGAAAGGTGAGAAAATATTGTAACAAGTAGCATGAACTTTTTAGGATGATCCGATAGAATTATTAATAGTGGCGCAATTATAGTTGATAGAGGTGAAGATTCACGGATGAAAGACACTGCATTAAATTATATAAGTACGGTATACCAACTACTGTCTACTCATAACGACATCTAGCTAGATCAGAGGCGTTTAGGTAAAGGTTAATTTAATTACACAGTCGTAAAGGTTATTAATAACGTTACTGCTTCAGTCACTCGTCAATAAGTAAAAAATAAGGTACAACTTTATCCGACAATTCCAGTTTTAATTCTCACTTCACCAAACAATCCCTCCAGGTCAGTTTCTTCCAGCATGAAATACAAAACTCCCCGATTTAATATTGATCACACCAAATCTTCGATCACTCATCGACAAGTAAAAAATGGAGAACAATTTCAGCCTGAAACACACAGCTTCTAATCGTTCTCCAACGAACGCCACGCAAAAGTCCGCCGTTCTCCAAGTACCTCGAGATTGCGATCGAGCCAACATCTGGTTTCCCCTTGGGAACAATGGTGGCTCCGATCGGTGGCGGCTTTCGGTCTGAATAATTCCGACCCGTTAGCCTAATTTCTCATTCCACCGCAAGGCCGACCAGAACGACTCCCGTGGCCGCGACCAAAGACGGAGAGGGACGCATCTGCTGGGACTCCGGTCGTTATCTTTTCGCATTTTTCGACCGAGATTATTCTCGAAACGAATGGCCCTCTTAAGACCCGCGACCGGATCATTAATCTGGCTTCGAAGATGGCCGTGTGGTCGGGACCGGGGCACCGCAGAAATCGAGCGAGCCGGGGCCTTTAACGCGGTATCACCTTCGCGATCGGACGTCGTTACTTTAATTTCGTCTTCGCGTGTCCGCCGCCAATAATAGAACGACTGGAAGGAGAGGGAGGGCAAAAATTGCACCCCATCGGAGCACCCGACCGACTGAAATTAAACCCGGCGCGGTCGGAGACCGGGTTATTCTTGGCGATACGTCACGGCGAGCGTACCGCGCGACAAATTAGACCGTTCGTTAACAAAGTGCTACGAGGACATGCGAAAAACGCGGACGTTTATGCAAATTCGTGTCTTTGTATCGCGTAAATGGAAAAGAGAGACTTAAATCGGAGTATGTTCCGACGTATAAATGTCGCAACGTGTATTATATCTTTCATATTTTATGTATCATGGGTTCATTCGTATTTTTTTTTTTGTATTTCAATTTGTTGTAAATGTATGGATATCCAAAGTCTAATCGTGTGAGAGTTGTTCCAAGCTAAGTTCTAACCAAAACTCGACCGCTAACGCCTGAGACTCGACAGCTAACCCATCGCTGATAGATATTTCCTATTCCCAAAAGAGACATTAAATATTAAAAACCTAATTTTAACGATTTACAATAATAAGTTCCTCGCAACAATCTCGTTGTATCAGAATTCTTCGCAAGTTCAACAGCTACCAAATAACCGCATTTTCCATTTTCCCTTCCTTTCGTTCGTTCCCCTTAAAAGACCCAAAGAATTCAACGGAATTCCCCTAAACAAAAAATGTCATTCCTTTCCAACCAGGAAGGATCCAGCGCCGCAAAAATGGCCTCGCTCGAAGAGTTACCGCCGGCAATTTTTCAAGTAGGACGTCGCTCGGCCATTAACGAGCCATCTGTCCGGGTTTAAATCAATTCTGACGGTTTCCAGCATTTACCGTGGCCATCGACGTCAGAGGACGACGTCGAGATTCACAGCCGTTTCTCGCCTAGCCTAACGTCGGTTAGACGCCGATGGTATTGATGGCGCTGCCGATGGCCGGTGCGCCACAGCCGGCGAACTACAATTGACTTCGACCTTTGCCACTCCTAGACTCCGAGGGAGCCGCTTCGAGGGGCAGCGGTTTGATTCACTGCCTGCCATAACGTTGCCAGCCTGACAGCTCGCGATTCTTGAAAGGCGACGCGCGCAACCGCTCCGTCCCTAATGGCTCCCCGTCATCCTCGAGGGCGTCTCGAAGCGACAAAATCCGCGACGCCGGTGGAAGATCGTGGCCTGATTGTTCTTTTTTTCACCGGGAGGGAAGAAAAAGCTTTCGTGGGAGGAGCGATGGTGCTTTTCGTAATTGCTGGCTGAGAAAGATTGAAGGAGGACGATGGTCAGAAGTGCGGGAGCGTGGTAGTGGAGATGTTTTTGGTTTTGGTAGGGTTAGGGTTGATGGACTCTTCCAACTCGTGGAGGGTGGTAGTGGAAAAGCTTGGTTTTGGAAGGGTTGGGGTTGCCGGACTCTTCTAAATCGTGGAGATTGATGATGGGGGAGCTTGGTTTTGGAGGAGCTTGATTTTGGAAGGGTTCGGATTGATGAATTCTTTTAACTCGTGGACCTTGATTTTGGAAGCGTTGGGTTGCTAGAGTCTTTTAATTCGTGGAGCTTGATTTTGGAAACGTTGGGGTTGCAAGACTCTTTTAACTCGTGGAGCTTGATAGTGGAGGAGCTTGATTTTCAAAGAGTTGTACATCTTTCTTTCAAAATGAATGAATTCCAGATTCCAAGCAACGTCCTCGACGTTTTCCACTTCCAAGCTCCTTCCTTCGCGCACTTTTATTTTTATCCGGAGGTTTTGCTTTTGCGTCTTCGATAATCGACGTTCCGCTGTAATCCGACAAGTGGCAGGCTCTGCAATCGGACGCAGCTTTCCCCGGAAATAAAATCGGAATAATCTATAGGGAATCGTTTTCGTCGGAGTCGACCGGAAACCGTATCAGTACGGTAAACGGATTTGTCAGCGGCAAAGTGGATTTCGTACGAAAAGGCCGGCTAAGAGGATTCGATTCGCCGTGTGCAGCCAGCATCGAAATACGGAAATTTGCATTAAGCGTGAAACTCACGTGTTCGTCCACCGAGTACGTCAGCTCCCCGTCGTCGTACAGGACGAACCATCTTCTCTGCCACCTCTGAAAACAGAAACAAAGAGATCGTTAGTAAAAGCACCGAAGATTCGTACTCTTCACATTTAAAGCGCGCAAAGATCACAAATTTCCTTGAAACCAAAAATATCTTTCGTGGCCCGGGTACGCAACAATAAACGACGAAAGTCTTGTGAATCGTTGAAAGGGTATCGCAACAAAAATTCACTTTCGATAGCGACTATTTGTTTTCGCGGAAGCGTTTATGGCGTCGAGCGAAAAGAATTCCGCTGAACCCGAGGCTGAACCTGCTCGACCCACGCGGAGGAATCTCTAGGGTCTCCCCGACGCGGCAGCTGGACAATTAACACGGTGCTGCCGTTAATTAGAAACAAAGCTCGAGAAGAGAGGCAGCTACGATGCCGACCGACCGGTCGTGGGCGAATTCTCTTTCGTTGCAGCGACTTGTTTTCTAATCTTTGTCCTATTCATCGAGAAATCATCTAGAAAACACCCTTGAGAAAAAAGAAACCTCTTGGTCATTTTTCTTGGTCATTTTATACGATTCTTGCGAATTCCAAAGACTGCGCGAGGTTTATTTAGGTGATCCAATTATACTGCGAACGTCTCGAGTATTTCCAAGAATAGAGGATGCACAGGGGAATCTATTGAACTGTACAGAAGTAGAGAAGAGGTCACCATCTGTGATAAGAATATCTATGTAGGCCATTTGCAAGATACGAAGATTATTTCTGTTTTCTTTTAATGGAACGTTGGTATCAATATATCTAGTGTGATTCCCTGGTAGTCGTTGAAACAATCGAACGACCTTTAAACGAGTACCTTAATAATACCTAATTATTCTTACAGTGTCTTCCTTTACCATAGTAAAACAACAGATCGCTTGAAAAATCGATCGAGCAATACGTGAATCGATAAGACCCGAGTCTGGGTTGAATTTGACGGGTCGAGGATTAAAAAGAACGACGTTTCTGGGACAACCGCGACGCTCGGGAGCATCGCGACGCAATTGTATGCAAATGAGCGCATAAAGTTCGCGGTCGGGCGCGCGGTTGCACGCTCGCCTTATCGGAGATGGGCAAAATTGTATTCGAGTAACGCGTGACGAATGAATCAGACAAGTAGCGAGTCGTAGGATGCAACAGCCACTCAAATAAATAATATAGCGCAGCTCAACGCGAAACTCTATACGACAATCAAATTCTAATTTCCATTGGTTTGTTACTTGTTTGCTGAATTTGTAAACGTACGGAATATTTCGTTTATCGATCTGTCGATACTGAGATATTACTCATAAGCAGTTTCAATTATATTTGTAGAGTTTAGCAATCATTGAAAACATCTAAACAGAGAAGCAAAACGTTAATAGATACCACGCGATGTTGACGATACAATTAATAAGAGCTTTTTCTACGGAGTCGATATAAAAATGGCGTTTATCGATCACAGGGACCGCGATGTGACGCGAGAGGAGCAAATCTCGAGCCAGAGAAAGTTCCGGAAACGTTCCAACCGAGGAAGAAGAGACCAGTGCTATTCCATGTACCACAATGCCGGGTGTTTTGTCACTTTCCGCTGGGAAAGCCGATAGTTTCAGCGCGATTATCCGCCGCTGGATTGCCAGAGGGAATGTGGCACGCGGTGATAACGTGCGCTGGCCTTCGAGGAGTCTATGTCTCGAGTGACCCAGATCCATTATTCGCTTGCTTCTATTGCGCATTCGATTATCTGCTCATTAACGATCGTCCCCGTCGTTGACGCGCGATCCAGTCCGCGTTCTCCATTATCTCCATCGGCTATCACGAGAACAATAATCCATGGAGGAATGGTCTCGGACCGGGGTCGGGGAATGAAACACTTCTGAACAATACGATTTGAATAAAGCCGCAGTTACGCGTTCGTATACGCGGCTATTTTCTGAAAGTGGGCATTGTCTTGCCTTTTAACGTGTCATATCTAACTTTTGATTAAACGATATGTTCACGGTAATATGTACGACCCGCGAAAAGGGGTCTAACTTTTTTTTTTCTTACAACATCCTCCTCGTTAAATTATTTTCCGTGGTTCATTCTCATTTTCTAAACCTCTTCTCTCAATAAAATCCAATAAATCCTTCATGTTCGCAGCGATGTTCTCTCATGAAGAACATCAGAGTGCAAACCTCTAAATATTCACCTCTCGCCAGAACGATGACATAAACCCCACCCCCACACCCCTAAATTCGCTTCAACTACCCCGTACCCCAATTTCGTCAACATCCGCCCCGACCCAGAGTACAGAAAACACTCCGTTCGACCTGCGAACGTCAATTTTCCCCGGGTCAAGTTCTTGCTCCCTTACTGTTTCGACGTTCTTGACGAATGAAACGACGCAGGGGAAAAGCTACCGACGTAACTGTGCTCCGACTGGTTTCCGCGGGCCCCCAGGATCGGTTATAGTTCACCAGGGGTCGATCCGAGTGGGCCGCTCGTCCGAGAATGGACGACCGCGGCGTTCGTCGTCGACTAGGCGCGCACCGGTACCGTTGCAAAATCCTCGTCGGCGGAGGATGGTCCCCCACCAACGGCAGGATGAACAAGGACCAAGGAGCACGGATGGAAGGGAGAGGCGAGATTTCAGCCTACACGAGGCGGCGGTATCTTCATCTGGTAATTATTCGGCGGGCCCTCGCGGACCCGTGCGAGAGCCACGGCACGTGCGTGGGAAGATCTCCTCGCGGAGGAAGAGGAAGAAACGAGCGTACGACGCAGGGGCCCCGAACAATGCTCGGAGGATTGAGACGGTGGAAGAGAAAGCACGGAACCCAAACCAGCCCCGTAATCTCTTCCTCGTGTAACGCTTGCCGCAACCTCCGCGCCCGGCGACTCGCTTCAATGGTACGTGCGAAAATTCTGCCCAACGGACGCGGATTCGCCGCCGTAAAAGTTCAAGCAAGCGAGGAAGCGACGCCAGGGAGGAGGAGGAACGTTGAAGTTTCGGTCTGTGGGAGGAATGCTTGAACGCTCCTTTGAACGGTTCTTGGTCGAAGTGAACGGTCTTTGGGGTACGTTGACAGGTTTTATAGTTATTAATTGTAAGAGGATGTTTGTGTAACATGTACAGGAAACGAATATCGACCAAGTGAACCTTCCCAATTCAGTGATTTTGTTGCTACGTACCCTGTCGATGAATGAAAGATATAAAAAGTGGTGCACATTCTGCAAGGTACAGTCTTCCCCTGACGTAATATCGTGTACAGAGGGACCCGCATATTCCTGACCTATCGCATCTTCCTGGTTTGAACAGCAGGTCGTTAACACCGTTCACCAGCGCTCTTTCCGGCTCGACCCGTTTCGTTCCGATCATCGACGAGCAAAATCGCCGTCCCGATGGTCACGGTCGAGATAACTGGCCCATTTTTTTTTTACCACTCGCCCCTATATGCCACACTTTCACGCGAACGCACCGCGAGAATCCGCACCGTTGCGAACGTTTCCAGTTCTGCCGGAAACTGCTACTGCATTCCAAACTCCGGTAATTAAATTTTCGCTTTGTGGCTAAAGGCTGGAACCTTGCGTTTTTTGTTCGGCTGGGGAACGATTTACAAAAATGAAGGCGAGGTGGAGGGATTGTTTTGATGTAGGAAAAAGGGAGATCGAAACATGTCGTTGTATTTATGAAGAAATATTTGAATACACCGAAGTTAAGAATCGACAGTGATTCTGTTTCTTCCTACAAGAACGAAGGTAAATCAGAGCTGTAAGATTCATCGAGCGTCTAAACAAAGCTTCGAGTAAGAAGAAACAGAGAAATTTGAAATTCTAGAAACAAATATCTTCGAGAGAGCCAGAGTTAGGTTCAACGAGCGTCTAAGGAAGGCTTCGAGGTAAGGAGAAACGAGAGAAATTTGAAATTCTAGAAACAAATGTCTTCGAGAGAGCCTCCACTCCCCTTTATATTTCATCGATCATTTGGCCACCCAGCGTCCATTTGTAAAATCTCACGTGGATCGCCGTCCAGGAAGGGCTCCAATTTCCAAACGGCGGATTCATCGGGCAGGAAGATCCCCGTGGAACCTCGGAACGCCGACCTACCGCACCTTCTTCCGGGTACAGCGACGATCGTTTTGCATCGCCCACGGATCAAGGACTTCTGGTTTCATCGGCGCACGAGCATCGCGTCGATCATCCGGGACGGGATGCTTCCTCGACGGGGAGGTGGGCAAAAAGGTGAACATACCACTTTGTCACTGGTGACGCGCGGTATTTCGCATCGTCGCGATCGAGAAGGGCCCGGTGATGCGAACGGACGCATCGCCAATCCGCATCGACGCGATCGGTTCGGCATGGATCCGCGCGGGCTCTAAAAGAACGTGCGTGCCCTTTGGCCAATTGAGATGTAGGAAATTCGATTTAAAACCAAAGTTGGGGTGACTTGATATTATTGGAATCATTGAAAGGTTAGGTGGATGATGGATTTTTCTAGGTGGACAAAAATTTAGTAATGAAGTTTGCATTGTTCTGTTGAGAGTAACTACTATTCGTTCTTCTATCCTTCGAGGATAAAATCAAATTCACGTGCAATAGGCTAAAAGGCCCCTGAGTGAAATAATTCGCAAGCGACAGGGGTAATCGTCGCCTCGTACACTTAATATTCCCCAACGTTTCCTTTGCAGGCGTTGAAATCACCGCCGGGACCGCTCCGGCCGTTCTCCCCGGCACTATCGCGTCGCGATCGTTCCTTTCGAGATCCATCGATTACGGAAGTTAGAAAGCGGTCCAGTCGACGGAGACCGGCCACGGAGAAGTTGAGCAACGCTCCGCCGTGGAACGGACGAATTTATTATACCGCGAGGACGCGTTGATGCGCGCTTGATGTTCAGTGCGAAGATGCACGTAATGTCGTCGCGATAAGATCAGGATTTAGAGCGGAATGGATCGCGCGAACCCGGGGGACGCGGAGTTACGCGATCGCTGTGGATAAGACTAGTTAAATGTACGCGTGCAGGGCATCTGTTTGGATTAAAAACAAAAAAAAAAAAAACAAAAAATACGATGGGGACTGAGAGGCCAGCAGTCTTGAATAAAGATCTGAGTTACATGGGTCGACTTCGAGGTAGTTCTCGAGTAGACTCTTTGTTCCCTTGGTAAAATGTATAAATGGTTGCGATTTAGAGTAGAAGAACTCGGTGAAATATAGCTTGTTTCTAGAGGTCGAAATATCCTGACCACATTTTAATCTCACTTTTCCCTTGGACTTGCGAAGAGCGTATATACACGCCCTCGAGAAATCGCCTCTGAAAACTGATTGAATTCGTTGAATCAATTTTTAAAAAATATCAGCTTATAGGGGATGATGACACGAAACTTTTCGATCTGTGCAGTTTATTCGTAGGATGCTTAGTTTCGAAAATAAAAATTGAAAAGTTACAAGTTCGTTGGAGAAATTCAATTTCAGGAGAAACCTTTTCCAACTTTTCAATTTTTATCTCTGAAACTAAATGTCGTGTAAAAAAAAAACTGTAAATACAAAATAGTTTCTTTTGTCATTCTCTACAAGGTGATATTTTTGTTTAAGTCAAAGGGTTAATAACCTCGAGTCTAGTTCGTCTTCAACTGCAACGATCTCGGATACCGAAAACCTAAGTCAGTCATCCAACGCGTACATCGATGCTCTTAGCTAGCCACCTATGTTTCTAAGTCCCATTTTCCACCCCCGACGTGTAAAATTTCAGGGTGTGCCCATCGACGCATCGTGAAATTACCAGGCAGGGGTTGATAATCGTCGGTGGAGCACCATCGGCAGGGGAACGGTTCCGTCGGTGTTCGTGACATTGTAACTTGGCACCGCGTGGCCCGACTTCCCGCGCGACTTCCTGGTCACCGATCAGCTTGTATCTTCTTCGACTCCGTGTCCGTGTTTACCTCACGATTCTCGCGTGGCGTGGTCATAGCGTGGCGTGCTACCATGCATAGGCCGCCGCTATCACCCGAAGTCCTCCGTGTTGCCGCGGAGAATGGGCGAGGTTGCTGAAGGAACCAATCTGACCTCAACGGTAACGTGACCTCCCGATGATACTCCTGGCGATTCCTCGATCGAAGCGCCACGATTCTGCCTCATCCTATTTCCCGGCGATCTTCCACGATGGCTGAGAGGAACCCTGGCGAATGGGAATTCCGTACTTTTCTACCGAGGGGGGTGGCTGATCCCTAAATTAAAAGATGGTCCAAGTTTGTTAGATTCGATTCTTTCTGTGTGAAACCGAGAACAGCCCGGGGGTGCAATTTTCTCTCTCGCGAGTATTCCGTGTTCATGATCGAGTAATTACTCGTCATTTCAGCTGGTTCCGTTCTACAGATGGGTGTATCCCCTGATGTTGTTTGAGAATGGTTTCATTGGTAAGAGATACTCCTAGAATTGTGCCTATACGATTAATAATTGATCGTGCGCAATCCTGCCTATACAGAGTTGCAACGTGTCTTCGAGTGATCTATGGTCCAGAACAGAGCTCTGGCTTGAACTCTGAACTCTGAGCTGCAACCCTCCATTGCTCGCACAGTCCAGGTACCAAGTAGAGACCACGTCGATATTAAAAATTTGTTGTGTGCACGGCCAAAGATTTTTTAACTACTACATATCCATAAGCGGGGTTACGTTACTTTCAGAATGAACGTATAGGGGAGAATATCTCAAAGAATTCGTTTCTCTATCCCCGATGAGAAACGAAAGCAAATTTCCTGGCCAGCACGCAGCGTCGATTCTCATCGACCTTGATAAGCGGATCAGCTATCTCGACGCTGGCCGAACGTTCCAATTTCACCCGTGCTTCCTGGTTATCGATTATCTTCGACCACTTAACCATCCATAACGACTCGCGTAGCGAGGCTGGCATTTAGTCACGGTGTCTTATCAAGAATGTAGGCTACCGGCTTGGTTTTCCTGTTGCGCGAATATATCAATTTACCGTATGTATCACGGTCTTCGATCTGCCAGGCCCCGTCGGTGGCTGGAAACACCCACCGTCATCGTTCGCTTTGGACGATCGATCGATCGCGAAACCACCTATCCTCGCGCAACCCTATCGACCACGAGGGATCCATTAATCGATCGGGACCACCGATCGGCGGACTCGTCGCTGATGTTATTTATTGTGACGATCGACTCTTGGGAGCTTTGCGATTCGCAAGTTTGGAAATGTTTACATCTCTAAAATTGCCCCTTGGTACTAATCAAAATTGCGACTTCACTCTGTGTGTGTGTGCTGATATGACTGCTTGGGAAGAAATATCTTCTTGTGTATCCAAACTTGTTATCTAAAATCTTTTCTTTCGATTCAAACGATTGCAGGACTCATACTGACTCAAATTACAATAAGCAACACCCACGCCAAGAGAAAATTCACTTCATAGATCCATCACAATTGTTCTCCTCTACGAAAATCTTCGTAAACGAAATCCAAAGTGAAACTTCCTTCGAGGTCCCCGCTAAACTCCAATCCTGCACTTCGCGAGGACACGTATTCCCCTTTATTTATTACTCTTCCTCGATTCCTCTCCTCCTTCTTCTTCTTCTTCATACTTCCTTATCATTCTTCTTTTCACTACTGAAGTTCATAATAAACATCCATACCATCAACCCTGACAAACAATCAATATCCAAGCCTCGCGCAAGCTTCCTGGCAGGGATATCAATTAATCGTCGGCGATTTTTCCCCCATCGACACACCCCCGCCGCGTCCTACGCCTCCCGAGTTCCCTCGTGACTCCCGATATCCCCTTGACGGGATAATCTACGATCGGACCGGTCGTTACGACTTCACTCGGACTTCCTGGTGGCTGATTATCTCCCGCGGACTGTATCCCCCGCGATCGGTGGCCCGTCCGAGCCTCCGTGGATCGCCTATCGCGATACCGCAGGGGTTGGATCCTCCGGGGGTAGACGCTGTCTAATCCTCTCGAAGAGACAACTCCGGACCCGTGATTGCGCGACGAAAGATCGACGATCGGCGCGCGTTTATTGGCCATCGACTCGCGACCTGCACCATTACTCTGGGCAATAAATTCTTGCAATTCTTGTTAGCGGACGGCCGGCGATTGGCTGCCGCGCGATAGGCGGAAACGGCAAACAGAGATAAAACGGAAGTCGATGACTTTTCGCAACTTGGTTGTAGGTTGCGTTGGATGCTTCAGAAATTGGTGAGTGGTAGGAGTGGAGCTAATAACGGAAGTTGAAAGGCGAGGGGGTATCAGGATCGAAGACGTTGGGTTTAATTTCTTACGAATAGGAAATTAAATGAAACCCTCGGCGTTGGAGTTTATTGAGTTATTTGCGCCGTGGTCACGAGGAGAGCTTCTTTAGAACGTTGTAGGATTCTTCACACTGTATTGCGTGGACTTTTTCACTAGTACTCGCTGAGAAATCTATAGAGTTGAGATTTTATTTCGATTAATTTCGATTAATTTCGATTTCGAAAATTTAGATTAAGTTTCCTCGTCAGCTCACCTTTAGAATGATTTTCTTTCAGTGATATTATTTGAACAGAATTCATCCAAGAAAAACGAACGGAATAGCATGTCATACCTCGTTCCTGCAATTGATTCGAAAGAGGCAGATAATTTCGTCTGGTTTTGCGTCAATGGGGGGCCTAAACAAACGATCGTTCTTCGAGTCACGGATCGTCGCCGCGAGATCGAACTTTCACTCGCCACCGCGGGGCCCTCGACGTCGTACTTTCTCCGATCCACCTGTCCAAGCTTTAATTAAAAGCCACGGAACACGGTCGCGGACGAGCGTCGTCGATCGTCCGATTGGCTCGTTACTTTTCGGATCGGTCGCGTCGATCGTGACCGCTCACTCGCACCTGCGATAGGGCGCTTCGATCGGGATCGAAAGTTCACCTGACTCGTCCAACAGACGCTTGATGGCTTAACTGGGACGCTCGAAAATTAGCTAGGTCACAATTCTCAATTGGTTTTATTTTATTATTATACAGTGGATGCGAGAATCTCTCTCCTACGTAATGGTTAATTTTACCATTCTGACGCTCCAAATTTCCAAGTCCAACTGCAAGAATTTCTTCTATTAGAGGAGCCGTAAATTTCACCATACCTATTTCGAATATAAATTGAAATTGTGATCGAGTAACTTTATTTTCGTGATCTGTATGAGTTTGTTTATCAAAAAATTGAAAATAATGATGGATCCATCTCAGCTGTTCAGCAAGTCACGAAAAATCGACTATCCAAGAAAAAATTCCATCGACTCGAGACAAGGGTGCGTGTCAAGTATTTGGTTCGAGTTGGTTGATATCGCTATGATATCAATGTTTCGCGAGTTATTTCCTCGATGGATCCTACCGTCGATGGATTGATCCCGATCGTCTAATTTTTGACGACGATTTCGAGAAATCCGTATCACCGAGGGCGAAGAATGGGGCGCCCGTTGGAGCGTGAGAGGTGAAATCGGTGGACAAGTGCCCCATCCTGGAAAAATGCCGTATCTGGACTCGCGGATCGACGTTATCAGCGTTTTCGAAGAGAATCGAAGGAGAAATCCCCGACCTTGATGAAAGCTGCGCGTGTACGGCTCCCGCGTACCGACTGGTTACAAAATATCTAGCGCGTTCATCTACCCGCGGACGAACAAGACGTTTTCACCGGCGGGGAAAATCGCGATGCTCTCTAATTAGACTGTTTGTTAAACGAGACGCATCGAGAGGAACCAGAGCCACGCCAATTAAAACGGGGATTGCGATTCGTCATCGACGACGAGGCGAGACGAAACGCGAAGGTCGATTTCGTAGATGGAATGAACCTGAAAGTGGAAGATTCCGTGAGAGGAGGAAGAGCATCGTAGATCTCGAGGGAACGCAAGTTTGTAGAACTCGAGCGATCCTGGAATGCGAGCATTCCGCGACTCGAGCGGACCTTGAAGATAAGTATTGCGCGCTCTCGAGTCGGAATAAACTTTGGAGACCGCGAGTAAATACGGTAGATAAGCATCGGGGGCGAACGCAGAAGCTGGAAAATCAAAGAAGTCGGCGAGGAAGAGATGCGAGGAGAACGGGTCGCTATGTAACAGGCATTAAAATTTGAAAAACGCTGTGTTTCGTACAGAAACAAATATAGGGAAAGGAAGGAAAGAAGATCTCTAAAAAAAAGTTGAAATTCACGCAGCGATAACGAAAAGACGAACGTCGCAGAACACCTTCAAGAGAAACGTACAGGTCCGCGATCATATGTAGATTGAACGACGGTGATTGAAAACCAACTTACTAAAATACAAGAAGGGCAAAACTAATTTATTATCAACGCAAAATTAATCTCATACCTCAGGGACCAATGTAATCAAACGCAAAATATACTCCATACTCACTTCCGTTTAATTACATTTAAAAGTGAAAAACAAAACCAGAATAAAAAGCTTGCTTCTAAAATACTTGTTACTGATACTTGTTGTCTAATATACCCCTTTATCAATTTCCCCTGTTTTAAACGATAGACACGCAGAAAGAAATCGTACACAGAAGAAGAAAAGAACAAAGAAGCAAATGTCGATGGCTGCTGGTTGGCAAAGATGAAAATCGACAAACGAATTCCAGAGCGCGAGTAATCGCTCGGGGTTTTCAAGGCGGGTTACAAACGAGCGTTGAAACGATATGGATCTGGTTATCCTGAAACGACGAAGCATGTCGCGGGTCACCGCTTACCTGGCGCTATAGTTCGCGCGAAATCACCTGAGGCGAGACGATGATCAACGCGTCGACGACGTTGCCTGATTTTTATCTTCACGCACCGCCGGCACCGCGCAATGATAATTCGTCGGTTTACGATTATTTAACCGGCCGCGCCTAAGGGAAAGGTCGAGTCTGCCGATTTCACGCGTAGTCTCGCCAAACACCTGTGCACCCGAGACAAGATTGTCCGGATAGACGTTTCAACCACGGAATGAATAAACGGCAAGTATAAACGACTCTTTGTTCGACGCTCGTCTGGGAAAAATGGAACTCGAATTCGTGGAACTGAATACTTTAGCGCGGAACAAGGGGAAAGTTAAGTGCTTGGTTGAATTAACACCGTTTCTGTAAGTATTCGAATTTCAAATTGCGAGGAAAAGCTGTCGACTCTCAACTGTGGGTACTCTTCGAGACATGCCTAAAATTGTTAAAATTAAGGTTCGTTTGATGGAAGGAACGTGATCGACACTTTCAGCTTTTTTTTTTATGTATTATGTACAAATTATAATGTCCCGTTACTATCACTTATTGTTGAAATAATTTCCCTTTGTAGTTTCAGAGTATCCCGAAGATATCGTACAAAGGTGTGTCCCACGATATCAATTTTAACGAAGTAACGAGCCATCTCTAGGATTCGGATGAGACTGTATCGCGTGAAGTATCCCACCTCCCTCGATCTTTCAGAGCAGAAAAATGTTCCGTCGTCGGATCCAAGGCCGTCGCTTTCAAATTTCAGAGTATCCCAAAGATATCGTACAAGGTGTCCCACGATATCAATTTTAACGAAGTAACGAACCATCCTCTAGGAATCGGAGGAGAGTGTATCTCACGAAGTATTCCTCTTCCCCCACTCGGTCTTCATCCTTCGAAGCAGAAAAATGTTCCGTCGTCAGCTCCAAGGTCGCCGCTTTGAAATTTACTTTCGTTTCGCAAAGATCTCGCCAGTGTACGAGAGACGCTCGTCAGCGTTCTTGAAAATTCCAAGCGAGCAATCCCACGGCGACCTTTCACCCCGAGCGCTTTTTTCAGCCGCTTCCGAGTTGGATGCAAATTCGAATTTCGCCGTCAAGGCAACGTTTCGCCCACGTGGAGCTAACCTTCCAGCTCGTAATTTATCCGCGCTAGATACGTCGGATTCGCGAAGGCGATGGCGTCGCTCGAAGAAAGGCCTCGCGCGTTGCCATAAGTTCTACGACGTACCGTTACGAATCGCATCTACGACACAAACAACGATTTCCTGTGGAAATCGTGGAAAATCGTCGGAAATCGCCTTCGAAAAGTATCGTACACCTGTTCGGGGGTAAACGGACGAGTGAGCTGGAGAAACGTCAAAGGCAAACTACGATGTGAAAAACATTCGACATTTCATGTACTAGATAACTACGTGAGATTAAAAGACTGCCGGTAGCTTATAGCCATGGTTGAAATCTTAATTATGCAACCGTTATTCGTCATATAAGGAGCTCCACGAGGAAGCTCGTGAACAGAACCGAGGACAAAAGATGAGCTTTGTTATCAAACTTGCCATCCAAAGGTAAAACCAAAATCAGATTGTGAATCGTATCGTAAAAGAACGTTAGGTTCAGAAATTGCGGTTTCATCGTAAGATATGTCTATCCGTGGCCACCTCCTTCGCAATTTTTCTACGAAAGCTTGTTCCGCGCCGATACATACTTTCATTTCTGCAAATTTATTAACTCAACGTACCACCTCGAACGCAAGTTTTCTTTTCACGACCAACCGACTCCTCGAGTATTTTCACCCCAGATTGATCGATGCAGTGGTACACAAGAAACAAAAGAAGAAATCGATGTTCGGTCTAGATGTCCCACTCCGTGGTCCGAGAGACCATAGAATAGAAAGGCGGTAATTGACCAACCGACTTTCTCGTCGGAGGAGGGTAGGGGGAGGGCCACGATGCACGAATCATAATTTGCAGTGACAAACCTTTGTACCCGGCCGCGTCCGATAAATCCCGACACAATGGCGTGGCCCGTTCGTTCGGGGCCCCATTACATTACTCCTCGCGCCGGGAGGACAATGCCAGCAGCAGAATAGAAGCAAGACGAAGACCTTCCGAGGAAACGGAGAACAGGAATCGAAAAGGAGACGAAATACCCTCGCCAGCCCAAACGTTTTTTCGATCGACAATTCGCACGACTTACTCCGAAAGAAATCGATTCGATAACGAGTTTAAATACCCTCGTGGACCCAAGCATTTTTCAATTCTAAAATAATTGATTCCATAACGATTTTAAATACCCTCGCAGACCCACCTATTCTACAATCCACAATTTCCACGACTGATTCCAAAAGAAATTGATTCGATGATGAATTCAAATAGCCCTCCGCGGACCTAACCATTTTAAAATCGATAATTCGCACCACTAATTCCCTAAGAGTTGGTTCGATGATGATTTCGATCGCGAGGTTGCAAAGCTGCGTAGTCGAGCCGCGTGTTTTTCATCGCACAGGAAGCAAAACCAGTCCGCTTTATCAAGTGAAACGGCGGTATCTGGTGAAGCATCCTGCGAAGTTGATGCTCCATCGAGGTGAAGTTTAATTTGCAACATCGCCGGTATTTATTGGAACAATATTTCTCTCGACGACGTTTTACTTCCTTAATTTTGTTTAACTACGATTAGGTGAACTTCGCTGCTCAGTAGCAAACATGTTAATCGCAGGATCGTAAATCGTATCGATATGATTTACGAGTCGCGATGAATCGCGGAAAAAGTATAGATTTAATCCCTGCCGGAAGATCGGCGCGTATCCTGATAAATTGTGGGAAATTATGGATTCGATCTTTGGAATAAATCTGATGCGATTGACTCGAAGCGAGTGGAGAATGTTCTACTAAACAAAAAAAAATAGTAGCAAGTGATTGGATCAGGGAAAAATTAAAGGAAAAGATTTACGAGAATCTTCGATCGAAAGTTGATGGAAAGTCGAGAGATTCAGGAACGATTGAAATCCATTTTCTCTCGCGCGCAAAAAAAAAAATGATTTATAAGTCTTCCCTCATTTGTACGTATCGCGAAATGGGCATTTTTTGTTCACATGGAATGATTCCGCGCCAGGCTGACCGTATTACGAATCGATCTGCGCGATTCTTTCATGGCGACGGTGAAAGCAGCGGGAATGTTCAATTTTCTCTTCCATAAGCTCGTAAATATTCTATACTTATAATCGATGTGTAATTAATCGCAATTAGACCATATTCCCGGAGAGGGAGTTGTTGGAAACGCACGGAGAAATTCGTTTCAGGTATTATTGATCTGGATCGACGTGAAAGTGCGACGCACGCGTTGAAAGGACTTTACGAGGAACGCGATTGCTCGAGGATGATACTATTTGTTCAAAAATTAAGACAGAAAACGACATATAGTCGACGTGATTCTAAATTTAAATCAAATAATACTCTGTGACCCCTGAGTAAATACACGAGTCCATGCTCTTGGACAAAATGGAGAACAATGTTAAGATAGAGTAAATTATAATTGTCCTACGAGGAATCAACGACAAATGCCATTGGAAAAAAGAGACGGACACAGATACGAAAACAGTCAGCGGCAAACCAACGCCGAAACCTGATTTCACCAAACAGGCCAAACCACACAACCAAGAGTTCAAGTAAATAACCCAGACCTAATCGTTACAAAACTACTCTCGTTTACCTCGATTAGCTCTGAATATTCCGGAAATAATACCCTCAACTCCTCTTTAATTCCAAATTGCCATCGCGGCGACGGTCTCGCGGATCGACCGAAAACGGCCAGGAACTTCATAAATGTCCGCAAGGATAAGTCCGTGGAGAGCTCTCTCGTCTCCTTCCTGGAGCGTATTAAACGTCCGAGTAATTAATTCGCCGGCTAAATACGGTTATCTTCGGTGGCCGCGGCCTATTTGAAATTAAAATCACGGCACGGCGAGCGCAACCGTGAAAACCGAATCGAGCCACGGCCTGGCCGCAACACGGGCGTGATATATTAGTTCGATTTCTAATCTTCCGTGCCGTACCGACGCCGGTCGCCGCGGCACCATAAAATATCATCGGTCGTACGTCACGGCCGAACGTGTCCGTTGCTGTAATTGGTATTGCATCGCGTGGCGGTGCACCGCTTCCTTCATTCGCTGTCATCGTTCCACGGCCGCAGGAAGAGCCTCCCCGATCTGCATAGGCGATTATGCGAGTTAGCACCAGGAAGAGAGGGTCCCCGTCCTCTGGCCAGCGACGCGACGGTGTTCAGTAATAGAGCCTAGAATAAATGTGTCGCCAGCTCTCGGTTTCTGTACGCGGTCTGGCCTTGTCGCCGGAATTATTGGCTATCCGGAGCGTTCCGTGTTTGCTGGGTGAAAGAAAACCGATGGTTGCGGTGCGGAGATTATAAGGGAAGAGGAGGAGAAGAGAAGAGCTGGGGCGAGAAGCTTCGAACGTGCAGAGATTTGAAGTTTTCGTCGGCGGGTACTGCTAAGTAATTTTGGAAGATTATTTTCGGGGTCTTTCGATTGGAGAATTTATTAGGGAGGACCTGGAGCAACGTTGAGTGTATTCATAAAATTTTAGGCCTTAGGAAGCGCGATAAACTATAAGAATGTAGATAGTATCGAGTATTTTTGGTTGGCGAAGTGTCCGACCAGGAAGGGGAGCATCTACTTCCAGAAGTCATCATTTCTTCCCTAACTATACTAATGGAAATATAAGTTATCGCGCGTAATACATCGCAATTGCAAACCTTTCGGAGTATTACAAGTTCTGAGGATATAAACAATCTTGAATAACTTCCATGTGGGAATAAATATGCCGAAATCTGCCTGCAGTGTCTGACCCAGATGAGGAGCATCTCCTTCCACAACTGAACACAACTCTTTCATCCCTTCTCGACTACACCATGAGTTCCAATTCACTTTTAATGATTACAGTCTCCACAAAGTACAACTACTTTCGTCCTAAAAAAAAAAAAACTAGTCATTCCATGGCATGAAACAAAAATCCTCGTAGAATCTCCTATACCCCTCCGTCGTATTTCATCGATACCCGAAGTCCCACAATTTCGCCAATGCTTCCTCCCATTACGCGAAGCAGCCCGTTTCCATTTCGACGAGCGAACCACTCCGTATAATTTAGAATCGAAATCGGGCGTCTGAAGTGCAACGATCGACGAGTGCCCCCAACGAAAGAAAAGGTAGGAACAAGAGGTGCCCCGCGTCTCGGTTCTACCGAGAAACGGAGAATTCGAAACTCTTCCGGGAATAAGATGTATACCGTTAATTGAATAAAAGTCAGCTTCCAGGTAGCGAGGCCTCCTAACCGTTTATGCAGATTGCACCGGGGCTCGTAAGCACGGACAACGACGTTTCAAGAGAACTGTAAACATTACGTCCTACTAGTCGTAAGACACGTTCCGCGGACCCGAGGCGAAGAGGTACTGTACAGGCTTAATAAAATGCCACCGGTCGGATTACCGCGGTAATATAACTCGGCTAACATTGCGCGAAACGAGTGTTGCGCAACCGAACGTTGCGAAAACGGAAAGCTGGAAGAAATAGGACCTGCCCGAAATCCTTCGTCGCCGATAAATCACTCGAAATTTACGAAAGGTGCATTGTTACACGCTGGCTGATCTCAGACTGATGACTAAAATTTTGTCTCGAGACAATTGGAAACTGTGGAACCTAATATTTGTCGTATAAAATTTTAAATTAACTCTATCCGGATTTGTTTTCATCTACACTTAGCCCTTAACATTAATCCAGTTGAAGATCCTTAGGGAAAAGCAGTGTCAAAGCTGGTCCTATATCTTCCCTGTATGACTGACGTGGCATTCAACGTGTTAACTCTTTTAGAGACTCGAGTTCGCCTACCTACCAAGATAGAGAAAACGAGAGCTGAAGAATTGTATCGAACGAATCCAGGGAAAAATGAGCCGCGATTCTCCTTGGATACTTTATAAGGACGGAGAGTAGGGGTCTCCGCGACGGTGAGAAGTGGCCCTTATCTGTCGCGCATAGACACCGAGGAGCGGTGGGGTTGTTATCGCTCGGGATGTCCTCCAGGAGGACGCGATTTAAGTAGCAAAGTGTGTAAGGCATGTCGAACTATCGATTCACCGACGTATCGTCGACAACGGAAGGTCGATACGCGCGGTCCTGGCTATCGTCGTTCGGAGAAAACGGGCTCCGGGTGCCTCGTTGATAAAAGGACACCTGAAAAACTCCACGTTATCGCGCTACTACCGTTAATTGAGGATGAAAGGAAAACGCTACTTAACATTTCAGATTAGGCCTACGCGTTTTTCCACTTCGACGTGGAATTCTTTAGGAAAGAGCCTCTCGACACCTCGATGACCTCTTTAAAATACCTACACGATGATTGAAACCGAAGAATCGTGGAAGCACATGCTTCCACATGTGTATTACGTAGAGGCACACCCATCCACGTGTATATTGCTTGGAAACACATGCTTCCATAGAAGTTCAAAGCACAACGCTACGACGCTACTAGAGTGAAATCCCGCTCAGGACGAGCCGCTCGAAGGATTTAGACGCGAACCAGTCGCTTTAAGCGACGATGCTGAAGTCGTAACACCTGGCAGGTGGCTCCGAATGGAGAAACGAGGAGCGCAGTCGTGCGTCCGCAGTCCGCGATGTTAATCTCCCTGACTGATTGATTTACACCGCGGCGGTCGGGTGACGAGCGCAAAACGGCGTAACCGATCGAAGAAGCTTCGGGGTCGTTACGTAAAGCCTCCTCAGGCACGAGTTCTCGAGGTTAAAGGACGTATGCCGAAGATCCCGGACGTAGGTGCGCGACACACGACTCCGACGGGATACCCGCCGTCGGTTACGCAACAAATTATTGCACATGCAGCCCTAACGAGACGACCTTTTCCAACTCACGTGCAGAATCTATCGCTGTGTTTATTTGTTAAAGATATTCGTTATCATTGACTGATGTTTCTGACATATTTTCATAGAAACAAGTAAAGAAGTTTCGAAACCGAGATTGAAGTATGCATTTTAAAAGAATATTATCGCATGGCTCCCATAGTCTTACTCTAAGCAAAACGACTGCAAACCTACCCCACTAAACCTCGACTTTATTCCAGCAAACTTCTACCCCCGTC
The DNA here is from genome assembly GCF_026225885.1 of Hylaeus anthracinus. Taxonomy (NCBI): domain Eukaryota; kingdom Metazoa; phylum Arthropoda; class Insecta; order Hymenoptera; family Colletidae; genus Hylaeus; species Hylaeus anthracinus. The sequence goes on from NW_026534349.1 coordinate 6,614,870, forward strand.
TCGGTTTCCAACCGCGTTCGACCGCGCAACAAGCTGATTCCGGCTGAACGAATTCAGCAAGAATTCGCGGGGCGAATTCTTTGGCACGGTGCCGAAGCTGGAGCTTCCACGACGGGGAGAAGGGAGGCTGGAATTCTCGGCGCGTTAAATAAGGTCGCGTTCAGCTGGAAGCACCCCGCGGAGCGCAGAAACACGGACGACGGGGCTGCTTGGAAATTGCCTCGGAATTTTCCGCGCGGGAATGGAATTTCGCGGGATTTTTACGCGGGTCGCAGCTAAATTCTACCCGGGGCTCTCCTCCCCTAAGTACCTTCCAGTCGCGTTGGAACTCGACGTCGTTAAGGCGGCTTTCTCGCGTTTTCAGCGGCGATCGGAGCAATTAAGCGAAACGGAACGATTAAAAGTAACGCTCGATGGAAGTTCGCTCGCGATTAGGAAACCAAGTCTCGTTTAACGTACAGAAGAATCGCCAAGGAGGCTCGAACCGCGCTCGATTGGCTGCTCAAGGTCGCTGGATGGCCAACTCCCACTCTAATTTGCTGGTTGCTGGACGCACAAGCAACTTTCAAAGGCTGTTTCGAAGGTAGGTAGGGCTCTAACGAGAAAAAGTCAAGGGAAAGTTCCGTTTTATTTTTTGGTGATGAATCCTCTAATTTAACGAAGAATATTATTTTCTTAATTACTTGGTCGTAAGAGCCTACACAGTCCGTGGAATTTAAATTTCGGTGGAAGTTCAAACAGCCTCGACTAAAATTAAGAATTCTTTCCACATAATATGTTGTTTATCGCTCGAATAGTATGTTACTAATCTCTAACAGAAGCCGACACACGGCGCGGGAACGAAAAATCGACCTTAGGAACGGTCTTATCGAGCTCTCGGCAAAGAGAGGATCGCGGCTGACACGTAACCTCATTTAAATGCGTTACACGCCGCGAAATAACAGTCCTTTAAGCTCATGGCGGACCGATTAATTGTCCGAGGCCCGAGTAGCCTTCGCCGAGCCAGCCGGGCAGCCTCCGTTGCACGCGAATGCAAATCGACCGGTGGCTCGCTGCAGGTGGAAATTACGATTGCGTTACGCTCGGCTCCGCGAAGCGGAAACCAGACGGGCGACTTTTAAACAAATTGTCCTCGAGACGCGTAAAATTCAACCGCGAGGCGGCGTTAAATTACGCGGCACCCGAAATCCTGCGGTTTCATGCGCCGCCAATTATCCTCGGCCGCGAGAGGGGACACGAACAGCTTGGGAAAACGGAACGACGTTGCGCAAAAGTTGGACGTAACGGTGTACGCCGCGATTCGCCTTTTTATACGACTTATGTACGTTCCGTGGAACGCGAGAGATAAAAAAAGATTCTTGTAAAAAAGGAGACGTTGCGTGTGGCGGTGCAAAGGATCCATGTCGTGACTTCAAAAGAACAGCTTCGACGGTGTGGCGTAACACGCGTCGCGACAAGTTTTCAGCCGGAGTTTAAAGCAAACGTTTTTATTGGAGGCGGTGCGATAAATTCTATGCAGATTGTTTGTCTTCGCTAATTGTAGCTTTCGAAGAAGTCAGGATAATAAGAATGGTACTTGTTTCATTTCTGGAGAATGTCGGAATTTGTGACGAAGGATATAGTAATCGTACTGCTTGTTTGGTTTATGTTTGTGCTACCAGTGGCGAGACCCAGTTCCTAATTTTTACAGAAGAAATTTACATTGACTTTTTCCTCTTTTACGTGTTGAGATGCCAGTAGTTCAGCGAGGACCAATGGAGAGTACGAGGAACTCGGATACCACGGGTTCACCAAGCCCGTACTGCAACCACAGCTGCAGCACCTGACGGTCCAACTATACCACTAATATACCACTAATATACCACGAATATACTGCGACAACTATATTTCGTTAACTGTCCTATCGCAACTACTCTTTGCGATCTTTTTGTCTACTCGACAAAATAATTCCAAGCCCGGCCAAGGAACTACGTATCCGTGAAGGCGTAACGAAGGGCGCCGTTTTCGCAACGAGGTGCGAGAGCGCCACGCTTTCGGAAAGACGCCTCCTCGCCTCGTTACCTCGGCATCATTAATCGACTTAACGGCCAATAACCGCGTCGGTCATTAATTTATCGGGCCGAGTAACGCGCGAGCCGCTAGGATACCGAGGTGTTTACGGATTAAAGAGACGCTCAGGTGGACGGCTCCCAGCGAAGGAGATCGGTCGTTCGCGCGAGTAGGCGGCTGCCGCTTCGCCGCTACGTGTAATTGGGATTAATTAAGTGGAAAGCGCGAATTAAATTAACGGTCTCCCGTCGAATGGAATCGCGTTGCATAACGAGCGAGCATCGGGCGAAAGAGGATTCCACCGAGAGGATTCTAACCGTGAAGGATGCGAAAGGATCGAAGGTTACTCCTCGGAGCGATTCCTCGCTCGAACGGTGAATGGCGACGGTATGGTGCTCCTTTTGTTTCCCTTCTCGGCCGAGGTGCGCGGAACCGTTTACGTTTGGCTAATATAGTCGTCGATACTAGTCGGTGAAAAATCCTGCCAAGAGGATGTAATTGCGGACCGAAGCTGTTGTTGGTTAAATTATTCGAGGAGGGTAGAACAGGTTCCTCGAGTCCTACGAGACGTGGAAAAGACGTGGGTAACACGTGTTGTTGAATAATTGGTTCGTATATCGTGGTGCCATTTGTGAAATGTTTTATGGATGTTAAACATGGACGAGGCTTTTCAAATTTTTCTTACTTTTAGGATACTCGGGACACTTCTAGAATACATTAGTAACACAGAAACAATTTCCTTGATTAGACCTATCTAAAATAAAATAAACGGTATACGAAAGGCATTCGCTCGAATATTTGACAGATTCCAATAAACACATCCTAGATGATTTACGGATTCCTAGAACGAACAAATCCACGCGCGACTTCGTTAATTCGATTCGTCTCCCGTCCTTCCTTTCTCGTCCTCTTCGAAATTCAATATCCGAGCAGGAATTCTGCCCGTCTCCGAACAACAGGATGTTTTTCCCCGACAACCATCAGCTGACATTTCCTAATCCCGGAGAGAAGCCAACCGCGGATACGAGACACGTCGCACCTTTCACTCGCGCGAGTCGCAGCGTCTTCCATAGACTCACAAAAGGTTACATTTACATGCGGCGACGCGCTCGTCGTCGGCATGTCATTGTCTTCGAGGTTACTGCCATCGGCACGTGCGAGGAGAATGTCGAGTGCCCTTACGAGGGTGCCATTGATTGAAAACGAGCACGTGCAGGATTCGTCGGGGCTCGTTTCGAATGTGGAAACGAGACGTTCTCGCCAATAAACCTTTTTCCCCGTCGAACGTCGCCTCTCAATTAGGCTACAGCATTGTTGCGCCGGGGGACTATGAAAACCGAAACAGGCATTGAAGTCTCCATCGAGTGTTTCGATAGACTCTATTAGGAGCGTCGTCCATCACCGTCGCGAGTCAACGCGACCGCTTTTCACGAAGCTAATCGATGTCTCTGGGCAGCTAGGTCCACAATTACGGCACGGATACTGTTAGTTAACCAATTATTAACACGTTGCTCGCCCACGTCATCCAGAAATAGAAAACAGAACTTTTCATTGACCCTTAAATGCTCTAAGTTTTAAACTTCATACCGGATTTTTATGTAAATCGAATTGTACACTTGTAATTGGTTTGTTTTTAATATTTGATTCTATATATATATATGTTACCGTTGCATAATGTTCTTGCGAACAAAAGTTAAAAAAATAAATGTCAGCTGGCAGAATTGTTCTAATAATAAATACATTGATATTTTTTAAATTCAATTTGGAAAATAAGGGTTCTAAGGGTTAAGGAGCTAAAGATATCGATGCATTCTTGACCAGCAATATTATACGGGAACGACTTCGTGTCACCGGCTATTATTTCGTAATTGAATCTGAAATTGAAACAATCTAAATAAACTCCAATGTACTTTATTTATATCTTACCAACGTACGAATTGAAACGAAATATTACATTTTACGTACATATATCTTACGTAACTATAAAATCTGTTTATATCGCCCTGGGTTTCATAAATTGAAATAGATATCGCAAGTGCAAACACGAGTGTACTCGTGGCCGGTCGACAATGTATTAATTCCGAAAGCGAGTTCAAATATTCGATACTACTAAATCTTCGACAGGCTGAAGAGAAAATTTTAACTTCGCAGAAGTTTTCACGAGTTTCAACAGTCAGCGTGTTATACTTCGGAATAGAATAGATTCTAAGCAAACCCTGAATAAATCGAAAACGATTAACGTGTTAATCTCATCCGAGGTGGAGGTAGCACCGCGTTGAAATCGCGCTCCGCGGCGATTCCGTTTCTATTTATTCGAGCGGCTCGCGCCTCGCCGCGGCCACGATGTCGAATTACAGTTGATTACGATCGCTTGTTCCACGGCGCCGCTTCCATCCTGCGCGCATTTCACGCGCCGTTGCCCGTAATGAGCCTTTTATTTATCGGTCAACAATTTATTAGACGATAAATAACCGCGCGCCGGATGAAATTCCGCGGGGCCTTTTCCACGAGTCGAAGAACAACTCCGAAACGGAGGGATAATCGGGACGCGCGTCCGAGCCACCGATAAGAAACGAGAGGAATGATGAATCGCGCACTCGAACGGTGACCGATTGTTTGCTCTTTCCGCGGTTGGGAGCACCCGATTAGTTCGACTGAATTAATTAATCGATCACGCGTGGATCGTGGGCGAACGCTCGCGGTTCATTTATCACGAGATTTATCGGGATACGGCTCGATCGAATTCGAACGGCGATGATTGAATCGTCCCGATGGAACAACGGATGAAGCGCGAGGATCGCTTCGAGATATTTTCGGGCAAATTGTTTCGAAAAGAACCGAGTGCGAAGCGTAATCTAAACTTGCTTGGTTATTGTTTAAAATTACTGTAAAGCAAAGAGTCCATCAATACGACCACCTTTCCCATCGCGAGTTGCTCGCACGCCATTCGACTCCTCGACACATTTGGGCAACAAGATGAACAAATATCGAAACGAATATTAATGTACGCTAATTTCCCACCACGCTCGACCAAGTAAGTATTCGTACTCTCTATATGGATTCAAGAAATTTCTCTCGTCAAGTCTGATGTTTCCAAATCAATTTTTATTATAAATGTGTACATGCGTAAAGCCTGTTCACGTACATATCCATAATGGAACATTTATTTTGAAAATATCAAATCTATCATTTAATTCAGGCAAACTACTTCGATAAACATGGGGAGTACGAATACTTATGGTACTGACTGTAGTTACTCCTGCGCTATACCGGCGCCATAATTCCATTTAAAAGGTGACGCTCGACCATACGTTCCCCTAACGCGATAACCCGCGACTCCGCGCGTAAATTTGCAAAAATCCCCGTTCGATCCTTTGTCCGTTACAGTCATCAATCTTACCAACGCGACGCGCGCAATTATCCGTTATATTTAGCCACGATTATTAGTTTTAGCCGGCTGACGGAACGTTTTCACCAGTCGCTGGTTGCCGGGACGCTCGTGACGAATAGCAATCGCAACGCGCCTGGTACGCTAATTGCACCGATTGTGCGTCTAATTGCGGTCATTTACCGAACTTGCCGGCGCTGGTGGCGCAACTCTGTCAAACGAGCGGGGTACGCACACAGTGAAAACGGTAATTGAAACGCGCACGGGGACTTTCTCCCGTGAAAATCGACGTCCATGGAAAACCAGAGGGGGGGGGGAGGGAGGTTTCCGTCGCCTGGTTCGACACGGAGCCTGTGACTTGGGAGAAGAAATCGGCGAAGAAATCGAAACGACTCTCTCGAAAGGACACTCCGTCGCGACGATTAGCTGCGATACACACCAGTGGTTCTTAACCCGAAGAAAATCTTCCAGAGGAAAGAGAGACAACTAGAGTCGAGGCACACGATTGTGAAAGAAAAGTAAAATTTTGGCTGTACAGAAGAACAGCGTCACCATATTTGCTAACGCGTTTTGACTTTGTACACATTTGTGACACCATTCATTGTACTTTCAGCTCATAGTATTGCTACATGAATGAAAATCTTTAAATAAAATTGTGAAGTTGAGCAAAAGGTGCGATTGTTTTTAACCCACCTAACTCCAAAGGTGCTCTTTGCGCTGTCTTCTTTTATATTATTGGAATCATGTTCCATTTATTGTTTTAGTTACTCGATGTTTGCAATGTAGAGCACACGTACACGAAAATTAATATAGATAATCCGATTGTAAAGAAAGATACGGATACTTACACGATAACGAGAATTCGAGACTGTTACTCTGGTGCAAAGCGAATATCGATTCCATGGCGTACGACCTGGTCTTAACGGCGAAGAATCACTGCATCGCTGCAATTGCAATAATTGGAAAGATCGACCGGGTGATCCGGGACTTTCTCCCCTCGGAAGATCGGCGACACATTCGAAACGCGAGGTGTCCACGGGACGGTGAATAAGAAAAGGGAAAACTCCGACGGTGAAAGGCCGAGCTATTAATTCGGGATAATGATACCGCCGGAAAAAACTCGCTCAACCGGAGGAATCTGGATTTTCCTGGCCGGAAAAAGCGGGAAAGCGGCTTTCTTGCCGTTTGAGCGAAAAATGGTACCGCGATAGCGATTATCGCCGTGGATAAAGCGAGGAGCGATCTTAATTTCCTGTGAAACGTAAAAAGAACACGTTATCCGAGATATTAGAATCGAAGGTGAGGCGCGATTCGACCTGGAGGCTCTGATGAATGCGTTCTCGAATTGCTTCCAGAGTTAAGATTAATCGCTTTTCTTAAACCAACTTCTAGGAACTGCAAAAAATCACTTCCACGTTTGGGCATGGGCATAATAGAGACGTGAAAAATTTCGCAACGGGGCTCTTAATGCGTTTCTCGGCGTTTCTTGTTGTGTCGGTCAATGATCAACAGTCGTCGTCGACTCGTCTCTTATTCACCATAGAGGTGTACGTTAATTCCTATAGGATTCCGAAGATGATCGAATCCTGAGATGATTGCTAATTATTTTCTCCAAAATGGTCTCAGGAGGGCGTTTAGTATACGAAGATCACCGATGGTCTTTAATCTTAAATCCTCTCCGATCCTTGACTTTTTCCAGTCCAGATTTTCTAATTTCGATAAAATTCTGTCGAGTCTCGCTCGACATAGGACGGGAAAAGTGTTAAGAGTGCCCTATCAGAAAACCACGAGTATGACTAGTTCACTACCACTACACAAAGCATCGATGCAATTCAATTTTTCTTAACATGACCTGTGTTATCCTCTTCGTGTCTCGGTACTAGTATTAGCTTACTAAAATCCTTTGAGACCTAGCATGGTGGCATCCACGTATGGACCACCCATGCCATTAAATCCAAGAATAAATCCAAGAATAAATCCAAGAAAAACTTGTCAACGCATAAATACGTATTTACGCGTGCGTCTACGTACGTTAACGTCCATTCGAGCGTGTCTAACGTTAAATCCCTGCTATCACAACGTCCGTCCTGCCGTTTCGGAGGTCCCTGAACAGGAGCGGTCCCAGGGTGGAACGGAAGGACGAGGAAGTGTCCCGCGAGGCTGGGACGCGCGCCAGTCGCATTCGAACGCCTGGAACGGTGGGAGCACCGGAGGTAAGGACGAAAAGAAAGGGAAAAGAGAGGCGCAGGAAGGGAAAGGAAAGGGCAAGGCAGGCCGGACAGTGGCCAGGAACCGAGCAACGTGGCCGAGCATGCAGGCGTTCGTCTCGGTTCGTCGACCTCGCGTGGAATGCAAGGCATAACCTACCGTAACACCACCACCACGTCACCGCCAACGGCACCGACGCCGCGCCGTCCACGCCACTCCGCCGCTGGAGAGCAGTCCCCGGTGGAACCACCTGCGGAACCAACCCCCCTAGATACGTCGCCAAACACCGTCCTTCTTCGTCCCCCGCGAATGACTCACCTGGCCAGCATACGTAACGTGTCCCTCCGAGCCAGCCGACCAGGTGCTCCTCTTGCCCGACACTTTCCGTAAGCGACGCACAGCCGCGTCATTTTTACCTGGACGAGGTAGCATCGAGGATTTTAAATTCATTACGGACGGGGTTGTTTTTACTCTCTGGACTGATTCCAGTGGGGAAAGTCGGAGCAATTTGTAGGGAATTTTTCTATGGAATCGTTGGCGGTCTCCGGGTTTCGATTACCCTCGAAGTTATCAGGGAACAGATTTTGAATATTAGGGAATATTATAACAGGTGAAAATAACGCGTGGGACAGAAATCGTCTCAAGCCGATGGACAACGTTGCACAGCTCTCGTTTACTTTGTTTAAATTGCTTGCACTAAAAACATTTAGCGCTTGAAATTTATGTGGGCACACGTTCATTTTCGTATTCAAGAAATGTCCCTCGTGATTGACGATGAGTGATTACAATAAATACCTGCGACGAGGAATTGCTTTGGGAACTGGCCACGGAATCCTCAATGTTTTCGTGACTTACCTGCAACAGAAAAGGAAAAATCGAGTCAGCAATAAGGAACAACACATTGATTTAATCTATAGAACAACTTATTTTAAATCGAGTCAGCAATAAGGAACAACACATTGATTTAATCTATAGAACAACTTACTTGATGCATACAATAGCAATAAAAAGAGTCCGCCTTAGGCAGAGACTCCTCCGTCCAAAGCAATGCCACTTTCACCCAAAAAGGTGTTACTTTTATCGCAACAACGCGTCATCTGCTATTCCTCCACGGACTAGAAAAGTCTGTTCGAACATAACCGGATAGAGACCATAAGAAAATACGAGAAATCTTTAATAAAGACCTCTCGGTTACCTCCGACACCCGACGCGCATCAAAAAGTCTCGACAGGCGTTAATTTGAGGAATCGCTAAAGCGAGCCATCTGACGGCTACTCCGGGTGAAACTAATCCCACTGATTAGAGATCGGGGAAACTCCGGATCGTTTCGACGTCTTCGAGAATGTCTAACGAGCGGGGCTGGAAAGAGTCGGTAATAACAGCGATAGCGGCCCGGACGTTTTTACGGTTCACGGCTAACTGTACCCACGAATTTTCCATCGACTGTGGTCACGACTCGCGGAACACGTCGGAGGGGAGGCAAAACAAAGAGAGAATCGTACCGTGGCTGGTAATTTCCTCAACTCGTGTTTAACGATCGCACGCTTGTTAATAACAATACCGGTGGAGGGAACGGCGAGTTCGGTGAATTCTAACTGCAATTTTCCGTGAAATTCTGGAACAGCGTTTGCGCGCCCGGTCGGGTTAATCGGCCATTAATCGTTACGATCCCGTGGCGCCTGGCACGTATTTATCCTAACGGGAGAATCACTAATAGTCGTTGCGGTGAGCAATCGCGGACTGCCGTGGACAGGTACAGTTATACAGATAAGACCACCTCGAAGGATCGCCTCCCGCTGGCACGTTCGCGCATTCCGGAATTTCCGTAATTCGATTGCGCGCTTTTTGCCACGACCCTTACACTTTTTTTCTAACGCAATGGAAATTTGCTGCAAACCGTTCGTTGTCCAACGGCTATTATTCTGGGGAAGCGTGGTCTGGCCGCTGAATCCTGGCCAGAGATAGTCGAACGTTCCATGGTCCTCATCGATAGGGGAAAAAATGACACGTGACGCGATATTGTACGGAAGATTGCGTGTTTCGAGGAATGCCTCGACTTAACCCGTCGACTGCCGGGCTAGGACTCGCGAAAGTTTCTACTGTGATTAAATTTTATTTACTATTGGAAATCACGTAATCGAAGGTTTATTGTAGAATTTATTTCTGTAACTTCATCGAAATTCGAGTATCAAGAAGTACGGTCTAGTGTCTACATATAATGGAAGTGCACAAGTGCTGAATTATTTCATTCGAATTCATTTTCTTTGACACTTTCAGAATTAAGTTTTTTAGGTGTTCAGTGATGAACACTGTCACCCAAAATATGGGAAATTTTAATTCTATACCTTAGTCGAATGTGAGACATGTCCCTCAAACGACATACTCTTTATTTCTGGTTAGAGTATCAATCTTTGCTCTCTTCCATAACTCGAAGCCTAGAGTTCCCAGCTTGATACCAAACAGTGGCGATATCAAATAAAATATTTCTTCCTTTAAACAGTCGCTTGTCGACCACTCGAGGCGCGGTTGAACAAGGTTACGCATCCCCGCGAGGCCATCCGAATCGCAAGTCCGGGTACCCGCCGTGACTTTCTTTGGCGAGTTTCACTGAATGCATAATAAATTCTGCACGAAGGTTTACGTAACGTGGGTGCACTCGGCGTTCGAGGAATCGAGGCGTCCATCGAACCGTACGAAGGTATCCTCGGCGTGGTCAGAATTTCGAGGATCGACGATAGTCGCGAGCCGACGGTCGGTGTACCAGCCGGCGCGCGAGGTACAGTTACAGAGATAAGACCCACCTCGAAGGATCACGATTACAACCTGCGGCTTCATCGTTCAACAGGATCTCCAGCGGATTCCACGTATCTCGGTTATGGCGTACCACCTAATTCCAGATCCTGTTTACAAACAGCCTACGATAACGGCGCATCGCGTGCAGGTATTGCGTAACTGTTCAAAAAGTGAACGTTCGACCTGACGGGATCACGAAAACCCGAAACGGTGTTTACGGTACTCTGGAAACCTGCTGCTTTTCAATCGCGTCGCGAGAGAATTTTCCCCTCGAGGAACGAAGACCGCCGATCGATCGATCGGGTGGCTAACGGTAACCTACTTTTATCGTTATAGCCCAACGAGTAATTAAGCAACTACTCGTTCAAATAACTTTATTGCCTCTGTAACGATAGGATACTCAATAATTAATGCCTTCGTAACTCGAACATTTTGTACAAATACCCCGAACGTACTCCGATCGGACGAATTAGTAATTCAAATAGACCAGAGGCAGCTCGCAATCTTTACGACGGGCTGTTTATTATCGTATTCGACTCGGGATCAAATCTGCGATAACGGGGAAATTCGTGAAAGAACTCGTCGGTACCGTTAATAAAAATAAACCTACGGTACAAAGGTTTTGAGGTAATATTCCTTACATATTTTACACTCTTCTATGTTTTGTGGATATGAAAACATCTGGTAATAGCATTTAAATGTATACGATAGTAATTGCAAAACGATAGCATCGATATCAAGACGCATTTCCATGTTTCAACCATTCTCCTATTGGTCGTAAAGAAATAAAAAAAGTTCCTTTCTTCGTAAAAGTTCCTAGCGTTATTACGCTACTAAACGCAGGGTGTCTCTTTTATCCTTGATATTTGACGTTCACTCTCCGCGACCGGACGGATCGGTGATTGTATATTCATTTTGCGAAGCGGTTAGCCGATACGCACGCGTTTCAATATTCTCGATGTTCGTATGAATGTCGATTCGACGGAGCGACGCGTAGAAAAATTGATACTTTGCATAAGGCGAGTGCGCGCTCGGCGAGCTCAATGAAACGTAGAGTGGAAACTGAAAACGATTACGCGACGGGCTACGGGAATCGATACTACCACGCATCGAAGTCACGGGAGCGGAGCAAAGACATAGCATTGTCTTCGAGCTATTCCCTCTGCGATTGCCCTAAGTTTCAAATTCGATACCGGATTTTTAAATCGAATTTTACACTTGCAATTGGTTTACTTTCAATACTTAGCTGTGTATATGTTACCAGTGCGTAATGTTCTGAACAAAAATTAAAAAAATAAACATCAGCTGTCAACATTGTTCAAATAATAAATACATCGATATTTGTTTTAATTTAATTTAAAAACCTACAATTATCCATCCTCTCCGTGATCTACTTTTTCATCGATTCTCCCACCTTTTAATATCCCACTTTCATCTCTTTCACGACAAAATGTGCCGTTTCGACTTCTGACCGCCTCTGCGAAGGCTCCATTGTGCGACGCGGGCTGCTGGAATTTTCTCAGTCGCCCGCGTAGAAAGTGCAAATAAATCTCTCTGGACGATCGAGAAGGGGAGAGAGCAGAAGATCGAGAGGCGAAGCCTCGAAGAAAGACCAGGGGGTTACAATACACGCTAATGACCGCGGGACGGAGCAATGTCCATCATCAGCTTCTTGAAACGCGTCTCTCCTCAGGTGTTCCAGCGCGTTGCGGAGCGCTGACCGGAAGTCTTCGGGGCAGTGCACTTAAATATGCACGTACGTACACGGTGCGCACGAGCTTTCAAGTCCAACGACGAAGAGGAGCATTAATGGAGATTCGCTTTCACCGTTCGTTGAGCAGCCCGCTCGTCGCGCCGTGTTCGTCGTTAGCGTCCTCTTCTTTCTCTTCTTCGTCTACGCGACTCGGTGAAACCGACACGACCTTTCCAGCCACCTCCTCGTGACCTTTCCAAGGCGAGCGCGCGCTCGCGTAACATCTCGTTTTCGTTTCAGGAAGGAGGATTCGCGTGCCAGCCACTCGATAAGACCAATTACCGACAAGATGGATCCCTTGGGATGTGGCCACCGTCTTTCAGCCGTCGGATCGAGCGGAATAAATTTAACTGCGCGAGCAACGGATGGAGGAATGTTTAGTGCCCTTAGCCTTTTGATTGTGTGAGAATATTTAGGTGGGATTAGGCGATTTAGGGTGAATTCGAACGGTTGACAAATCATGAAATACAAGAGGATGGCGCCTTACTTCTTCTAGTGTCCTACTTCTTCAGCGCCAAGTATCTCAAATGAAGTAATGTTTATTGCTCAGTGTCATGTTTATTGTTTATTTCAGATGAAATTGAACTACTCCGAAAATACAAGACGGCGCTTTACTTCTTCTAGAGGCCAGCGACTAATGTCTCAAATAGAAGAACAAAATATCCGAGGAAGATTTTCGTCCTTCCTCGTTCCTCCCACCTGTAGATCCATCCACGTGTTCGGTATTACAATAAAATCACGACACGCCGAAAGAATTCGCACGGACACGCGCGTGACTTTCATTCGCAGAACCATTTTTTCGCGAAGTCGCGTATCTCACTGATATGGAATGTAGTCTTCGATCGGAGCATGACTCAGCCAGTCATCCCAATCACCTTGACAAAAGTGATTCGAGAACGGCGAGATTCGCGTGCGATCCTTCGCATTCCAGGTTAAGTCCTCGCCGATATTCGCGTCGTTGAAACGTTTTCCTGAAGAGTACACGTTCCATTTGAGCGAGGAAAAATGGAAAGATTAATCCCAGTGGTTTTGAGACCCGGCGAACGTAAACATACGCTCCCCGTGATTTTATGAATATACAGAAAGTCCCGAGTTCACCACGCCCTCCTTTAACCATTAGATAGCTATTAATTAGAGGCCTTTCTCGTTTGATTTAAAGTGTAAAATTGTTTCCAACTTCCAGGCAGGATCTATAAACTCTTAGCAATGGACTTAAGAGTCCATTATTGAATCGAGGAAGTAAATTCTATAAATCTTGTCCTTATGGACGAATGAAATATGTCTGATGAAATATAAATCATGTGCGTTTACTACGAGCATCGAAAGTTTCTATCGCATTTCTGGAATATCTTGTAGGTATTCTGGAATAACTTCCAGGTTTCGTTCGTGTGTTTATTTAATGCCTGCCCCTTCCTTCGACTCATTCACGGGTACGTGGAAACGGTACAGTTATTTGAAATATTTTTCAATTGGATACGTGAAAGATATATAAGATATATAAGCGTTACAAGTCTCTGCAATTACTCTCTCATAGCAAATACGGAACCCTTCTCGCGTGTTTATATAATTACCACGAATTTCAAGAGTTTCCAACAAGGAACAACAGAGCTTCGAACAATCGGTGTTGTAAACCTGAACTTCATAAACCGGGGGTAACGGTTGTCACGCGTGTATCGTTTCCTTTTAAGTAGCGTGAGTTCGTACGCAATCCGTTAGTGGCCCGAATAAATGTCATTCGCGACTCGCGGGCCGATATGAATTAATTAAAACCCGTGGACGAGCCTGGAGCCGCTGAAACGACGGCTTCGGAACGTCCGCGTTACCGTTACTCGATCTAAATTAATTCTGATCACAGCGACCGGGTTGGCTCAATTAACACTCGAGATTTCAATTATTCCTCCTTGCTCCTTTTGCGCCTTAATCAGCGTTAATCACCGACCGGCCGTTGTCCTTTTGCCCGATCGTTTCGTTCTAGGCGTACCTATTTATTCCTGAACGCTTTGCCATCACCGTTTCGAGTCCAATTTTCTATAAATAATGGGAATACTTCATGGAGATTGGTCCTTAATGTTAGTTTCACTCGATGGAACAGTTTGCATTGTAATTAATTAACTCTCTATGGGTTCGTGTAACTTTCTGGTCACATGCTGATACGTCGACACTTTAACAAATAATTTTCTGCTCGCAAAATTACGTATACGTCTTAATTATATAACGTCTCTGAGAACCGATAGTAATATTGATGACGTTTGGGAGTACCGTCAACTTCAGAATTGGTCAGAAATCAAAATCAAAATCAGAATCGGTGAGAAGGTATACTCATGCCTTCGTATTCAATTTTCGATAAGATGTTTGACGATGTTTCGAAACAGTCTTTAAGTATCGCTACGAATAAAAATGAAAACTCCACGTTCTCGGTTGTCTGGCGTCCTTGATACACCAACGACCAATAGAATGATCCACAACGGACTCTAAAAATATCCTTAAGTATCCCCCGTGAATAAAAACGGCGAATAAATTCTCAACCCCTTGATCGAGGAACGACAGGGGGGGAAATCGAAGGAGGCAATTACCGTTCGTCCACAGCTTCCTCTTTCTCCAAACGCGAATCCCTGGTGGTTCGAGGAATCCTGGCGGTCGGCTCGGCTCCAAAGAATACAGTCCTCCGTAGAACAAAGTAGCGCAATGACTCTTCGGAAGCACGAATTGGAGTGGACTGGTGGAACGATGTAATATTGTAAAAGGGTATGGCTCGCGCGCGGCCGCTTTGAGAGTCCAGCAGGAAGAGGAGGCAGCCGCGAGTGAGATCCTATCGGCTGATATTCAATGCGATATAACTCATTCTAGGTATGGACTATCCCCAGCCACGCACACCGACAACCACCGATCGCGTGCACGTAGACCACCGATCCGTCGTGTACCAGGCCGCTTGTCCAGTCTATAAAGCTCCGCAACGCGCGCACAATTTAATCCCAAACCAACGGAAACTTTGACCGATGCTCCAGTGGACCCGCAGAATTCCAGAAACCGAGCCATGTTTAACGTTTGGTAAACAGAACTCTCGCCTTTGATACGAACACCAGAGAGGCGAGGACTTCAAATTGATAAAAGCTTCTTTGAATTCCAAGCTTTGGGAGATTTCAAATTACTAGAAGATTCTTTGAGTTCCAAGCTTTGGGGGATTTCAAATCGATAGAAGCTTCTTTGAACTCCAATCTTTGGTGGATTTGAAATTGATAGAAACTTTTTCGAGTTCCAAGCTTTGTCTCCCGACATATCGACGGCCAGCAATTGATCTCTCTTTAGTTTCAATCCCATCCACTACAGATACGTTTATTTTATCCGCGTTTTCTTCCCAACAAAGCGGATAAAAATTCCTCCTGCAATTTCAACGATTCCATAGGAAGATTCCAATGGGAAATCACCAGGGACCATTTCCAGTGGCATTCTATTTCCGGCCAAAGACACGCGCAGCCACCTGTCCGCTCGTCAACGACACTCTCGCCGACTACGGTCGACGGGGACGTTCGATCGGATAAGGCACCGTACTTGTACGCTCGTCATTAGCAAAAGGCCCCGTTAGGGAGGTTCCGATGACGGCAACCGGACGAAACGCACGACAGAAAGAAATCGGCGAGCGTACTCGGTTACGGCGACTCGATAAATCGCCAAGGTGCAGCAACCTGGCTCTCGACGGCGATTGCGAAACCCACGGCTACGCGCTCACCGCTACTTTGTTTTACAAGGAATGTCGTGGAAACGGCGTTTGACGACTAAATGGACCCAGCTCGGATGGCGGTTGCGTCACCCCCGTAAGCCGATTGAAATATCGATTCTTTGAGTCCCTCTGGCTGATTTACTAGTCTAATTTTCGAGGTTGCACGCTCCGTTGAATTGAGTCGCGAGCGCCCGACCATTCGGACATAATGGGAACATTAGTCTCTCGCGCCCCAGGTTGCTCCTCGTCTCGGGGAAAGTCCCGAAGATCGATCATTAATTCCCAGGCCATCGTGCGTTCGAGTTTCCAGGCTTCCAGTACGATTCCCACCGTCGCAACCAGCTATCGTACTTCTGATACGCCGGAGAACGTGTACGAAGAAGACATCTTCCCGAGGCTGATTTCCGAATTTTTTTCTCAGACACTAACGACGGCTGCTCTCTCAAACTTTGCGTAGGCGTTTGTTCATCCTTCCAGAAGACATCTGCTATTTTTTCCCAAGACTTTGAACCATCGCTAGTCCATAAGTCCTCGTACCGTGTTCAATTGTACATACATACATATTTAACGTACTTATTTGTTTCAAACCCATTAACTGGCAGGCAAAAAAGCATTTTGTCTTGCGCGCCAAGATTTAATGCAGCTGTGTAATCTAGGTTATTATTTTGCTGATGAAAAGCGATATCAAAGTTTGTCGTATTAAAAAGAAAATTTACGATCTTCTTTTGCGATCATTCGTGGCTCGAAAGCCTATAAAGCTTAATCCCTTGAGTAATTGCAATCAATGCGAACTACGAGACATCTCGTAGTTGACAGTGAATGAGTTAAAGAGAATTGCTACATTTGTGTTGGTTTTTTTAAATAGGGAGAGAGAAATGTTTCTCTTGTACTCGAAGTAAAAAGTAAGTAAAGTTAAACCGAGGATCTTTTTCCATTCAGTGGAGAGCTGCCCGAGGGCCGAGCTGCACCTGGCATCACCCGAGGGCGACTGTGATGAAAGTGAATTTTAAAATCGAGGTCTCCGGCTCGTGCCGCGCAGGACGTCGACCTTAATTTGCTACCAACGAGTCGATTGTCTGCCTACCTTCTTCTACCGCGAATGGCAAAACTAAACGTCTCCCAATAAGAAGAATTCATTTCGCAATGTATACCTACTCTTCCTATTACGCGAACGTACACGTGAAAAGTAGACGAAAAAGTGAAAGACTGTATAGAATCAGTTTATACACCTGATGAAACTCGATACAGCACGAATAATTGATCTGTCCATCCAAACAGAGAAAACAAAAATTCTGTATCTCCAAATCGATGTATAATAACTGTACTGGGTTGTCCAGAAAGTTGGAGCCAATAGTTAAGAAAAACTCGACTGCACATTTAAATTTTCATATATATTCATTTCCACCTTTCAAGGGATGCGCACATGTTATTTGTTTTCAAACACTCCGATGTATTCAGACCTGTACCATCTACCTAAAATCGACATGGTCTTTCCAGACAACCCAGTATAACACATGGATCAGAATTCGACGAAAATGAGCGTTCACAAATAACTCCTATAATTCATTTTTAATTAGATCAAGTTTGGCGCGTGGCCCAGTTTGCGCCGAAACGACTCGATTGTCCGCCTTCTTCTATCGCAAAGTGACGAAACGTTCCCCAGGCGAAGCGTCGATCCGAAACGTTCTTTTTTCGCGTTCTCACGGCATTCCGCCGGCCGTTTCACCGGTAGACGAGGTGCAAATTATGATCCGCGGAATCAACGCCGCCACGAAGCAATAGGTAACAACGATCCTGCTATCTGAGTTACTCGATCTTCGTGCGATCCACGGTCTCTTCTTCGCCAACGATTCCTCTTCCGTTTCGTCCGCGAACTCTCGCTTTCGCTTTCGAGTCCTCGAACCGTCCAATTTCAAGACTTTCAGGGGCCGCGAACGATTTATCGAAGAGAATTACGTTAATTTGACTTTTTTCCACGAACGTGCATGCCAAGAAGTGGTACAATTTGGCAGCCAAGGTTCAATTTTAATTAGTACCAGTTGTGCCCCGCGGGGAATATTATTTTTATTCCATACAATCCCATTTCACTCCTTCAGGAGTTGAATTTTTTTTAAATGCCGAAGTAGGTGTTTGATTAATTCTATCGAAGAGCATTAAGACCAAGTTTCAAGCAAATCCGTCTACAAAGAAGATATTCCTCGTACGAACGTTGCAACCCCTTTTTACCCTGTCGGGGGTTGAATTTCGAAATATCCTCTGTGCAAAATTTCAGCTTTCTAGGTTCAAAGGTTTAGCCTGGACGTTGTTTGTAATCAGTCAGTGCTTCGTTCTTGTATACATAGATTTAATCTGTAACTTAGGATTCCACTATTGCACATCATAGACGTTGAATTTAGTTCCCTCTTTGTCTGAAAAAATCGACAGACTTTCCTCGATTGATTGGAAATGAATAAAAATGATTAATTCGTTATCAGCGTGCCATATCGGATATCCTTAGAACACCGTGTGACGCACCGATAAGACTCCCTTATCGGATCCGTCATCTCGTCTCCATCTTCGTGGATAATTTAGAATCCAACCAGCCAGGTATCGGGGTATAAGAGAAATACCGGCCGCTTGACCCGTTAATTGGGTCATTTCTCAGCGAGGAACGCCCCGCGCTCGTGTAATTAGAAAAGAATAAATACGGCTTAACTCGTTCCCCCATAACTAACGACGTGGTTTATTTCTAACATAAATATAATAACGCTAATAGGGTTCGGTTATGGAGCAGCCATCGTTGCACCACGCCCTTTCACTGTGGCATAACCAACGCGTATATTTCATATTCGCCCTTATATATTTTATTTCTGTTCTGTTACGGTAAAACAAAAAACGTAGTGAAATAATAGTAAAATACAAACATGGAAGACCGAAAATAAATTATTATCGTATCTGTGGCCCTGCGTCGATCGATCGGAAAAATAAAAAATAAAACAGGTAGATCGGAAATGTTTCATATACAATTTTTAGTCTCTTGTGTCTCGAGCTATAGTTTCTCAATCCTCTTACAAGGATCAAATTAATTTTACTTCCGTAATAATCGAATTGTGACCTTTGTTGGGGCCATCGAACGCTCGCGTTCGTTCTATTCGGAGCAGCGAAGTCGAGGCAGTTCCGGGCGCTGCTTTTCTGTGTCTCGCGCGGTAGTTTTAAACCCCTGGCAGGTGGAAATCTAATTAGCATACTGTTTGCTCTCTCAGATCCCTCGTGGATATGGCTGCTGTCCCACGACCAAGAAAAGACAGCGGCCGCTACGCCGAGGAAACAAAGAGGAATCGTGCGATTACGTGCCTCTTAAGACGCATCTGCGCCTGAGAAAAGGTCCATGCGCTTGCCTTTATGCACCTGCATCTTACGTTGCCAATAATAATAATAATACAACGAGACGACTCGCGCGAAACGAATGCGATATCAAATAAACGGGAGAACCTAATCTACCACGCGTAAAGGTAAACGCGCGTTGCAAAGGTGAACTGCGACTATCTGTCGTGCGTAGCCTAATCTCGACAAGAACAAAGGAGACGGATTACGCGATATCGCCTATAAAGCCCGCAGAGAGAGAAAAAAAAGAAACTTAATCGGTCCCCGAGGACGGCGAACAAACGCGAGTTTCAATTATCGGCACTACCATTTTCTAGCCGCCATATATTATACAAACGTTCGCGCCGGAGAATTGTGGCTCGAGGACCCTGCAACTCTCATCGTCGCGGAATCCATTAATCACATCACAGATGTAATTTCCATACCCGGTTCAAAGCGTGATTGATTGCGGCGCGTGGCGGAAAAATCGCGCGAGTTCAGCCGCTCATTAAGCCCCGCGATGAGACAAAAAGTCGAATTTCGTCTGGAAACGTACCGTTTCAGTTTAAACGACACGATTCCGGGTTAGGTACATATTTACGCGTATTTAATTTTCTATTTAGAAAATCATTGACGATTTGAGAATCCTCTTGAAGAATTGTTTGACTTGGTTCCAACGAGCAGCCTCGGCTGGCATTCAAATCTGTGCTTTTGACTGTATAGATATTTATTGGTCGGTGTTGCGATGGATACTCTCAGGTATTGTTCGTGATATTTACGGTAGATTTTACAGTAGGCTCCGATGAGTGCATTCTGGTGAATACGTAGGTGGTATAGAATAGTTGGCATCGTACAATTGTCATATAATTGGCATCGTATTGACATATGGTAATTGGTATAGTAGTATAATTGTCATGGTAGAGTTGCATAGATGATATAGTCTGTATACAAGTATACTTGTCGTGAATATAGTTGGCACAGTAACATAACAGCCACAGTTGATAGCTGCATATACTTTCCATGGTATAGTTTGTAATGTTCGTATCCTAGCCAGAGATCCAGTCGGTTTTGGTTCGTTTTCTTCAACCCGTCTGTCGTCGACGAGGAAAAAGGATCCCGCGTAGTTTTCCCCGGCGTGTTCATCGATGGAAAAACTCGCTCGACTGGGAAGGCGAGGGTTCGCGGGATCTCGAAGTCTCTCACGGGAAAGGCCCCCTTCGAACGGTTTATCCTTACGGTTCGCGTCGATCGAGTTCGTAAATCGCCGCGGCGATCGTCCTGCGCGCGCACGACGACGGATCGCATCGGCGATCGAGATCGAGCCGCGCCGATAATTCGCGAAACGGACAATTACGACTACCGTGACTCGCGGCGTTTCCATCGACGCGTGTCCTTTTTATCGTCCTTCCGGTGACGCGTAGCGGAGCGAAACGCGCGCCATCTTTTTTCGTTCAACGTTCCGAAGACTTACACATTCGCGTACGGATTAATCTTCTCTGGGCGAACTATACAGAAGAGGTGCGTTTAATTTTCTTTTTATACGATATGCACACTCCTACATTTTTCTGTTTTTTTTTTTTTTCGTTTTTAATTGTTAGTCGAGAGGATATCAAGGCAATCTGCATTCCGAACCATAACGCGAGCCAGGATTAGTCATCTAAGAGATCCACGAAAAACTGCAGTTGCTATGCAGAACCGTACGACGCATAAAGAAACATGCGTTTCATGCACTTACGTGCATGCAACGTTATTGCACAGTTCTAATGCTGCGAAATGTTGCCGTAAAGACGAAGCAGATAACAGTAAGTGTAGCTAACGACTGCAAAGTACGTATAGTAACGGTTGATTCTACGCGGGTAGATGAATCTTTGGGGATGTGTTTGTTGCTTGTCGTCGATCCCAATCGAGCCCTGACGAGCATTAGCATACGAGAAACAAGGAAACTGAAACGGCGAGCGAGGTGACAGAAAGTTTTGATCCGAGGATCTCGACAAAATTTATGTGTATAAAATTGTCTCTTTTCCTTGATGATACCTGAGGTCTTATTGCATCGTCTTTTTGTTTTATTTCAGTACGAAGTTGACAAACATCGACTACACTGTTTTTCGACTTTTCGCTCCACTCCCTTATAGTATCAACAAGTAACGACTTATTGCCTGACAGTCAACTCATTTCCGAGGACTCGAGTCGATTTCGCGATACCTAATCGATGGCGTAAGCCTGCGGTCGCGTTTTCTGGAAATGCCTTATAAACCGAGCCTAACCTGACGATGCAACAAAGAGATAATATCGTACGCCATTCACCGCGGAGCCGATCCTCCTGCCCTGTTACGAAAATTTCTTCTCGCACTGTTCCGGGTCTTCTTGCCACTTCTGGCTCGAATTACCGATCGAACTAGTCACCGAGTGCCGCGCGACGTCATCGTCTCGCATTAACGAAGAGGTTTCCGTCGGTTACACAACAGAAATCCAACTTGGATTGTGCAACGAAACTTAACTCGGGCTACGCCGTTTAATGGCGCATCGACTCGATGATGCGCGGAGGTCGAAGAAGCTGTCGAAGAATCGTTATGATCGAGCATTGCCGAGAAGCGCCATTAACACCGGGGTTTCTATTTAGAGGATCTCTGGGAAAATAATTTTTTGATGATATTCAAATTTATTTTGATGTCGCGTGATTTTTATGGGAGCATGTCGGAACCTGAGCGAAATGTATTGTAATTTCTTTTTGGACATGTTTTGCAAGGTATCGTGGATTCAAAAAACCAAGAAATAACTGTTTGGAGTTGAATGGAGTTGGGTAGGTTAAAAACTGTTCCACCTTTTCATATGTTACGTATAAGGTAGATTGTTTCGTAACGAAAAATCATGTTACTTGATACGTTTTACATTAATCTATAACCTAAGTGGGATCGTAATTCTGTACAACTCGAGTCTCGTTTTTATTTCAAATCGTGCGTCTCGACGAGTCGGGCAATCTTCGAATTTAGTCGTCTATCCACGACAGTCGCGGAGTTTACACGTTTCTTGCGCAATTTCGAGTCGTTCCTCCGCGCCGTTTCCGGTTTGAACGAAAGGTCGCGGGTCGTTTTGGACAAAGAAGCCATGAGAATCGGCCCGAGTGAAAACGAAACGCGACGCGCGGTACGTCGCGACTCCGGCCACGAATATTCATCTAAAAATTGAACCAATATTTAACCGACAAACCGAGCTCGACTAGACGCGCGAAAATCGAAGGAAGCGAGCGTTCGAAGGAGATAGCAACGGAGGAATTCGACGAACGCATTGGCGATTTACGCGAAGAATTTCGATACCACGACAAACCGTCGCGGGAAACGAAACCGCTCCGTCGACTCCTGTCTGTCTCCTTCTTTTCACGATCGAATTACCGCAGATCGGATTCGATCTTCTTTCCTCGCGGTGGGTGCCACGGCTCGCGTGTCGCGACATTTTATACGCGCACGTTGGCAAAAGGAGTTTGCTCCGTTTTCGACTCGCGAAAAAACTGCTTTCGCCGTGTAGCAATTGCGAAATTCGACACCAAATTAGACGCTCGACGAACGAACCCTGTTTATCGACTATACGGATACATACGCGGTACATTCTTTCTGAAAATTTGAAAAAACTGAAATCTCTTCACGGACATCCAAGCTCCGAAAATTCATAGATAAAAAAAGAAGCTTTCTATTTCACAAGGGTGAGATAAAAATTCGACATAGCTCATCAATGTAGCGTTACGTTAATCAAGACTTTCCTGTTCATTTCTCTTCTAGGAATGCTTGATACCAAAAGATAGCTTCCTATATAAAAAAAAACTTTGATTCGAGTCCGCTCGTGTATGATCTGCACGTTCGACAGCGTCCGGTAGAGTAAACGCGAATGGTAATTTTTGGCGCGGAATAGTCGAAAACGTTTTCAGGTTCCGCGGTGAAAGGTGGACAAAGAGAACGACTGGGCTAGAGCAAAGGGAGGAGATAGGCGAGCTCTATTCATAGAACAATAGGCGGCATCGAGGTACCAGACGATGAAGTCACGACGCACACTCGTGTTCCAACATTGTGGCCATTTTGCCGCGGCCAAATAGTCGGTCGCTTTAACGCGAGAGCGGCTAGGCGGTGTCCCGCATCGCGAAACCCATTCGCGAGTACAACCTTGGCGAAAGAGACCAAACATGACCATTCTCGACGAAACAGAGTCGTCGGTGTCCCATTAAGAATCGAGAAACATGATTCACGGGGCTCGGGCCTAGAAAAAGACCAGCGAAACCTTTTATAAATCGCCAGGCCTATCGCGAACCTCGTGTTCTTCGGCGTCTACGTCTTCGAGTTGCTTAGAACCGCTCCGAGGCTTCGTTGGGAAACGTCTAATGCTATTGGTACCTCGATATCGGGCCAACCTTTCGTTTTCGGTTCGTTTGGCTCGATCGCAACGTGCCGCGGGTTTGGTACTTTCAGTTCGAATCTGTTTGACTCGGAATCACTCGACTTCTAAGACATAGAAATTTGGAGAATTCTATTAAAATTACTTCTGAAGAATTCTATTAACATTACTATTAAAATAAATATCGGAATGCTGCTCGAGTCAGCGCTCTCAGTTTTTGCCTGATTACTTCTTCGTCCTTGCAAAATCTTGTTCCAACTAGCATCCTCGCTCCAATAATTCGAGCTTTCGCGATAATCTTTCTCGAGCTTCAAATTCGATCTTCAAGTACTTCGGACAACCATTGCTACGGACGTCAAAAAAAAATCTATTGAATTCGTGCCTGGTTATTCTCACATACAACCAATGAATTTTCGCTACCTTGTTTGTGATTAGACGTGCAGCAAGTAAAAGTTTGAATCTTGTCGAGGTATGAAATCTGGAGCCCAGAGGATTCGTCGAGTTTTTAACCCCACGCGGTCCTATGTCGGGGGAGGCTCGACATAAACGTGTCGAAATTGGAAAATTCGTGGTTAAGGGTGGTGATTAGATTTCTCCGGGGCGTTCGATTCGAGACGTCGTTGAATCGAATTCCTCGCGTAGGGGTCGGAAAGCGAAACAAAGGTCCGGCACGCTCGTCGTGCCGGGCTAATTATCGATAAGGCAATCAATCTCTGGAACGCGCCGCTCGGGTCAGTAATGCCAACCTCTGGGCCACGGAGAGAAAGCAGTTTTGATTGGAGCTACGTGCCGACTGTTCCGCGGTATTCCATCTGCGCTGGTAACCCGTGCACCCACTTTGCCAGCGTTTATGTTACTCGTTTGCTTCGACCACCATCCGCCAGTCTTTAACGACAGAATTAAAAAGGGAAGAAGGAACACGTCGTTCGTGGCATGGGGCGTCGCACCCTAGTGAAGAAGCTGGTGGTTTCGAGCTTGGTTTTTGGAGCACCGATCAAGTTGGAGCGTGTTTGATCTTGTTCCATTGAAAGTTGTTAAGAGGTCTTGAGTATCTAACATATTATTTTAGGAGAAAAGTGGCCCATGTTCGACAGTTTCTTGAATCACGCTGTCTCTTACAAGCCCAACAACTTCCATTTTATACAAGCACTGCAGCACGATGTAAATAAATTAAGAAAATGTTCAAAATTTCGACAATCTAGTTACTCCAACTCCAGTTTAGACGATCTTCTATGCATCGATGTTTCCGATACACCGGTGATACGAAGCACTGTTTCGTAGAAAAATGAAGCATCTTACGAAATACGTCGAGATATTCCAAAGAGAAATTTTGCATAAAATCGATTCGATTCCCGTCGTGCTAGCCGACGATCCGTTACTTTCACGTGAAATTGTCTGCTAGAGAGTCGGCGTAAAAGTGGCGAACGACGAATGAATTCAGCGACCGTAAAGTCGGCGTAGATAACCGGCCAACGAAGGATAAATTCAATTTACTGCTCGTTGCCCATTCAAGCTTCTTTGCACCGCGATCGTGAATGATCGTTAAGCTCTCGAGTTCCATTCTTTTCCCATTGCAGCTCGTGTTTGCTAACAAGCCAAACTGCGCGGGAAAGTACGAAAAAATTGCACGACACGGCGTGGAAAGCATTTTTTTAAATTAGAAGGGATTTCGATAAATTACGAGCCGCAATGATTAGAATATCTCGAACGCCTCGAACGCGCTCGAGTCGCGCGGATCATCGAGATAAGTTCACAACTCTCCTTTTACAAGCGCGTTAAGACGATTGATAGGCAGCCACGATTGGTACGATTAGCGCCATTATTTAACCCGTGACACTATCAAGCTCCGTTGCTCTAGTTCGCGTCCACGTGGGTCGGCGAGATATCCCACACGCGCGATTAAGATTTCAAGGCGCAGCGATCGCGGTCGAACCCCGACGATCGTAGATCCCCGTGTTATTGTCGTGATCTACATAATTTTATGCCGACACTCGTTTCTCCCAGAGATAACCGCGCCTTAATTAGGCGTCTTTAACCTTCCATCGCGCGAATTCTAGTCTACCTTTCGCGAAAGGAATACATACGTCCATCGGTTAATTAATACCAGAGTCGAACAATAAGTTCTCATCGTGATCCAAGAGAAATAGAGTGTACGTATAAATTATTGGAAGGCTTCTTCCGTGTTCGTTGTAAATCTTATCACGGAGTCTTCTTGGAATATTATATTATATATTAGGTGTACTGGAAAGTAACGTAGTTTTTGCAATTTTAAATGCTCGTTGATTTTTATCGATCCGTCATTGAAAATTTGCACACTAGATGGTAAAAGACGGTTGATAACGAGAGCGGTTACATGATTGATTAGAAATAGAAATTTATGGAAAATATATTTGGATTTCTTGCTGTTCCCATCTTGTTGCTTTTCAAACCAATGTAACAATTACCTAGGAGATGAGTAAGACATTTCTCCAAGCATCTGTCGCTTCCCGAAGATTTTGTGGCGGAGAAATTAACAGGGCGGGGGTGGTGGTTGTTATCGGGGCAACGATCTCTGGAAAGTGAAAATGTCTCGAGCGTTCTCTGAGCCAATTATGAGGACTTTATTCATCTGCACGGCTTCGTCGTGCCGCACGGGTCGTGTGCCCCAACGGACAATGGGATTACTCGAATCACCGATCCACCGTTCGACGATCGATTCTTTGATACATTAAACATCGCCGTGTATCGCGCGGGATTATGTTTCCACGGGGATCCGTTTAAACGTTGCTCGCGCGATACGATCTAAAAATATTCTGTCGCGTTTACGAGAGACCGCGTTGCTCGAGTCACGACTCGAACCAACTCCGTTTCGACACAGCTTCTGCCGAGGACCGATTCGTGGACACAGGATTCGGTTTTGAAACGTAGCAGACATTTTAACAAACGAAACGATTGGCGGGAAAAATTCAAGGAAGGACCGTAAAGAAATTACGGATAGAGCAAAGGGGACGTACGCGTGTCTAAATGGAAATCTTCCACTGTTAGAAAGGGAAAGAAAGCCGCGACACTCTGTCTCCGAAGGTTGTGATAACGTAATGAAAGATACTACAATTGCTACGTACCTAAGTATGGCAGATACGGATGCGGATGCGATTGGTAAACAGAAACAGGTAGGGTGTCGCGATTTTCTAGCTCTCCATTTATGACATCTCCGTAGAGAGGACTGTCGACGAAAAACAATGTCCTGGAATCTCCAAGTAAAAATGAGAAAAATTGATTAATCATTACTCGGAAATTAACTCTTAAACGGAAAAGGGAGCGGGAACGTTCCAGTCTCGTAGAGAACGCTATTTGCTACGCGAAACTGACGATTCCGTGTGTCTATTTATCGCGCCGAGGCTTCAAAAACTAAATATTGAAACGAATCGCGAATTAGATATCGCGTCGGCGGAGCGGTGCAAAGCTGCATTTGCATGTGACGCGCGTCCCGGGAAGGGCGAGGCGACGAAGAGAATAAAATAAAATAAGTAGAAAAAACCGGGAGAGGGGGTAGGTGGAAAAAAAAAACGAGGAGAAAGGAACGACGCGTGCAGGAAGGGCCGCCTTAAGGCTTTAAGAGGCTGCTCACAAAGAAAGGAGGGGAAAAAAAAGAATCGGCGACGTGCGTACGCGGCATAACTCGCGAATAACGTGCCGTTTCATACGGGCGTACACTGACGCTCAAAAGTCCTCCGACGGTTACTAAATTTCTTGTAAAACTTGAAAAAGAAAAAAAAAAGACTTGGAAAATTCAAGAGGACACCGCTGGTTTAATTAGTTCAAAGAAATCCCACCTCGCGATTTTACTACTAGAAATTCAGTTTAGCAGTTAATAATACTCTTTCCACGTTTATTAATAAACGTCAGCTGTCAAAATTGTTCCATTAATAAATACATTGATATATTTAAAAAAAAATATAATTTGAAAAATCAGGCTTCGCAGGTTTGAAATCTCCGTCTCGTTACCATCCACCTATTCGCATATTGCATTCCGTATACATTCTCACCTATACTCGTCGTGTTCATTGAAAACCATAAAAACGATGGAAATAAACGACGCGATGCACAACGAGGAATAAAAACTCGACGTTCGGAATATTTTATAGCGAAAGAAGGATAACTACCCCTCGGAAAAACCGCTAACGATTTTGCACCTCGTCCCTACCATAAATCAAAATTTCGCCACGACTTTTGAGCGGCAGTGTACGCGAGCGAGCCGTAAGCAAACGCATTTTGCAGAAGCGGGCCTTAAGCCGCTCTCGCACGGCCGTCGTTCCGCCGGAGACGCGCTCGTTAAAGCCTCGCGGATAGACGCGCGATGCTTCTTCCATCGGCGCGGATGTTTAACAAGAACTCTCGTGAGAGCTCGGTGACTTGTATTCATTCAATATTGTTCAATTAAAAACTCGTAAACTTCTTTGATACCAGTGGAGACGCGCTGCCACGTCCGTGTACCGCCCTTTCGCCCCGGATAATCCAGCGCTGAATTACAGACGATTTCGCGTGATGCGAGTAATTTCGCTCGGTCGACGGGCTCGCGTACGTTTACGATAAAAAGAGATACCTGTTCTTGCACGGTGATCGCGCGGCAATTTAGATATCACGCTGGAAAGAGGGATAACGCGTCGACCTGGGCTGGTTTTCGTTCCTTTCCAGGGCCTATCGTTGAAAACGCGATCGCGATGAGATCGTTCCGCGAATGAACACGAACGAAAGCTCTCCTCTCGCGTGTCCGACAATTATGTCCCCCGGAGGAAGAGGAGGTACTTAAAAATGGAGCAAAACCAGGGAAACGTTCCGTTGGGGTGGAGCTACATTGTTGATTTTACGTTGGAATTATCGAGGACGTAACAGCGTTGGTTGTACACTGTACAATTCTACACATTTTTAGTCGATTTTTGGAGTACTCTTTCTGCGTTGACTAGATAGTTATTAGAAATTTAAATCGTGGATAAAGTTTAAAGGCTTAGAGCAGAGTTAGGTGAACTAACGGTTCCCCTAATGGTTGCAGGGAGCCTACGATTCTCTGTGTCGCCACTAATTCGCGCTCTCGCCGTACTCCGAATTAGACTGCGAATTAACCCTTTGCGCTCGAGAGGCGCGGTACATTAACCAACTGTAACGTTTGTTTAGGTTTAACTTCTTTGGAACTCGAAGTGTCAACGAAATGATCGTCGGTGAGCTAAAGGTGACCCGATTTTCGAATACTCGAATTATCTACCGAGTCGATCTAAGCCTAGCATTAGTGGCAATAGAATACGAGTGCAAAGGGTTTAGAATTTCAAACGACTTTTTTCACGTCGACTTCTCAAGACTCGCTCCCGAAGTATCCGCGACCTACAACATCGTAAATCAAGAAAAAAATAGCTCCAGCTTGTACCTCGGTCGTTCTCGTGTCTCTTACCTATCGCGATAGCGTCCAACGAAAAGAAGCGAAATTTCACGAGCGTCGCGCGGAAAACGCGGCGATGCGCGATGCTCCGGATTCCCGACGGAATTAATATGATTATTCGCGGGCATGCATCCATTCCATCTGTTCCATTGTGGCTAGCCTTGATCTTGCCGAGCCAGTGAAAGCATAACATTAGAGCCGCGCTACTTGTTTTTCCGGGCGAAAACTGGGCCGCTGGGCAAAAAAGAAAATGAAAAAAAAAAAAAGAAAGAAAGAAAAGAGCCGAGAGAAAAAGAGCGAAGAAAGGGACAAGACCGGCGTGTATCCCATTATGATGCAAATTAACGTTATTCGTGGAATTTTTCGCGGTGGTCGGCCTCGATTTTTTTTCCAGGCAACGCCGAGGTTCATTAGAGTGTGCCAATTTCTTCCCGTCGTCCCGCGTTTCTCGCTCCGCGGCTGGGAAAATATCTTCGTGCGCGAATTCCGGCCGGTTTCGTTCGCAAGAACAAATTAAGGCGTTGCACGCGTTAATTGGGTAATTAAAGGAGGGCATGGCGCAACGAGCGGGAAATTAAATTCGATCTGCGACGCCATTTTCGCGCGGATGGGCGAGATTCCCACTCCGGCTAAAGAGCATGCACGTATGCAAATCGAGAGAATATTTTTTGTCGGTCCCCAGCAGGCTATTATTTCGTTCGTTTTACATTTGATTTCTCTGTTTCGGACCCAGTCGAACGAAATTCTATTTGTGTCTGGCATTTACTGGGCCCCGGGAACTCGTCGAGACGGCGACTCAGAGACAATCGAGATGCTCGATCGATGGGAAATAATGGAAATTATGCAGTGCCCGAAACCGAACGTGACTCGGGACGAGCGTAACCCAGATCGAAAATAGCCTAAACCGAGAGAGGCTGGGCTTAGTTTAGCTTCAACTTTGCGTGATCCGACTGTGGAACGACATGGACTGGAGTATTCCGAGCGTAATACATTTAATAGACTTTGTAGATCGTGCACGAGGCGTTCCGGAATTTTTTTTAGTAGAACTGTGTCAGTAAATTCTATGAATAGAAACAAGAAGAAAATATCGCGTAGACCGGCAGATATTTTACGTTTCTAATGCCGAGTACCGACGATAATAATAAAATCCCGAAGCTGGACAACGGAAATTCGTATCGTTAGGGCGAAGATAAAAATTACAAAATAAACAGATTTTCGTAATTTTGTCGTAACCAGGAATAGAATTTCCGTGACGTTGTAATATATTGTAGGTCTGACACGTAATATTCCAAACATTTGTCCAAAGTAAATTCTCCTGCGCTCAGGATCGCCCAAGTTTGCCCATTGCAAATCTAATAGATCTCAGATCGGACACGAGTTAGCGCAACCTAGATTTAACGCGAGATATACGCAAGGCTGATCGTACGCAAACCTAACGCAAACTACGTCTGCAACTGCGCCAAGTCTGGCAATGGTCCGAGCCTTGATAAAACATAAATTCTGTTATGGCAGTAGTATGCGCCTAGCGTGGGATGAGGTCAGCCGACAAAAGGAAAGTGCTCGTTCTTTCTTCACCTGATAAGACTGTTTTCTCGGCTACAAAGAGCCGGGCTAACAATGAGGTATGCCGGTTACGCAATAAACCGCGTGTATGCATGCCGATTGTGCAATAAAATGAGTGTACTTGAGAACGCAACGCTCCCAAAAGGAACAGCGTCTGACCTGATCGCGGTTGATACGCGTATCGGTAGCTGAATGAAGGAAATTAATCCTGAGAAGGTTTTCTTTGGATAATTAAGACAGGTTTAGTAATTTTAAGTATCCTAGATGTAGTATCATTGAAACGAGGTTGGTGGATTTATTTTCGTCCTCGAATTCGTGGTATCCGAGATGTGTGCGGAGCGAACCACGATTCAACAAATTTAAAACAACGTTGTTATTTTTCTCAAAATCGTTGTTATTTGTTGTCGTCCTGGAACTGCCGACTCACACATAACATCGGACGAGAATCGTGCGTAATCAACGGCTACACGCTGTCAACAATTATTCGACAGTGCCACGCAACGAGTTTACATACGCTGATCCCGCGGAGTACACGTCTTGTCATTATTCGTTGCGCAACTAATCGTCGGCCGTCGAGCAAAAAAATAAATCGGTCGTGCACGCGATTCTCGAGCGAACGAAAAAGAAACTACCTGAACAAAAAAAATGTATTACGCCGGTCGTTTTCGCGAAAACGCCAGGTTCGCTAATTATGCGACGGCGATTATGCAACGAAAAGCGCTCGAAACGGTCGCGTTACGGCGCCTTATCGACCAAGTCGTTGCTCCTTATCGCTCGCGGGCATTACGACGACGCGAACGCAACGGTTCGTTTATTTTATTGCGCACGCACTCTCGTGGACTTGCTGCTCCTATATTTAACATGACTTTAGCATTACGATTTCAGATCGAAATCTTATAAATCAAACGAACCCCGTACAAGATTGCACCGGGAGGAAAAATAAAAATCGAGCAACGCGCGAGGTACGCTCGTAATTCACGGACCGTCCTATGCGACCTCGTTCGCGACTAGCGGTTAATTTTCGCGCTTCGATTCCTCGCTGGACTTTCCACGATTCACGTTTGTCGCTTAGATTTCAAATATCTAATAAGGAACAGGGTATGCACGCGGTATCTTTGGTAATTTAACCTCTTGATCTACAGACTGTTTCACAATTGTTCGGGCCACAGGAAGGTAGAAAGTCCGAACGAAGTACAACGAGTCAGACTCGTGCTTATTGTTTATGGACGAAATCCTCACTCGTGATTGTAGGCCAAATGGTTAATTTGGATTCGGTTCCAACACGCTTCGTCCTGAATATCGTTTACCTCCATCCGAAGCATAGAACGTCGCACGACTGCAACGCTACCAATTAAACGCTACCAATCAAATTCGAGGTGTACGATTAGCCTAATCGAGCCCCCAGAGGTAGGTGGGCCGTTGTCAACTAGGGCGAAAGGAGCGAAAATCCCGAATCGCCGTGAATTAACGAGGTTCCATTTAATTAAGGAGTCGGTCCCGCACCTGGACGCGACGCCCGTTACGCACCCGTGGCTCGGTCTTTAAAGGCCTTTAAGGCCTTAAGGCGCCTTCTAATTATTCACTTTCTCCGGGGTCTCGGCAGTGAAACGGTCGAGATTTACGGGCTCGAGTCTCGCTCGATGTAATTTCGATGATAGTCCCGATGGTGGAGCGACAATGGTGCCCCGAGCTCGTCGATTCGTGCTCCCTTCCGCGTTCCATCGACCGCCACGGGACGCTTATTTATCGATTTTACGATGTTCGATCTCCGTTTATTATTTGCACCGTCGATTGCATGATTTACGACCAACGGCGAACCGCGTGTAATTGGCTAGGGGCGGGAGTTCACGCTCGATCCAGTTTCGGTCCGCGTCCACAACGAACCTGCCGACGAATACCATCCCTTACGTCGAGTTCCTTTTTTACGGGACGATCGTTCATTTGTTGAAATAACGAAGTAACACTTTGGTGTAACTAGAAGGAAATAGCCCTGACCGTTGCTATTCACGCTTGTCCTGATATGCCGATCTCGTTAACCTTTTACTCGAGGATTAGATGTACGATGACTAATCTAGTCTACGTGTTAAGTGTAACATTGATGTGTCCTCTTGCATTCATTGTTACGTCAAATTGTGTTAAATTGCTAACTCTTCAAGACTCAACCTGATGGTATCTTGTATCAGAGGCTACAGCCTCTGAGGACAACCTGATGGTCACCGCAATTTATCTACATATACAAAGTCGCCCAGTAGCTCGCGAATTTATTGTTGTTTTCCTAACAAATTACAAGTGTACTCTCTGCATCCGCGATCAATTATTTATAACTCTCCATGAAACAGAAATATTCAGACGGAGGCCATTTTATTACTGATGCCTCGAACAGCAGAGACGTACAAGCATAAACGTTAATTTCTTTTGAAATCGGTGAATTTTTCACGTTTTTCATTCGAAAGACCGCCGACCCCTACTCTAGCCTCCATAAAAAATCACTCGATAGAACGTCTCCGAGAGTAAAGGACGATAACTTAGGATATAATAGGAAACGTCGTACTCCGGGTGAAGAAAGAAAAAAAAAAAAAAAATCAGTAAATGCGCGTCCCGAAATGCTTCCACGAGGAGTTATTGCTGACAAACTTTCCGTGCCCAGACGCTGCAGCGATAAGGTTTTATGACCCGAAGATAATTCAAAGATTTAGAGACCTTTCCCCGAGAGAACATAATTTTTATCTCTTTTATTACGGGTGTCCGTACGTTTCTGCGGTTTATTCAGGAATGACGGCTGTTTGTTCGTACGTTTGCGTTCTACGCCCCTGAAAGTATGATCTACGGTACAACGTTCGAGGTATTTTCGATCCACCCTCCGCGTAAATATTTTTTCGTAACGTGAACTTCTATTGCAGAAACCGACGCGTCATATTGTTGGATCTTTTATTTGCGCAATGATTTGTTCATTTATCGCGTTAACCTCTCGATGGATTATCGACGCCTACGTGTACCTTTGATCGCGACACTTATCAGAATTAAAAAATGTACGATATTAAAGCGAGACAGCATATTCGCGTATTAAAATCGATATAAAAATTCCTTAGACTTGCGTTTACTTGATTAGAGGAAAAAAGTATCCTCTAAAATTCGTCCCTCGAGAGGTGGATGATTTGCTTTTTGCCAGTTCGTCTTTACAGATGAATATTTTCAAATTATTAAATTACGCACAGTGTCCGATCAACGTGGAAGTCCAACCTGGAATAAAAATATTCTCCAACCATATTCGCACGACCGTTCGAAAGTGTCTCACGGATCGCGGCCGGCAAACCGGAAGAGGAATCCCTCGTTCTTCGTGGAAACGAGAAAAACTCGCGGAAGCCCGCTCGCAGCTGTCATAGAAAATCAAGGGAGAGTCTGTTGATCGAGGCCAAACACGGTCATCCATGAAACCGCTTTCTACTCGTGCGTTTCTCGTCGGCCTGGACTCGCGTGTTTAAAGAACGCCACGGGATTCGATAATCGATCGTTTCAATTCGCGCTCCGCCGTACGACACGACGTCTAACGAATCACACCACGCATGCTAATGATGCCTCCCCCTCCAGAGATCGGTTTCGTACCTATTCAGATACGTGCACGAGAGGTAAACGTCGCCGTGAAATCAAATGTGAGAAAGTAATCTCTAGTTTCAACTCTATTCTCGTTTTATTAGAATATTCATGCTAAAGCGTGTATCGGTAGGGTCGAAATGTATCGTTAGAATTATTTCTCGAAAATGGACGGGAACATCGTCTGAGTCCTTTGGAAAATCACTTTTCATAAAGTAACTTCTCTATTCTCTCCTTGCCTTCTAAATAATCTTAATTTTTCTTAATTGCCTCAGATAGATGGCACTAAGTTTCTTGGGGTGTATTGGTAGTTGAGTCCACTGGAAAATCACCTGTCATAAAGTAACTCCTCTATTTTCTTCTCGTCTTCCAAATATTCTTAATTTTCCCGATTTCCTCAGATACACGATATGCTAATATCGAATAAATAAGCTTTGCACAACTCCACGCGATTGTTCTAAACCGAACCTAAACGAGGATCCACGTTCTCGCGGCCAGACGGAGATTCTTCTCCGTTCCCATGATCGATTCCCTCGAGATCGACTGGCTCTTATCGATCTCGCGACAGATGGGCAAAAATGCGATACGGTGGCGCGTTAAAGGATCCCCCCGGTACGACGGGAGAAAGTTTAGAAAGGAATCGTTTCGTGGTCGTAAATATAAAACAAGAAGAAAAACCGAAACGATCGACGGGAACTGTTTACATTTCACGAGTCACGTTTTCGCGTACGAGCCGGGAAAGAGGGAGACCAGGCGCGATGTAAAGAATGGGACTCGATGGACAAACCCCGTAGGAATGGAGGGGAGAAAAAGGTTTGAGCGTGTCGACGGCGCGGAAGATACGGGGTTTGCACGGTTATCCTCGCTTTCTCGATAATGAGAAAATTGCGCGGTTCGATCGATCTTGTAACACGATCTGGCGATCATAGACTGTCGATAACGCGCCGCGAGCAGCCCGAGGCATCGGAACGGAAGTGATCGATGGCCCCGACGTACCATTTCCGATCTCCACCTCCCGTGCCTTTCTCGACGCTTCCGCGGACTGCTCCACATCCTAACGGTGCTCGAAATGCCACGCCATTCCAAATAAGAATTTCATTAACGCGCCAGGAAGATCGCGATTTCAATATCGGTACAGATTTATGATAATTACACTGCGGATGTTAATGTCAATTCACATTTTCATAGAGGCAGAAAAAGAATTCAAGCTTAAATGAAAGTTTAAACGAACCGATGATACTTGTGCATTAATGAACATTTTCATATGTTTGCCCACACTTTGATTTACCATCAATGGAATTCGTGGCTTTATATACACAGACGAAGAATGGAAACTTGAATTAAAGAGTGTCTCGACTTCTAGGCATTGTAACGTGTACACTGTTTTACATATTAACGCATTCGTTCGAATTCTCGTATATTCGCATTCGTCGCGAATGCATAAATGCATCCGCATTCTAATGATAGTAAAGTCTGAATCGTTCGATCGAGGAATTTCCACTCACCTTCGTCCGATTCAGCGGATTCGAGAAGTCCCAGCCGGGGGCGACGAACAGGTATCCGCATTTTGAAATCTTCCTCGTGGCCTGGAACAAAAACACACACATCAGAAAAAGGACGTACGCACGTACTGGCTGAGATCCGAAAGAATCCACCGAAACATCGAAAATAAAGCAATCGAGGTATCGCTCTACCAAGACGAATGCTTCCAATGCGTAACAGGGCAAAAAAAAAAAACAAACGACGTCTATGTTACGTTACATTTTTATTCGTTCAACTGTGGTGCGTCAAAAAGTTACGTGAAAAAAACCGACTCGCGAGGTAAGTTGGGTTACGAGACAGGAGAGAAGCAATCGCCGACGGCCTGAATAGCTTAATTGGTCGAAGCGGTCGTCAGACAAGCGAGAGATCCGGGTTCGACTACCCGATCCAGCGATCCGATCGAGCGATTCTTTTTCTCCGGTGGATTATTAAAAAAAAAAACATCGTTTCTGTGAATTTACAGGCGTCGTGGTCGAATCAAAATACGAGTGATTTAGTGGCTTGATCCTTCGGCGGCGATTTATTAATTGGAGGTTGAACCATCATGGATCCGTGTCTCCATGATGATCTATAGGTTCCTAATAGGAAATTGAAATTAAACATTAAATATAAAGAAAAATGGTGACGATAATAAAATGAAAGGAATTCAAAGGAATTCTTGTCTATTGTCGAATCTTGCTTTAAAGTTCGCTACTTTTCTCTGTATAAAATATACTGTCTACGATGTCTTCTTTATAAATTACAAATTTATATTTAATCTAATTCATTTGCGTATCTTTCCCACCGGAAGAGAATATTACCTAACGAGGCGAACCGCCAATTAACAAGTACATTAAAAACTAAGCCACGAAATTTCCATCGCGGCTCGATTATGAACAAAGTTGGACATTCCGCGCGAAACGACGAGGGAATATCAACCGCGGAAAACAAGCCGCTGCGCGGGCCGTGGTTCGATCAAACTTTCCAGCGACGCCGACGTCGTTATCCTCTTCGAACTCTATTATTACGTTTGGAGGAAGATTTAGGGGCTACCGACCGGACGGGAAAACCAGCAGGGCCGAAGGGCGTGTGTCTGAGGGACGACAGAGGGGAAAGAGAAGCGGCGGCCATTCAGGTGGAAAGGAAAGTCACGTGAGCCAGGTATCTCCGAAGAATCTTAAATCGGTCATTCATCAAGAGCATCCAGTCAAACAGCGTTTCCTCTCCCATCCGTTTCACGTGTTTCGTAGACTGCGCGTGTAAAGGCTGATACACGCCAGACACGGAGGATATGGTGATATCAGCCCCCCCCTCACGTTTCTCATACTTGCTGGGTGTGGTGATTTGTCCACGCATTTACGAGCAAAGTCACTGGGACCTTTGATGATTTTTTTTTTTATTTTTTTTATTTTATAATGTATTTACACTGTTCCTGTAACTTATAACATTTCCTTTTTCTCATTGTCCCTTCTTTCTATTTATCATTTCTTTATTCTTTTTCGCCATAGGCGTTCTCCATACTTTTAACCAGCCCTAACCCAAACATGAAAAACCAGGCCGACCTTTGAGGTTTCCCAAAGTTGACAAATTAGGAGTACGCACATTAGAGTGAAGCCTCGCTCAATGATAGGAATTACAGGAGGTCTCTTTTACTACAGTGGGTGACTTGTCTAAAGTTTGGTTAAGAATGGAACTGGAAACACAGCTAAAATTATCCTAGATACAATGAATCTATTGTTATCGAAATCATTTTATATATATTTCGTGTTTCTTCGAATTCTCGAAGAAATATTCTCCAACTAATAATGCTCTCTAAACCCAACTTATGTCCTCCCACTTGTATCCACTCTCGCTGATCTAACAGAGCAAACGAACGCGATTGCTTCGAAAGATCTATGACTTGTACCGAAGAGCCCCTAAAATAGACAAATAACCTCGGAACAAAGTCCGACCAGAACCAATGGACAAAAGCCTGACGCATGTCCGCCGTCTGCGGAGCTAAACGAGAAAACGAAAGTATAACTAAACGGGGATTATGTTCGAACCGAAGCTCGTAACGCGTGCCGCGCGAAAGTCAAGATTCCAGGTAAAACCTTCCGAGCAAGACGACAGGTTACACTGGCAATGTCCAATTCTAGAAATCTAGCCAACGTGCATTCCTCATACTTTCATCTTTTGTTTCACCTGTCCTAATTGCACGTCGAAGCGCTTGTTCGCTTAATAAAAAGCTCGACGAATGTCGCTTTGTTCGTCGCGTCAATCGAGTGGAACGGCCCAGCCACTGGGAAATTGGTAAAGTGACCCAAAATTACCCAAACGACGGATAAAGAGTTGTTACGAAACGCTTGGCTGGTTCGGAACTTCCGAAAACATTTTTAACAGAATCTACATCGTGAATATACTAATTATCGTTATTGTGAATTGTTTTTCTGCGAAGTACGTCGATAAAATTCACGAAACTTGCGCAGATTCACTCCTAACCGGGGGACTTTCCAAATATTTTAAAAGAAATCCACGTCCAATATCTTGGGAAACAAAACGATCGTACCGAGATATACGCGCGTCACTTTCGCTCGTTACGAAAGCTGCATCTGCAGGCCGAGGGGACGAGCCGCGCACGAGCGAGGTTTTTCTCTTGCTCGCGACGCGATCAACCTCTAAAACGACCGATTAAATCTTTTATTTTTCCCTTTGATCGGGCAGATCTGTGAAAAAGAGAAGATTTACTGTCTAGAACATGTTATTTCACTATTCTTTGTTCTGGAGACACTCGGTATTGTACTTTTATTAGAGACCATCTTTCATTGAGTAAACTATATTTTCATTGAAAATGTTCAGGGTAAAAATAATTTCTACGAGGTGCGAATTTGTCGCATAACAGAAATCAGTCGAATTGATCGTTCAGCTGGCTTCCAAATAGTTTTCCCCGATGGTTTGGAATTGAAATTGACGACCTGGAATTTCACCTACGATATTTCACGCTCGACCCAGATTTCGGTGTAATTAATACCGCGCGCGTGCCACGCGTGGATCATAATTGGCATACCGCGCGAAACGACGCTCCTAACTAGTCGGACGATAAGCGTGTCATAATCATAATTTCATTCCAAGGCAGTGTCGCGCTGGTCGGCGTTAAGAACTCTGGCCTAGAAAGACGAATGCAATTTCTAGCGCTGCGGTTTCGCGCACAAAAATGCCCGACGAAATGAAATCCGTTTTGTGATGCCTATTCGGAGATTCCTAACGGGGTCGGTATCGCAATGGACGACGGGCATCACGCTCGTTACACGATCAAATTTACGTGAACTACTTTCGTTGCCCTAAACAGGCCCATTTGGTACGGACGTTGAACTAAATTTATTTTATAGCAATATAAATTCACCCAAAATTACCCAAAATGGTGGATAAAGAGTTGTTACATAACGCTTGGGTAAAGTAGAGCTTCCAAAATATGTTTAATCGAATCTGTATCGTGAATTTGCTAATTATCGTTATTGTGAATTGCTTTTCTGCGAAATGTGCAATTTATATTCTGGGCGTTTAGAAATTCTTGTGGAAAGGAAGACACTTGACTGCTGCGAGAAAATTGCAAAAATTGCTTCAGAGGTATTTGGAGAAAAATTCTCTGACGGCGAAAGGTTGAAATAAAAATTGAGAGTAGCGATCCCCGATGAATTCTAATTTGGGCGATATGTTTTGAATATAATAGTATAATAGTTGCATGGGACGCGCCTATCGCTGCAACTCGAGGTGCATCTCGCCTTGGATCGAATCGTGGTCCGTACGATTTAAAACCGCGCCCTTAACCAACTCGTAGAGACAATTTACAAGGATAATGGATCGCATACATTTTGCAAACATCCAAGCTAAATTCCGCCATCTTCTGCGTGGAAACTTTCACTGGAGCACCGCTGGCGAAAAAAGGCAGGTCCGGCAAGAAGAGTAATACGTCTTCGCGGCTGACAATGATTTCCCAGTGCGTGGCAATCACGAAACGAGGCGATCATCAGCCCAGGCGGGACAGGCAAGAACGAGAATTCACTCTGCTTTATGGAGAAATAACCTCGACTTGGCCGTGCTCGAGGCGGCGTTCTCCCCGGTGCCTCGGGCGCGTCTTTCTTTGGAGAAAATTATGGTGCTCCCTTGTATGGGCTAAACAAAAGATCGCGGAACACCGACAAAAAGCACCGATGCCTAAACACGCGGCTAACGCGAGCCCGCGGAATTCCATTGTGGACGCTTTAACAGAAACCTTGTCTACGATAAACTAATTTACGCGCCGATCACCGAGCCGGCCGCAATTATCGCGAGCAGATAAGCGAACGCTCGGACGATCGTTACCGTCGCGTCGAAAAAGTGAACGATGGAGGAAATTTTACTCGTGTAACGGCCGATTAATAAAAGGTACCGTGGCTTAATGAAATAAATGTTAGCTTCCAATCGCTGCATGAACCCCTCGTGAAAATGAACCCCACGATAGGATAAAACGATCGTCTCGATTTCTATTCCACGCACGTTCCTCGTTTTGCATCCGTTCGGTAGCGCAATAAAGATCCTACGCGATGGTAAATCTGTCCGATCGCCGGTAGTTTTCCATCGCGCTTTTGTCCAATGGGATATCGTGGCGGGCGGACGGGCCAGACCGGAAGTCAATTGTGAGCGGGCGCCCGACGACAGGAAATCAACGCGGCCAGAACGGAAAGCGGTTAAGCAGAGCGTAGACTCGACGCGATCGGTTCGAACCGACGATAAAAAGTCGCGATGCCGATTTTTACACGCGATACCGTTTCTTCTTCGTGTCACGACTTTAATCGTCAACCGTGAGCCAACTGGACTGTGAATCCTGGCTTCTGTGTTCGCGGTAAAACGACGCGATTACGCGTACCTTTCTCCTCTCGCCGAATATAGACGACACCTGGAGCGATTTAGAGAACGAGCAAAGGATCTGGTTACGAATCGATATCGCGAAAGAAAGAGGTTCGTGACCCATAGCTTAAGAAGCCCTGCTTTAACCTATGTCTATGAGCGAGACTCGTGGTACAGAATTTGAGTCGAAGATGAAAAACACGAGTTAGGCATTAGGCCCTACTATGAAAGGACGCGAGGAATTTTGTACTTGATTATGGCACGTATAATCCTACAGTAAATCGTAGGTCAAATGGTTCATCCGATTACAAGGCTCTCGAGAAGAATCCAACATCCAAGGGAACCACCCTACCAGTCATTCCTAAAATTGAAAAAACTTTGAAAAATCTATCTACCACGTACCCTAGATATCCTCTTTCTTCAGGATACCTGAATCAAGGCCCTCCGCGATAGCCACGAGCAACGATTCAGCTCTCACGAGCCCCAGCGACTGATACTAATTAATATCGCAATCTCCAACGATCCGACTATAAATCATCCCCCTCCGTCTTATCCAACAACTCTCCCTTTCCCGGCGGTGTTGATCATCCGTCGCTCCGTCTCTACCAAACGATCGATCGACTTGGACTCGCTAATCGCATCCCGAAAGAACGAGCCCGCTATGTTGCGCAATCAGAGACACTTGTCTCGCGATTGGCAATAATTGGACGACAGGTTGCGATCCAGGCTGGAAGGGGTCCCCTGCTTCCTCGCGGTCGTCCTTGACACGCTTCGACGCGAGTCCTTGCCCAGTCCTTAAGCTCTAAACGCGACCCAGATGCCGGGGCCCACTCGCCTCTAATCTCCAATAAGGTCGCGAATACGCAAAGGTGCCACCGCTGTTGGCGTAGGTGCGACACACGTCGTCGAACCAGGCGGCGAGCTGCGCTTTATTAAGGCAATTAAAGATCTCGCTCGCTCGCCACCTCGTTAGCCAATCGGAGCGTGGCGTGGGCGACCCCAGCTCGATCAAACGATCCCGTTTCGACTGTCTAGATGATATATTACGGTTTTTCTTCGTTTTTCGGCCTTGTTTTTATCAGAGGGAGTAACTGGTCGAGGTGGAAATTAGTGTACGTGGGTAGCTCGTTTAGCTGCCTTCGACTTTTTTTCAATTCTTCGGTTGGATTGAAATGGAAATTGGCGCATATAAAACATTAACGTAGAAGTGTCTGACGTTCTAGATGCTATATCACGGTTTCGTAATTTTTCTCCCTTTTGGCTTTGCTTTATTGTAACAGGTAACTGGATGTGGAAATTAGCAAGTACGTGTTTAACTCGGATAGCTTGGTTCCTTTGGTTCTTTCAATGCTTTGAATTAAGTATATTGTAATATAAAAGTCCTTGCTTCCTCTGTGTTCTGTTTTGGATATACTCTTTAATAAATGTGTCAGTACTGGTTCATTTCTGTACTGGTTCGAAGGGGTTGGTGCACAAATTGATACGAAAAAAGAGTAAGCATACAAAACAACAGAATAACGGCTACCTGTCGAAGCGCCGTACACGTGACAGGAGCCATCAAGGCGTTAATTCGGTGTTCGTACACGGCACACGTACGAGCGTCGCGTCGAGAATACAGGAAGCTATGAAAGATCGCTGTTCGGTTGGATTCAATAACGAGGAGCTACCTCTTAGAACCTCCTTTCGTTTAACAGAACCATCGGTCGTTAACGAAGTCGCGTCGGACAGGTACCGTTGGCCCCTTCCGGGGTACGATGATCGAGCGCAAAAGTGATTCGTCGATTTTTGCCAATAATCGCGCGATACTGGCCGGATGGTTCCTCGGCGAGCCGTCGGGGAAAAGCAATTTAACCGCGAGTTTCTCTCGCGAGGAGCGTAAATCGCCTGTCGAACGACGACAAACGCCTGACAATGGCGCGGACGACGGTACCGCTATGGTTTCTATAAACCTGTACGATTTCTATTCCCCTCCGACGAGCTTCCTGGTCGCCAACGCTGCAATCGTGCTTCTTACGAATCTGTATCTTTGAAAACAGAGACGGAAGGGGAGGATACGTATTAAACGTTGTCTATAATTCTAAGGTTCCAGTGTTACGATCGCGAGGAAGTGAACCGACTGATTCGTCTGAAATTTTACAGTGTTTCAAGGCCCGTTGCTCTAAGAGCTTCTAAAAGCTCGCTCCATCCTTGCCTCGGAGCAGTTGCGAACGAAACACGTTCAAATGGATCCGACAGCAGAGGGAATAAATTTATCAACGAAACCCTTCGAGCGATCTTGAAACGTCTCAGCTTCGTCTGGGTACCATTGCTAAAATGAGATGCAGTTGGAACAGAGTCGTCCTCGGGCACCGAGGGACCCGTCCATTGGGAATGCAAAACTGTTTAACGCATTGTCCGCGACGGTTGAAAATGTTTCTGCAGGGTGGCTCCACAGCGTCTTTAATCCTTTCGTCGGTCGATTTCTCGACGCGATAAACATCGCCGCGGCTAGGCGGGGACAGGTTTCCAGTAGACGGGGGTTCGAGTGGTCACCGGATGTGGGATACGCAGACGCTGAGACGCGTGGGATTCCTGTGTGATGCACGCGAGCGAGGAGCTCGGTGTCGGCCGAGGACAGCTTTGACGATATGCACACCGGTTGCAAAGTGCAGGGCTCCCCATTGCCTGGACAAATCGTCCATCGCCCAGCCGAGACCCCACAGCGGGATCAAATACCCGCGGTGTGGAAAAATTACATCTTTCGAGTACCTTTCGACGATCCCACCGAAAAGATCCGGGAAAGTGTGCGGCTTTTGTTTTTGAATTCTTCTTCATCTTCAGAGCTTCAGTTGTAGTGGGAGCAGAAGTTGATGGAGAATTTTAAGATAATGGTGTTCCTCGGGTTTGGAAGTCCACCGAAGAAATGGGAGTGTACTCTCTCGAGAACTTTTGTTTGGATTTTCAAAGCGATTTGTGGTCTTCTTTGATGTTTCAACCTCTATCTGCAGTCTTCTTTAGGAGCCCTTCAAATTTATTCTTTTCTTTAATATATTGCAGTTGTAGTAACCAGACCTAACCCAGAATATTGTGATTCTTCCCATTTTTCCTCCGTATCGATTTCAAGAACCGCATGGTGCTTACTGCATCAATGGGGCCGAACCGAGTTTTCTCCTTGAAAATTAGCAAACTTTGAAGCGTTATAGCTTGAAAACTAATAAAAATCGGGTAAATAGTGTAAATAGCAATAAGTGAAACTTATTGTGCATTTAAGGAGGCTGTTGAATTATATAGTCGGTCTAATAAATAGACCGCGGATCTTTATGCAAAATAAAATCTTCGCGAACGTGCTTAGAAAAATTGAACCTAAATAAGGATCTATTTTATTCTGCAAATATTATAACGCGAACTTTACTTTCAATCTTTTTTATATTCTTGCATATTGTTTGCATTCTGTAGCTTCTTGCACATTCAAATTTCCTATAAATGCATAATGATCCGCGGTATACTAATAAATATTATTCATACTCGTACCCCCCTATTACTTATGAAATTTGTTTAGATTAAACGGTAGATTTGATGTTAATATTATTCATATACGTATTTATAATGAAAAATTCGTTTAG
The DNA here is from genome assembly GCF_026225885.1 of Hylaeus anthracinus. NCBI lineage: Eukaryota > Metazoa > Arthropoda > Insecta > Hymenoptera > Colletidae > Hylaeus > Hylaeus anthracinus. Next base: position 6,659,054 of record NW_026534349.1, read on the forward strand.
TAATATCAAAGCTATTATTTAATTTAGTCAAACTTCTTCAGTAGACATAGAGGGTACGAATATTTATGGGATTGAGTATATGTAGATATTAAATAGAGTTTGCTCCTTTTCAGTGTCTATTTTCACGAAGCAGCACAGGTGCACCTTTAAGGCAACGATTCTTCGTCAAATAAACCTTAGATGAACTAAAGTACCAGTCCCAGAAGGAATGTCGAGTCTATCAACTCATTTCGCACGAAATTAAAATCCCCGTTTAAAAAGGAACACTCGTGAGCCTCGCTAACGATCAATTCCCCATAGCTCTGGAGCAAATCCACTTTTACGGAATATTTTCTGAAATAAACTTCCATCTTTATTCGAGCGCTCCGCGCAATCGTTCTTCGGGCCACTCCTTCTCGGTATCTCCTCCAATCTCTGATTATCTTCCACAAATCAAACAAGGATTATCCCAGCGTTGATCGAATCCTAATACTTTCGCGATAATGACACACGGCGATCGGGGAGAAAGAACGAAAAAATGTCCGAGGAACGAGTTCGGTCGGCGAGCGCATACCGACGCCGCGTAATTCTAACCTTTCTCTTCCGCAGTTAGCCAGAACGTGAAAAATCGACGCAGCCTCGATTCAACCACGGCCAACGACCGATTCCGCGACAGAGATCATCGGACGAGACGATGATGCCCTCGCCGCGAACGACATTATCCCCGAGACGTTTAATACGCCGACCGATTCCCAGTTCGAACGGCTTTCTACTCAATTAGCCACGCGACCGCGTAACAGCCCCGGAAAACCTCAAGGAATTACTTTTCCACCGTGGATTCCTCGCAGGAGGAGGCCATCTTTCGATGGATCGCGCTGAAATTTAGATACATTGTAAATTGTTCGTTTTATGCTAATCTTTTCCAATCGTCGAGACGGGATTGAAGCTTAAAGCGTTTACGCTGAAACCCGAGGATTATGGAAAAATTGCTACGATCGAGAGGAAAATCGTCTGCGATGAGATTCGGAGAAGCGCGAGATACGAGTCGTTAATTAATTTTCACGTGGTTAGTTTGCGAGAACTGGTCTGTAAGGAAAATATCCTTCGACTACGCTCTATCTGCAGCCCGAGTAATCCTATCAAGCTATAAACAGTCAGTCCTATAAACATTTGTATCTTCTATTTTTGTCCAAGACATTCGTCTAAATGAAACGATAGATTTGATGTTTCCAAATGAATTTTTCGTTCTAGATACATACACGTGTAAAGCTTATTCATGTCCATATTTATAAAAAAAAACATAGAGGGTACAAACAATTATTACGACCAAATTCTTATAAAGAGCTTTCATCGTTACTTTCATTATCTATTTCGCTCCCGTCTAATATTTGTACACGCGGACTCCATGTATCGTACGAGCCTAAAGTCCGCTCCAAATTCAACCAATTTTTCCCTCGGCATTTCCAGAGCGTCGCGCTCGTCTTTTTTCCCACGCGGGGGGACCGTGTAGCGTTTCCACGGGAGCTGCAATTAACGTAACGCGAGTCCTACAATTAAGTGGTCGTTAAACCTCCGCCCCGGGAAAACCGAGCTCGCCAGGTCTTGACTAAACAGGCGAACGTAGAATTCCGTAAACGTACGCGCGCACGTGTGGCAGAGGGCGTAAGAAAAAAGGTGGAAAAGCTTTTTAGCTGTTCGACGAAACGGGTCGATCGTTAACCGACGTTCACCTGCGCCGGGCATTGGTTGCGCAAAGATCGGCACAGCCACCTTGCACGGCTCGTTTTTAAGAGCGATTACGAGATCGAACACGGCTCTCAAGCATCACATGTTCGAAGCCGAGATTCTCGCGTTTCTGCATCAATTTATGGGGGGGGGGACTCGATGAGTCGCTTGGTCAGTTTAATTCGTTCGTTACAATTGACGGATGTTTAATTCGAAAGTGAGACGAAAGTTTCGTCTTTTGAGCAACGTGTATTGAAATATTGAAATTTTATATATTTTTGTATCTGTCAACATCCTCGTACACTCGTTACAAATGTATAAACATATGCGGACTGTAATTTAAGAATAATTTATGTTCTGTGTCGTGTATTGGCTCAGTTGGTTTGTACCGTCTACTTCAAATTTATTACGTACTTAGTTTCGTTGTCCTCGTTGCCAAGTACTCCATCATACTGAAACATCTCTCGCCCCAAACTCGTTGGCCCCTCTATCTAAATTATTTAATCGCGTCGAGTAAGTTGCATAAAATTGTAATAATGGCGTATCCGTGAAAGTGACGGTCTCGTCTGGGATAAACAGAATTAATATTCGTAGCGCTGACGAGGTAAAACGACTTTGTTCTCCGCAAACTGACACGAGGAGGTCCTGACCCGAATGAGGGCTTGGATCAAGCGAGGCTTCGAACGAGTGTAAACAATTTCTGCAACGTTAAACGCGAATGACCACCTGCTTTTTATACGTCGCTAACCTTTACGCGACTGATGCTAACACATATGTGTACGTGATAAATTAAACCTTGCGCAATACGCTCGATCGGGAATCCTGCAAAAACGATCGCTGCAAAGTTCATCGAGGCAATTGTACGTACTGGGACGTATTAGTAGCTGGGGATAGTCTGGGGATTGCTACAATTAATTCAGAAATATTCGAGTAATTTGGAAATAATCTAAGGTTCGAAAGACAAAAGAGTTCATAAAATAGGGGGTTCCAAGCAGGAACTTATCTTCTCTAAGACTGATCTGTTGGTTGCAACAGGACGTGTTGGTAGCTCTGCAGATTGCTTGATCGATTCAGCGAAGGACGAAACATTCGCAAGATGGAGAAAATTGAAAATTTTAATCAGAAATTCATCCTTCCTGAGGCCTCCTCTTCCATAGATAACAACTCCTAGCATGTCTCGCACTTGCACTTTTCCATCCCCATCATCCATTCCTTCGTCCCCTTAGAACCACGATCCTCGGAGTCCCTGATCGTTCTGAACCACGAAAGAGGCCCCGAAGAAGGCAACATCTACGAGAAACAAGGGTTTGCCGTCCCCCCAGGAATATTCCCAGTTAACACCTCGCGTACCATCGTCGGTGATGTCCGTGAAATGTCAATAACCGACACAGCTACAACGATTTACATAACGATCTTCGCACACGTCGAGGATCCCGATTGACAGTTTTCTTCGTCCTAGCAAGTTTCCCGCGCCGATTCCTCGTTATTTTTTCCGTCGTCCGACGAGACACGCGGAATCCATTCTCACCTCTTCCAGTAGCTCGTTAGTGATTTGCGTGGTAACAATGGTCGATGCTGGAGTCTGGGTAATTATTCCGTACACATTGCACGCGTCTCTCTCTCTCTCTCTCTCTCTTCCACGCGGTTCGACTGCAACGGGTCCCGGTTATCTGGTCTCCGGGCCTCTCGCTCTCTCCTTTTCACGACGACGAAACAGCCTGTTCGATCCCACGTCTTCGACCTCCAACGCTTCTCTTGAGTAATTCTTTCCGAGCTAACCAGCCGGGGTTATTTGTATGCATTTGTATGCACAGCTGTATTGTTGTTGCAAAACACGCGAGCCCATGTAATCGACGTAACACGCCGAGGAAGGACTCCAGCGCGAAGGTATGAAGAGAGAGAGAGAGAGAGAGAGAGAGAGAGAGAGAGAGAGAGAGAGA